>NW_027331993.1:670816-972023 GCF_048418815.1 Hemitrygon akajei | reverse complement strand
TAACAATTAAAAATCTCCTTATTTTAGGTTATATAGATGTACCCGGCAGGGTTCTCCTCTTAGTCCGCTGTTATTCAACCTGGCTCTAGAACCTCTTGCTATTGCTCTTCAGGACTCCAATAAGGTTCATGGTATTAAGAGAGGAGATAAAGTGCATAAGGTTTTGTTGTATGCAGATGACTTGTTAGTTTATATTTCAGATCCTAAGAAATCTACTCCTGCTATGTTATCTATATTTTCTGAATTTAGTAGTTTTTCTGGATGTAAATTAAATTTGCACAAAAGTGAGTTATTTCCTATTAACAACTATTTGGATCAATATGACCAAATTCCTTTTACTATTGCTAAAAATAACTTCACTTATCTTGGTATTAAAATTACCAAAAATTTTAACAACCTGTATAAATATAACTTTCTTCCATTAATTGAGTACACGCAACAAGTACTTCCTAAATGGTTTCCTAATGTCTATGACATTATCATTAATTGGTCAAATTACTGCTATTAAAATGATAGTGTTACCGAAGTTTCTATATGTATTCCAAGCAATCCCTTCTTTTGTTCCTAAACTGTTTTTTGATAGAATAGACTCTAAAATTCTATCTTTCATTTGGAATAATAAAAATCCTAGATTGAATAAGCCTTTACTGCAGAAATTAAAGAAGTATGGTGGTATGGCTTTGCCAAATTTTAGAATGTATTACTGGGCAATTAATATTCGATATATCTCTTTTTGGATTCATTTCTCAGACATACATGATTGTCCTTTATGGGTGGATTTGGACAAAAACTCGGTGAAGGGATATTCCTTGGCCTCTTTACTGGGAGTTCCTCTTCCTTTTTTGCTTTCTAAGATTGGTAGTCAAGACCTTAATCCTATTATTAAACATATATTAAGAATTCGGTTTCAGTTTTGTAGATTCTTTGACTTTAATAATTTTGTTCTTTCTAGTAAAATCCATCTCAATTATTTTTTTAAAAACATCAATTTCCAATCAGACCTTTTCAATTTGGAAATCCAAAGGAACAGTAACTTTTTTAGAATTGTTTATGGGGAATTGTTTAATGTCTTTCACTCAGTTAGGGGACAAATATGACCTATCTAATGCACACATTTTAGATATTTACAAATTTAGAATTTTCTATGTAGTTTATTTCCAAATTTTCCCTCGGCTTATTCACCCAATATAATAGATAATCTTTTTCAGGTTAAACCATTTCAAAAAGGACTGATAGCTATAATTCATAAATAGTTATTGAATTTGCGTATTGTACCTAATGATAAAATTAAAGCTGCCTGGGAATTGGAATTTCGAGAGTCGCTTTCAGATAATCAATGGCATAAAATTTTTCATCTATTTGTGTCCGTCATTTCTTGATGCAGTTCCAGGTAGTGCATCGGGCGCAAATGTCAAAGAACAAAGTAGCCCATATCTTTTCCAATATTAATACTATTTGTGATAGATGTAATATTGAGGTGGCTACTTAACACATATGTTTTGGTCTTGTACCAAGATAGAAAATTTTTAGAAAGGAGTCTTTAAAACTTCATCAAGAGTCTTGGATTTGGATCTACAACTGAATTTACTTACAGCAATTTTTGGGATCATTCCATTGGAAGCAGGATTTATTCCTGTTTCCACCCAACGGATGATAGCTTTATTCTCGCTTTCACTCTCAGTTTGAGCTGCCCAGTTCCTTTCATTCTTTCCCTCTTTTTTGTTTTTTTTTGTTTAGTGAGTTTTTTTTATGTATATTGAAATTATAAAAGTTTCTTTATCTTTTTTCTTTATTTTCCTAGATAAGAGAATCAATTATCTTTTTCTTTATTATATACTATTAGATTAATACTATGTATGATCTGGATGTTTATTTTACCTTTTATATGAGTTGTTATTTATATAGATATTTGAGATGATTCTGCTCTTGTTTTATATATATGTACTCTTTTATTTAATTAATAAAAAGACTGATAAAGAAAGAATGCAAACTCAGCCCACTGCTCTATTCTCTCTCTACACCAACAACTGTGTGGCTTGGCACAGCTCAATCACCATATATAAAACTGCCATTTACACAACTATTGTAGACAGAATTTGAGATGGTGATGAGGAGGCATACAGGAGTGAGTGGATCAGCTGGTTGAGTGGTGTCGTAACAACAACCTTGCACTCAACGTCAGTAAGACCAAGAAAATGATTGTGGACTTCAGAAAGGGGAAGTCAAGGGAATACACACCAGTCCTCATTGAGGGATCAGCAGTGGAAAGGGTGAGCAGTTTCAAGCTACTGGGTGTCAACATCTCTGAAGATTGATCCTTAGACCAACATATTGAGGCAATTATAAAGAAGGCCCAACAGTGGCTACATTTCATCAGGAGTTTGAAGGACTTGGTCTGACTCCAAGTACACTCGCAAATCTCTACAGATGTACAGTGGAGAGCATTCTAACTGGTTGTATCACCGTCCGGTATGGAGGGGCCACCTTGCTACTGTCAGGGAGGTGGTACAGGTGCCTGAAAACACAAACTCAATGCTTCAAGAACAGATTCTTCCTCTCCACCATCAATCTCTGAATGGACAATGAACCCATTTACACCACCATAAAAAATACTTTGCTCTCTCTTTGCTCAACTTATTTATTTTATTTAAATATATTTCTTATTGTAATATATAGTTTTTATCTTGTATTGTAGTATACTGCCACTAAAGAACAAATTACATGACATATACCAGTGATATCAGACCTGATTCTGATCAATCAAACCCTTTCCTCCTACACAGCTCTCCATTCTTCTACCATCCATGTGCCTATCTATGAGTTTCCTTCCATGCCCTATCAAATATTGAAAGGCTGGAGAGAGTGGATGTAGAGTCGTGTCCGAGAGTGGAGGAGTCTCGGACCAGAGGGCACAGTCTCAGAATACAACAATGTCCCTTTAGGACAGAGAGAAGCAGGAATTTCTTTAGCCAGAGGGTGGTGAATCAGTGAAATTCATTACCACAAGACGACTGTGGGATCACGTCATTGGGGATACACTCAGTGGCCACTTTACTAGGTACACCTGCACACTTGTCCATTAATACAAATATCTAATTAGCCAATTAGACTCTGCACATAATAAAGTGGTCACTGAGGACACACAGTGACACTGATTTCAAGAGCAACACACACAAAATGCTGGATGAACTCAGCAGGTCAGGCAGCAGAGATGGAAAAGAATAAACAGTCAACATTTCAGGCTGAGACCCTTCATCACGATGGGATAAAACGACTGGGGAGAAAAAAGATGGACTGCTCCTCTTGCTTTCCAGTCCTGATGAAGGAACTTGGCCTGAAATATTTTGTGTGTGTTGCTATTCACAGGGCAATTTATAAAGACCAATTAACTGACTAACCAGTACATCTTTGGACTGTGGGAGGAAACCGGATCACCCAGAGGAAACCCACAGAGAGTGGTACGTATGCAGAATGAGCTGCCACTGGAAGTCATTGGGACAGGTACGATAATGACATTTAACAGGCACCTCTGTCCCACTGTGATGCTTGCCTCTGTAACGTCACCCAGCTCCGCCCCTGACCCAGTCTGTCTCTCGTTCACACCGTCAGCCACCTCCCACTCCTGCACTCTGCTCTCCACACACTCTTCTGGCTGTGCCTGAAATTGTCCCGAGGCCCCTTCACCCACCATCCCTGTGTTCACTAACCTGGTTTAGTAACATACAACCCAACTTTGCTTTCACATCCCAACATAGCCCCAGCACTTCCTCCCAGTGTAATCTCCTCCAGCCTCTTAACACTCCTTCCAGTCCAGCCTCTCGGAGTGTAATCACTGCATTTCCAGCCATGCCTTCTCCTCAGTCTTCAAGCCTGAAATTCTCTGCTGAAACCTCTCTGCCTCCCCATCTCCCTCCACTCCCTACTGTTGTTTTACCAAACCGGGTATCTGGACGTTTCTGATCACCAGCTCTAATGCCGTGTGTCCCGGTGTCAAATTGGATTCATAATGTTCCCGAGGTCCCTTCAGTACTTTCCCCCATTAAATACAGGCTGTCTCTGCTCGTCTACAGAAACAATAAATAACATCTACTTCCTCTTACTGTACACAGCACGCAGTTTGTCCCTACAAGACATTACTCACCCAGAAAACCCAGGATCAGCAGTACAACCCTCAGTTCAGCCGGTGACATTCTGGAAATGAAAGATTGGAATTAACTTAGTGAGAAATGACACACTGGACTGAGGACAAGGTGTTAATGGGGATGGGAACTGAGGATCAAAAGAGATATCTGTCGAAAGAGGGATAGATAGGTCACTCCCTCACAGAAACCCCACGGACAGAAGTGGGATCTCTTTTTCTCCCTCACTGAGAACCCAAAGGCAGAGATGAAACTTCCCTCAGTGAGAACTCACAGAGGCGAGATACCCCAGCATCCTCACGGAAGGAGGTGAGTTCTCCTTCTCCGGATCACACGTACAGTGAGATCTCCGTGACTGAGGTGAGAAATCTCTTCCTGAAATCCCAGAGATGGATGAGACAGAGGAGCTCCATCTACCTTCATTTATTTACAACCTCCCTCTCTCTTTCTCTCTCTCTCTGCAACACCCACACACAAACACAGAGCACAAGACAAATTTCCAGGTTTGATCAGTTTTGGGGATGTCTACTCACGTGTGACTCCCGATGAAGTGTTGCTGTGTGAACTGGAGGGAGATGAGACCACCTACAACCTCCTCACTCTCTGCTGTGAGTGGTGTCAGACGCAGCAACAGGTCAACGACTACTTTCTGCACCGGCTTCTCGAAGCAATGAAACCAGAACTGGGCAGTGGAAACAGTTGATGTATGTTTTGAAAAAGTATGCAAAGCAAACAAACGTCATCTATCCTGAGGCTCTGTAATGAAGAGCCTATTGTTCCCAGTCAGTGAGCTTCCTCTAACAATCACAGTGATGGGTCAGTATTGAGCAGAGGGACAAGAATGGACACAGGTGCTAGAGAGGAAATAGTCACAGGATTACTGTTGCCAGGTTTATAATGGGTCAGTATTGTGGAGTGGAAGGTGTAGATCGTCTGTAATGGACAGCAGACATTAGAGGGGGAGTGGACACAGGATAAACCCCTGTCAGTTTGCAATGGGTCAGTAACGGGGAGTGGACTGTGTACAGGGTCTGTAATGGAGAAGGAATTTAGAGAGAATTTTATGAAAGATGCAAAGATGTTTATACACAGATGCAAGTATGTAATCACGCTGGTCCACCGTGGGGTGTTTAGCTCAAACTGCAGGAAGGGGCAGCAGTAGTTAGGAGGGCCAATGGCACATTGATATTTATTGTATGGAAAGGTGTTGGTCAATAGAGTCATGAAGCATAGAAACAGGAACTTCGGCCCATCTAGTCCATGCCAGCCTGCTCCTCTGCCTCGTGCCCATCTCCCTGCACCCAGACCATAGCTCTCCATGCCTCTCTCATCTCATCCACCTACCCAAACCTTTCCTAAATGTTACAATTGAATTTCTGTCTATCACTTGTTGGCAGCTCGTTCCACTCACACCACCCTCTGAGTGAAGTTCTTCCACAGGTTCCTCTTAAATATTTCATCGTTCCCACTAAAGACACCAGTGAATAAATTCCTAATGGATTCAAACTGTCCCTGTAACTCAGGTCCTCAAGTCCCGGCACTTCCTTGTAAATTGTCTCTGCATTCTTTCAAGTTTATTAATATCTTTCCTACCGGTAGGTGACCAGAACTGACACATTACTTTGAAATCAGCTTCACTAACATCTTTTACAACTGCAACATAACATCCCAACTCCTTATTCAATGCCTGATTTATGAAGGCCAATGTACCTAAAGCTCTCTTTACAACTGTATCTACCTGTGACACTGCTTTCAAGCAAATGTGGATCTGTATTTCCAGGTCCCGTGGTTCTACCGTACACCTCAGAGCCCTAACATTCACTATGTGAGTCTTATCCTGGTTTGTCCTCCCAAATTCAACATCTCACCCCCATCTGCAATAAATTCTATCTGCCCTTTCTCAGCCCCTTTTCTCAGCTGGTCCAGATCCCTCTGCAAGCATTGATAGCCTTCCTCGCTGTCCATTACACACACAATCCTGAAGTCAGCAGCAACGTTGCTGATCCAGTTTACCACAGTATCATGCAGATTGTTGTTATAGATGACAAACAATGGGCCCAGCACTGATCCCTGTGGACACCACGAGTCACAGGCCTCTAGTTAGAGAGACAACCAGCTTATACTATTCTCTGGCCTCTCACACTGAACTGAGCCAATGTTGAATCCAATGGACTACTTCATCCTGAATCCCAAGCAAATTAACCTTCTGACCATGTGGGAATCGGCCTAAAGACTATCTAAAGAACATGGAAACAATATCCACCACCTTTCCTTCATCAACCTCTGGGTAATCTACTCAAAAACTAAGTTATGACTGCCCATGCACAAAGCCTTGTTGACTATCTCTCATCAGCCGTCTTTATCCAAATACTTATGTATCCGTTCGTTTGCAAAACCTTTGAATAATTCACTCACTACTGATGTCAGGCTCACCAGCCTGTAATTTCGTGGCTCATTCTTAGAGTCTTTCTTGAACAAACAGAACAACATTAGCAAACTTCTATCATCTCACCCTCGGGCAAGGATGTTTGAAATATCTCTAACTGGACCCCTACAACTTCTGCACCAGCCTCCCACAAAGCTGAGGGGATATCTTGTCAGGTCCCTGGGGATTTATCCATCCTAATTCACCTCAAAACATCAAACACCTCCTCCTCTGTAATCTGAATATGGTCCATGACCTCACTACTCTTTTGCCTCAGTTCGATAGAGTCTGTGTCTGTGTCTGGCCACAGTGATGACCAGAGTGATCTTCAAGAAGACCAATTTTGTCCCTTGCTATTCTTTTGCTCTTACTGTATCTGCAGAAGCCATTGACATTCGCTTTTACCTTGTCTGACAGAGCAACCTCATGTCCTATTTTAGCTCTCTTGATTTCTCTGTTCAGTATTTTCTTGCATTTCTTGTATCCTCAAGCACCTCATTTGACAGAATCTTTCAATAACTTGATAATAATTTAACTGAACTAACTTAATAGTAAAAACACATAATTTTCATTATGGAGAAAGCAAGGCAGCACCTCCACTGTCTTAGAAGTTTGCGAAATTCAGTATGTCACAAATTTTTGATAAACTTCTGTAGATGTGAGGAAACAAAAGGTTGAGCACGGTGGGACTAATATTCTGAGTTGTGTATATTTCAATACAATCAGTATTATAGGAGAGGCAGATGAGCTCAGGACATGGATCAGCACGTGGAATTATAACACTGCAACCCTTACCGAGACTTGATTACAGGAGGGGCAGGACTGGCTGCTCAATGTTCTGAGATCCATTGTTTTAGACATGACAGACCAGGGGGATTAAAGGGGGAGTGGTGACATTACTAGTCAGGGAAAATGTCACAGCAGTGTTCCAACAGGACAGGCTGGAGAGCTCGATTACTGAAGCTATATGAGAAATGGGTGACCACATTAATAGGATCGTATTACAAACCACTCAATAGTCAGCTGGATTTAGAGGGGTAAATCTGTAGAGAACACAGACAATTACAAGAAACATAAAGTTGTGATAAAAAGTGATTTTAACTTTCCACATATTGACCTGGGACTCTGAAAGGACTAAATGGGATAGAGTTTGTCAATTGTGTGCAGGAGAGTTTCCTTATTCAATACAGAGAGAGTGAGTGAGAGAGAGTGCACACTTCATCTGATCTTGGGGAATGAGACAGGGCAGGTGACAGAAGTTTGTGTTGGGAACACTTTGCATCTGCTGATGACAATGCTATTAGTTATAAGATAATTATGGAGCAGGAGAGGAGAGGTCTGGTCGGGCTGGGATTCCAAATTGGATAAATTTTAATGGTATTAGAAAGGATCTGACCAAGTGTGGATTGGGACAGGTTGTTTTCTAGAAAAGGTATGTTTGGTAAGTGTGAGGCCTTCAAAGGTGGAATTTTGAGAGTACAATGTATAAAGGCAAATATAACAGGTTTATGGAACAAGAGAAAATCTGCAGATGCTGGAAATCCCAACAACACACACAAAATGCTGGAGGAACTCAACAAGCCAGGCAACATCTATGGAAAAATGTACAGTCTATGTTTCGGGCTGGAACTCTACCCCCCCCACAACCTTTAAAATCTATTCCACAGTTTTTTTCTCTTGTCCTGCCAGAGGTTTTCAGCACGAAACTTTGACTGTACTTTTTTCCATAGATGCCGCCTGGCCTGCCGAGTTCCTCCAGCATTTTGTGTGTTGCTAGGTTTAGGGAAACTGGATTTTTGAGAGATATTCGGGTGCTGGGTAAGAAGAAGAAGGGGGCCCAAGCAGAGACTTTTAAAACATACTTAGCAACAGGTGAGGTGCCAGAGGGCTGCAGGATAACAAATGTTGTTCCATTCTTTAAGAAAGGCTCTAAAAATAAATCTGGAAATTATAAGCTGGTGAGCCTGACATCAGTAGTGGGTAAGTTATTGGAAGGTATTCTAAGGACCAGATATGTAAGTATTTGGACAGGCAGGGACTGATTAGGGATCGTCAACACGGCTTGATGCATGGTAGGTCAAGTCTAAACAATCTTACAGAATTGTTTGAAGAAGTTACCAGGAAAGTTGATTAGGGCAAGGCAGTGGATAGTGGACACATGGACTTGGTCCTGTATGGGAGGATGGTCACGAATTTCAGTTGCTTGGCTTTAGGATGAGATAGGAAATTGGTATAGACACTGGCTTTGCAGGAGATGTCGAAGAGCAGGAGTAGATAGTTACCTGACTCTGACTGGAGGTCTGTGACTAATGGTGTGCCACAGGGATCAGCGTTGGGTTTGTTGTTGTTTGTCATCTATATCAATGATCTGAATGATAATGTAGTAAATCAGATCAGCAAATTGTGAATGGCACCAAGATTCAGGGAGTAGTGGACAGTAAGGAAAACTGTCAAAGTTTGAAGCGAGATCTGGACCAACTGGAAAAATGGGTTGAAAATTGGCAGATGGATTTTAATGCAGACAAGTGTGAAATGTTGCACTTTGGAAGGATAAACCATGGTAGGACTTACACAGTGAGTGGTCCAGCATTGAGGAGTGTGGTAGATCAACGAGACCTGGGAATACAGATCCATGATTCCCTTCTCAGCCTCAACCTCTGGTTAAAACACCTCTTAGTTGGGATATATTTATGCTGGGCCATCCCCTCTGACTTTTCTCTGCACGTCACGTCCTGACTCCTCCTTGATCTCACACTGACTCCTTCTCCTTGAAGATGATTCACACTCTCTCCAAATCTGTCACGCACCTGCACGCCTCAACCCTTGAGTCAGCCTGGCCTCTTCAGTACAGAGCAAAGTGGGATGTATACTTTTGAACTTCAGATATTTCCGTTTTTGAATTTTTAGTTTTTCGTGCTTTACAATTTTCCATGTTATCTTTTAAGCTCCACTGTGAAAAAGAGAAGATCATGTGATTCACAAATAGAAATTCTCAGTTAAGTTGATCAAAAATCCCTGGTTGCAATACTCATTAAGGTGAACTAGGTGTTGGAGGCCCGAATAATTTTACAAGGCACTGTAGAGAGACAGAGCAATAGATAAATAAATAAATAAATAAATACTGAGATCATGAGATGTAGACTCCTTGAAAATGAGTCTATAGGTTGTGGAATCAGTTTAGTACTGAGGTGAGTGAAGTTATCCTCACTAGATCAGCAGCCTGATGGTTGAAGGGTTAATAACTGTTCTTGACCTGGTGGTGTGAGACCCAAGGCTCCTGTACCTCCTGCCCAATGGGAGCAGTGAGAAGAGAGCACGGTCTGGATGGGGGTCACTGATGCTGTTTCCTTGTGTCAATGCTCCTTGTATATGTGCTAATGAGGGGGAGAGCTTTTCCTGTGATGGACTGGGCTGCATCCACCACTTTAAACAGACTTTTCCGTTCTTGTGTACTGGTGTAGGACTAGGACAGATCAACCTTCAGGGGCTGAGGCAGAATGCTCTTCACTGTACATTTATAGAAGTTTGAGTGTTACAGGTGACAAACCAAATCTCCTCAACTTTCACCAAGTGTGACCAGTGTCTATGATGTAAAAACCCCTCTGTTCTCAGTCTGTTCACATCTGGAGGCAAACAGGAGAACAGAACAGGGATGTTCATATTAGATTTGTAATGGCCACAATAGCAAGAGTGAATAATTTGTAATGTTTTGCAGAGAAACTGAATATTCAGCCCCACCAATTATGTGGGCATCTCTCTGACCCTCTCTCACACTCCCTCCCCTTTCTGTCTCACTCTCTGTACCAGCTCGTCACATTATTCCAGGAACTCCTCTCAGTTCTGACTGTGGGTGAATTTGCATCTGTGGCTTTCAACACGATACCTGCGTGTGTGAAATGAACAGTCCATTGTTCTCAATCTGTATGTTTTTTGTTGCCAATGATTTCCTGTTGTTTGCCTCTCACCCTTCAGAAAGAGTGGAGTGACATTAACAATTTTTCATTCCTCCCAAACCAGTCCAGAATCTAGTGATAGTTGAAAGATCACTACTAATGTCTCCACAATCATTTCAGCCACCTCTTTCAGAACCCTGGGGTGTAGTCCATCTGGTCCAGGTGACTTATTGACTTTCAGATCTTTCACCTACCCAAGCACCTTCTCCTTAGTAATAGCAACTACACTCACTTCTGCACCCTGACACTCGAATTTCTGGTATAACAATGGCATCTTTCACACTGAAGACAAATACAAAATATTTATTAAGTTTGTTTGCCTTTCTTTATTCTGCATTATGACCTCTCCAGTGTTATTTTCCACTTGTCTCTATTTTTCTTTTTGCAGACCTGAAAAAGCTTTTGGTTTCTTCTTTTATATTATTGGCTAATTAACCTTCACATTTCATCTTTTTTAGTTATTGCTTTTATCTTGCCTTCATTTGGTTTTTAAAACCCTCCAGCTCCCCACTAATTATTGCTTTATTGTGTGCCCTTGCCTTTGATTTTATGCTGTCATTGACTTCCCTTTACAGCCACAGTGGCCTCATCTTCCCTTTGCAGTATTTCTTCATCTTTGGTATTTATCTATACTGCGCTTCTGAATTACTCCCAGAAACTCCAGCCATCGCTGCTCTGCCATCATCCCTACTATTGTCCGCTTCCAATCAACTGTGGCCAGCTCCTATCTCATGCCTCTGTATTTCCCTTTACTCCACTGTAGCTTTTCCCACTCAAAATGCAGGGTGAATTCTGTCATATTGTGATCACTGCCTTATAACACAAAACTAAATCCAGACTTGTCTTTTCCCCATTGGGCTCAACCACAAGCTGCTTTAAAAAGCCATCTCGTAGACATTCCACAAATTTCTTCTTTGGGATCCAGCACCAACATGATTTTTCCAATCTATCTGCAAATTGAAACCCCCATGGCTATCATTACATTGCCCTTTTTACATGCCCTTTCTATCTCCTGGTGTAATTTCTAGCCCACACTCTAGTTACTGTTCCGAGGCCTGTATATAATTCCCATCAGGGTCTTTTTACCCTTGCAGTTTCTTACCTTTACCCACAATGATTCTACATCTTCTTAATGCGATGCTAACTCTCTCTCAGCATTCAATTCCCACCCCACTCCCTCTGCTTCTCCTCCTGTCCATTCGATACAACATGTATCCTTGCAAGATAAACTCTCAACCAATCTTCGCTCAACCTCAGTGATGCCCACCATGTCATACCTACCAATGTCTGGGTTACAAAATTGTTAACATTATTTGTTCAGTGTGAGCATTCAAAGATAATACTAGCAGTACTGTATTCAGTTTTCCCCCATGTTAAATTTGTATACAAGTCAAATTTTTATCCCTTTCTCAGATTTTTGTCTTTTTATTTATTCTGGAGACTTTTGTAACCTCCCCTGCACTCTCCTTCCCTTTTACTTTATCCTCACTCTTCCAAAGTTAAAACTTTGAAGCGAATGTTTAGTTTAAAGACAAACTTCAGCCGATCCTACTGACTGCAATTTTGACTAGTCATCTGCCTAAATTCCACCAGCATTTTGGTTTTGGTACCAGAGGTGAGAATACACTAGACCTGGTTTACACTAACATACCAGGAGCATATAAAGCTGTTCCTCTGCCCCACACTGGGCTCTCAGATCACTTGTCTGTTATGCTAATTCCAGCATACAAACCACTGATCAAACTGGCCAAACCAGTTCTGAGGGAGCAATCTCAGCATTGCAGGACTGCTTTGAAACACAAACTGGAGAATGTTCAGAAAGGCTGCTACCTATGTCAACCACGTAACATCGAGGTATGTGTGGATTCTGTGACCAGCTACACAGAGAAGTGTACTGAGAATGTTACCATCACAAAACACATCTGTGTGGGGCCAGTCAGAATCCATGGCTCACTGCAGAGGGCCATGCACGGCTGAGGGATCGTGATGCTGTCTTTGGATCGGGGGGACGTGACAGCTCTCAGAGAAGCAAGAACTGTGCTTTCCCACTCCATCAGGAAGGTGAAATGGGAGCATTCTCAGAGAACTTTCAGTCACTTTTGTGATACCAGAGAAACGAGGCGCATGTAGCAGGGAACTCAGAAGGTTACAGACAAGCCTACCCTGCACGTCAGTGATGGGGACACCTCACTCCCCGACAGGGTGATTACCTTTTAGCCCGGTTTGATACACAGAACAAACTGCCGGTGAGAGAGACACCCAGGAGAGGAGACCCTCCGTCTGGCTGAAGCTGAAGTGAGGAAGACCCTGGCGAGAGTTAACCCACACAAAGTTGTGGGGCCTGATAATATACCAGGTCGGGTTCTGAAAGACTGTACAGCCCAGCTATCTGAAGTGCTCATGGATATATTCCACATCTCTCTCGAGCAGTCCACTGTCCCCTCAGTTTTCAAGATGGCAACTATCATTCCAGTGTCAAAGAAAGTGACAGTAGCTGTCTAAATAACTATCGTCTGGTGGCATTAACATGAAATATTATAAAGTGCTTTGAGTGGCTGGTCATTGAGCACATTAAAGCCTCTCTCCCACCAATACTGGGCCCTTTCCGGTTCACTTATCACTCAAATCGATCCACCGATGATGCATTAACCTCTGCCCTCCACTATGTCCTGTCCCACCTGGAAAAATGGGGTCTCAGCATTTAACACCATCATACCCCAGAAACTGGTGGGGAAACTATTCTTGCTTGTCTCAACTCCTCCCTCTGCAACTGAATCACGGACTTCTTAACGGAAAAGCCACAGTCAGTGTGTGTGGGCAGCAATGTCTCTTTTGAAGGAGTTAAGTGCACCAAGTTCCTGGGAGTTCACATCAAGAATGACCTCACCTGGTCCTTCAACATCACCTTCCTGAGTAAGAAGGCACAGCAGTACCTCCACTTCCTGAGGAGATTGAGGCAAGCCTCCAACCTCTTCTTAAACGAATTCTACAGGAGCACAACTGAGAGCTCCATTTGCTAAGGGAGCAGCAGAGCATCGGGCCAGAGGTCCCAACAAAGGACTGAGAGGGGTCTCCCTACCATCCATCAGGGACATTTATCAGGACCAGGGCCCTCGGTATAATGAAGGATCCCACCCATCCATCCAGTATCCTCTAATTTTCTACCATCAGGCAGGAGACTCCGATACGTAACAGCAAGAATGGTCAGGATGGGAAACAGTTTTTCTTCAGGCCATTCGGCTTCTGAACTCCCTGCCACATGATATTCAAAATGCCACCAGTTAATTTGTTCTGTACCCTAACATTTAATTTATGCACTTTACTTTGATTATTTATGTGCAATTCGTTTGTAGATTTTATTCTTACTTTACTGAGTTATTGTGTGTTGGCGCACGGCCAAGTGGCTAAGGCATTGGTCTAGTGATCTGAAGGTGGCCGGTTCGAGCCTCAGCTGAGGCAGTGTGTTGTGTCCTTGAGCAAGGCACTTAACCACACATTGCTCTGCGATGACACCGGTGCCAAGTTGTATGGGTCCTAATGCCCTTCCCTTGGACGACATCGGTGGCGTGGAGAGGGGAGATTTGAAGCTTGGGCAACTGCTGGTCTTCCACTAAAAAAAAACCTTAACCCAGGCTTGCGTCCTGGAAACTTTCCAAGGCGCAAATCCGTTGTCTATCGAGACTATAACACTATTGTGTGTTATATATCTGTTATGTATACTACTGTGTTTTACACCCTGGTCTGGAGAAACTTTGTCTCATTTGACAGTAACCATGCAAATATTTAATTGACAATAAACTTGTGTTGTCTATCCTTCCTCACCGTCTCACTACACACCGTATCTACTTGTCTGTCCTTCCTCACCGTCTCACTACACACCGTATCTACTTGTCTGTCCTTCCTCACTGTCTCTCTACACACTGTATGTATTTGTCTATCCTTCCTCACCGTCTCTCTACACACTGTACGTATTTGTTTATCCTTCCTCACCGTCTCACTACCCACCGTATCTACTTGTCCGTCCTTCCTCACCGTCTCACTACCCACCGTATCTACTTGTCCGTCCTTCCTCACCGTCTCACTACCCACCGTATCTACTTGTCCGTCTTTCCTCACCGTCTCACTACACACCGTATCTACTTGTCCGTCCTTCCTCACCGTCTCACTACACACCGTATCTACTTGTCCGTCCTTCCTCACCGTCTCACTACACACCGTATCTACTTGTCCGTCCTTCCTCACCGTCTCACTACACACCGTATCTACTTGTCCGTCCTTCCTCACCGTCTCACTACACACCGTATCTACCTGACCGTCCTTCCTCACCGTCTCACTACACACCGTATCTACTTGTCCGTCCTTCCTCACCGTCTCACTACACACCGTATCTGCTTGTCTGTCCTTCCTCACCGTCTCACTACACACCGTATCTACTTGTCTGTCCTTCCTCACCGTCTCACTACACACCGTATCTACTTGTCTCTCCTTCCTCACCGTCTCACTACACACCGTATCTACTTGTCCGTCCTTCCTCACCGTCTCACTACACACCGTATCTACTTGTCCGTCCTTCCTCACCGTCTCACTACACACCGTATCTACTTGTCCGTCCTTCCTCACCGTCTCACTACACACCGTATCTACTTGTCAGTCCTTCCTCACCGTCTCACTACACACCGTATCTACTTGTCCGTCCTTCCTCACCGTCTCACTACACACCGTATCTACTTGTCCGTCCTTCCTCACCGTCTCACTACACACCGTATCTACTTGTCCGTCCTTCCTCACCGTCTCACTACACACCGTATCTACTTGTCCGTCCTTCCTCACCATCTCACTACACACCGTATCTACTTGTCCGTCCTTCCTCACCGTCTCACTACACACCGTATCTACTTGTCTATCCTTCCTCACCGTCTCACTACACACCGTATCTACTTGTCTGTCCTTCCTCACTGTCTCTCTACACACTGTATGTATTTGTCTATCCTTCCTCACCGTCTCTCTACACACTGTACGTATTTGTTTATCCTTCCTCACCGTCTGTCTACACACTGTACGTATTTGTTTATCCTTCCTCACCGTCTCACCACACACACTGTATCTACTTTTATACCATCTGCCCCATCCTCAGCCCCATCACTCCAGTTTCCACTCCCCTGACAGTTTAAACCCTCCACAACATCTCTACCAAACCCGCCCACAGTGATATTGGTCCACCTCGGGTTCAGATGTAAACCAACATCCCTTCGACTGCTCTCTACTCTGCAGATGTCGGGTTTCCTGACGTGGATCTACTGAACTACTTTGTCAGTCCCGAAGAGGGGTCTCAGCCCAAAATGTCTTATTATCCTATCTTTTTATAATAAAATTGCCTGCCCCAGCCTCCTAATTTAAAACCTGAATCCATATCCTTTTCCAAAAGTATTTTAAATTGTTAGTGCACACGTATGAACCATCCCTATAGCCACACGTTTATTGACCAATTCTTGTGTTTCTAAACTCACAGCGTGCGGAACAGAGATTATAAACTTTGAAATCCGGCTCTTTAACCATCAACAATCGACAATGTAGTTTGGGGAGCTAAAGATGGCACCAGAGGTTTTTGCAGACACAGGCAATGTCTTCCAGTACATCCAGAAAACGGCTTCTTTTTCTCATCTCGTGTCTCTTGTTAAGGTGGCTGTGGTCCTGACGGAGTCCGTGATCTACAGCTGTTCTCAAACTGAGGTTTTTCACAGGGACGGGTTCTCACTCTCGGACTTGCTGAGCAGCCAGCTCTTTCAGCGTCCCGAGTGTGGCCTGGAAGATGTGACCCTTTGTGGTGTGGCCCTACCGATGACCCAATTCCTCACTGATGTCACCGACTGAAGTGTGGTGGCAGATTGAGACAGTAGACACTCTCTCGATTGTGAGAGTCTGACGGTCTCCGGGTCAGGGAGTCAGATTATGCGAGCTGTTGGTCTCACCTCTCACTGTTGCAGGAGCGATACCCCTCTCCCTTGCTTGTGAGAGAGAGCCAGTCTGAGATGGCAAAGTGTTGGGACAGACAGAAGCTTTTGATGGACGCTAGACCTTGGTATCAACAAGGTGTAGGAGGGTATGAACCAAGGGTGTTTAATTGGGATTGGTGTAGATGGGTACCTGATGGTCAGCATGGACTGGATGGGCCAAAAGGCCTGTCAGTGCTACAAGTTTTCATGGCTCCAGTGGTTTTAAAGTTTGAAGTAAATCACCAATGTACATACATACAATTGAAGTAAGATTTTTGAGCAAATCTATAAAACAGTTTGCATCATGTTGAATCAAAAGAAAAAAATCCAAAACTTGTCAACAATTCACCAAAAATTAAAAACCAAAATTGTGAGGCTAAAAGAGCATTCCTCCCCTTTGTAATTACTACACTGACTTCCTTCCGGTGCAATACATTACCTTACCAACTCACCCAGCCTCCTGTTTTCCATGCATTCATAAGAATAAGTACCCCATCTCTCTGTAAGGTCCAAATATCCGGAAGATTTTCAACAGACCAAACCAAAATGAAGACAAAAGAGCATTCAAGACAAGTCAGGGAAATGATGATAGAGAAGCACAAATCAGGGAAAGGGTGCAAGACCATCCCAAAGGCACTGAACATACCTCAGAGCACAGACAGTCCATGGTGAAACCACAGCCACACTGTCTCGGTCAGGCTTCCCCCTCAGAACTCAGTCACCGGAGAAGATTGGCACTTGAAAGAGAGGCTCCTGTCAAGCCAACAAAAACAAAGTTCAAAGTACATTTACTATCAAAGTATGTATAAATTGTATAATTGACGAGATTTGTCTCCACACAGGCAGCCATAAAACAAGCAACCTGAAACAATCTATAAGAAAGACCAACTAACACCAAAGCACAAAATGAGAGGAAAAGACCAAACACAAATCATGCGAACAATAAAAGCAAGCAACAGCATTCAGAACGAAAGTGAGTCCGTGGACACGAAGCCCAGAGCCGGCCCACAGCCTCAGCCTCAATGCAGCAGCATTCAGAACGAAAGTGAGTCCGTGGACACGAAGCCCAGAGCCGGCCCACAGCCTCAGTCTCAATGCAGCAGCAAACAGAACCAGCCAGACCCTCGCTTCTGGTCCCAACAACCTGCGATTTCAATCGATCTGTCCCAGCGTTTCAATTGTCCAATCTCCCAAATCAGGATTCGGGCCCTCTCACTTCACTACGGCCCATATCCTACCTTTCCAAATAGGCTACGCACTTACAGTGATCAGACCTCGTCTCAGTTTATGTGGACGAGCTCCGAAACCTCTCTCCACTCCCCAAGCCCTGACTCAGTCTCGACCTCGTTCTGACTACTTCTCCTTAAACATGACTCGACCTCTCTCCGAATCCATCTCACACCCACACACCTCGATTCTCGAGTCAGCCTCACCTTTCCTTGCCTCTTCATTATTAACAGTGAATGTTTACCACAATGTTCCACAGAAAAAGTGTTATTGATAAAGTCTTCAGTAGAGCCATCTTAAACTGAAGCCACCCTGTCACTCTGAGTGAGCTGCAGAACTCAGTGGCTGCAACTGGAGATGAAGTTCATGGCTCCACAATCTCTAAAGCCTTCCACAAAAAGGGTAATTATGGAAGAGTGACAAGGCAGAAGAAGTCTTGGCTAAAAAAAACATATCCTTGCCCACAAAGCTAATACAGACTTATCCTAACAGAATATTGCCAATATTACCAGCTGTGAGAAATGTTTCAACTAAGTACAGGGCGAAGGGGGATGTATACTTTTGAACTGCTGACATCTCAGGTTTTGAATTCTTAGTCTTTTAAACTTTACAATTTTCCGTTCTTCCCAGCTCCACTGTGAAAAAAGGAGCATGTGATTCACAAATAAAAATTCTCAGATAAATAGATCTTAATCCCTGGTTGCAATACGCATTAATGTGAACAAAATGTTGGGTGCTGAATACTTTTACAAGGATCAGGGCGATAGTGAGACGATATAATATCTAAGGACTAGAGTGTTAAATCCATCTGGGTAGAGATGAGGAATAGTAAAGGAAAAAAATCACTGGTGGGAGTTGTCTATCGGCCACTGAAAAATAACATTATGGTGGCACAGGAAATGAGCAGAGAAATATCTGAGGCATGTAAGAATGGAACAGCAGTTTTCATGCAGGACTTTAACTTGCACATCGACTGGGTGGATCAAGTTGGTCGAGGCACTCTTGAGGAGGACTTCATAGAATGCACCCATGATAGCTTTCTTGAAATGCATGTTACTGAAACTACAAGGGAATGCTCTATCTTTGATCTGGTCTTGTGCAATGAAATGGGTAAAAATAGTGATCTTTTAGTTAGGGATCCACTTGCAAAGGGTGATCACAGAACAACCGAGTTTCTCATACAAATGGAGGGTGCAATAGTTCAATCTAAAACCAGTACATTGTGCCTAAACAATGGAGACTGCAGTGGGATGAGGGAGGATTTGGCTTGTGTAGACTGGGAACACAGGCTATATGGTGAGACAGCTGAGGAACAGTGGGAGAGATTTTTCAGGGTGCTCGATAGCATATTGAGTTAAAAGCAAGGGTGGGGAGAGTCAGCCTTGGATAACGAAGGAAATAAAAGGCACCAAACTTAAAGCTTGTGCGTACAAAGTCTCCAAGAGTTGTGTGAAACTGGAAGATTGGGAAAACTTTAAAAAGCAACAAAGAACCACGAAGTAAGCAATAAAGAAATAGAAGCTATATTATCAAAATAAACTAGCATAAAATATAAAAATGGATAGTAAAAGCTTTTATAATTAGTCAAAGCAGAAAAGGGTGGCTAAAGTGAACATTGGTCTCGTGGAGGATGAGAAAACTGAATCGATATTGGGGAATGAGGAAATGGCCGAGGCTTTGAATTACTATTTTATCTTCATGGTGGAGAACACATCTAACATGCCAAAGAGAGATATTATGGATGTGATGGGAGGTGAGGAACATCTGTACAACAGGTATCAATAAAAGAGACTGCGGTAAGCGAACATGTGGAGGTGGAGATAGGCAAGTCCCCTTGTCTTGAAGGAATGCATTCCGGGGTACTGAATGAAATGGCAGTAGTAGAGGCTTTGGTGATAATTTTCCAAAATTGTCTGGACTCTGTTCAGGTCACAGCAGATTGGAAGACAGTGAATATCATGCCACTGTTCAAGAAAGGGATGTAGGCAAAAGGCAGGTATCTATAGGCCAGTTAGTTTAACATCTGTCGTTGGGAAAATGCTTGAAGCTAACATTTAAGAAATAGCGAGGCATCTGGAAAGTAATGGATCCGTCAGGCAGACGCAGCATGAATTCGGCAAAGGCAGGTCTTGTTTGACAAACTTACTAGAATTCTCTGAGGATATAATGAGCACAGTGGGTAGAGGGGATCAGATGGACATTGTCTACGTAGATTTCCAGAAGGCATTTGATAAGGTGTTGCATAAAAGACTTATTCATAAGATAAGGATGCATAAAGCTGGGGGATGTATGAGCGAGCATGGATAGAGGATTGGTTAACTAATAGAAAGCAGAGAGTTGGGATACATGGGTGTTACTTTGGTTGGCAGTGGTGAGCGGTATGTCACAGGGGTCAGTGCTGGGCCCGCAATTGTTCACGATATACATCAATGATCTGGAAAAGTGTAGTTTATCTAAGTCTGTAGATGATGTTAAATTGAGTGAAAAAGCAAATTGTGAGGAAGATAGGGAGAGTCTGCAAAGAGATATAGATAGGTTAAGTGAGTGGGCAAGGGTCTGGGAGATGGAGTACAATGTTGGTAAATGCAAGGTCATCCATGCTGGAAGGAAAAATGGAAGATCAGATAATTATTTAAATGGTAAAAATTGCAGCTTGCTGTTGTGCAGAGGGACTGGGGAGTGCATGTGCATGAATCACAAAAGGCTGGTTTGCAGGAGCAGCAGCCTATCAAGAAGGCAAGTGGAATGTTGACCTTCATTGCTGGAGGGATTGAATTTAAGTGCAGGGTGGTTATGCTGCAACCGTACAATGTACTGGTGAGGCTACACTGGAGTACTGCGTGCAGTTCTGGTCTCCTTACTTGAGGAAGGATAGACTGGCTTTGGAGGTGGTGCAGGAGAGGCTCACCAGGTAGACTTCAGAGATGAGGGGGTTAGACTATGAGGAGAGATTGAGTCACCTAGGACTGTACTCGCTGGAATTCAGAAGAACGAGAGAAAATCATATAGAAATATATAACATTATGAAAGCGATAGATAAGATTGTGCCAGGAAAGTTGTTTCCATTGGTAGGTGAGACTAGAACGAGGAGACATAGCCTCAAAATTTGGTGAGTAGATTTAAGATGGAAATGAGGAGGAACGGCTTTTCCCAGAGAGTGGTAAATCTGTGGAATTCTCTACCCAATGAAGCAGTAGAGGCTACCTCAGTAAATATATTTAAGACAAGGTTGGATAGATTTTTGCATGGTAGGGGAATTAAGGGTGATGGGGAAAAGGCAGGTAGGAGGAGATGAGTCCATGGCCAGATCAGCCATGATCTTATTGAATGGTGGAGCAAGCTCGACAGGCCAGATGGCCGACTCCTGCTCCTATTTCTGATGCATGGTAGATAAGTAGATAAATAAATAATACCAAGAACACGAGATATAGAGTCCTTAAAAGTGAGTCCATAGGTTGTGGAATCAGTTTAGGATGGAGGCAAGTGAAGTTATCCACTCTGATTCAGCAGCCTGATGGTTGAAGGGTAACAACTGTTCTTGAACTAGTGATGTGAGATGCAAGAATCCTGTATCTCCTGCCCAATAGAAGCAGTGGGAAGAGACCATAGTCTGGGTGGTAGGAGTCCATGATCATGGATGCTGCTTTATTCTATCAACACTCCTTGTAGATGTGCTCAGTGGTGGGGAGAGCTTTTCCCGTGATAATCTGGGCTGACCCCACCACTTTTAACAGGCTTCTCGGTTCTTGTGTACTGGTGTGGGACTGGGACAAATCAGTCTTGAGGGGCCGGGACATCTTCTGCTCCTGGTGTGTTGTCTTCTTGCATAATGAGATGAGGGGCCTCAGGAGGTAACACTGGAGCAGTGTCCTGGTTTCATTCCACATACTGATCAGTAGATTAAATGGCCACAGAAAACTGTCACTGGGGGAATGTGGAGACAATAACGTGTGATTAGGGTAGGATCAGTGTCAATGGTGTTTGATGGTCAGCAGGTACCCAGTGGGCCAAAGAGCCTGTTTCTGTGTTGTATGACTATGATTCTTACTCCCTTCCTCTCTCACCTCCGCTGTCTTTCACTTTTTCACTCTCCCAATGCCCCTCCCCTCGAACACCTCAATGCATTGTTTTTGACCTGTGACCTTTCATCAAATGTGACCTGTGTCTATGATGTGAAAACCCCTCTGTTCTCAGTCTGTTTGCATCCGGTGGCAAACAGGAGAACAGAACAGGGCAGAATTAGCCAGAGGGATGTTCCTATTGGAACTGTAATGGCCACAGAAGCAGAGTGAATAATTTGGAATGTTTTGCAGAGAAATTGAATATTCAGCCCAACAAACTGCATGGCATCTCTCTGACCCTCTGCTTTCTCTCCCCCCCTCCCCACCCCATCTCTCCCTGTACCACCTCACCACCACATTCAGGAACTCCACTCACTTCCGTGGGTGAATTTGCATCTCTGGCTTTCAATACGTGACACCTGCGTGAGTGAAATGAACAGTCCATTGTTCTCAATCTGTGTGTTTTTGTTGCCAATGATTTCCTGTTGTTTGCCTCCCACCCTTCAGAAAGAGTGGAGTGGCATTAACAATTTTACATTCCTCCAAAACCAGTCCAGAATCTAGTGATTGTTGAAAGATCTCTACTAATGCCTCCACAATCATTTCAGCCACCACTTTCAGAACCCTGGGGTGTAATCCATATAGTCTTGCTGACTTACTGACTTTCAGACCTTTCACATATCCAATCACCTTCTCCTTAGTAATGGCAACTGAACTCATTTCTGGCATACTGACTACAATCTTTCACAGTGAAGACCTGCACAAAATACTTATTAAGTTTGTCCACCTGTTTTATTCCACATTACAACCTTTCCAGCGTCATTTTCCACTCTTGTCTTTACTGCACTCTTCAATTATCTGAAAGAGCTTTTGGTTCCTTCTTTTATATTATTTCATCAATTCTCCGTATTCCTTTTTTCTATTGCCTTCGCTTGGTTTTTAAAGTCCTCTAGATTCCACTAAACATTGCTTTACTCTGTGCCCTCTCTTTTGCTTTTATCCTGTCTTTGACTTCCCTTTTCAGCCACAGTTGCCTCACCCTCCCTTTACAGTATTTCTTCATCTTTGATATTTATCTATCCTGCAACTTCTGAATTACTCCCAGAAACTCCAGCCATTGCTGCTCTGCCAACACCACTGATGATGTCCCATTCCAATCAACTTTGGCCAGCTCCTCTCTCATGCCTCTGTAGTTCCCTTTACTCCACTGTAATACTGATACATCTGATTTTAGCTTCTCCCTCTCAAACTGCAGGGTGAATTCTATCATATCATGATCACTGCGCCATTACACAACACCTAGACCTGTCTTTTCCTCTGTCGGCTCAATACAAACTGGGGATGTGAGGGGTAAGTGTTTTACTCAGAGAGTGATGGATGCCTGGTGTGGTGGTAGAGTCAAATACATGAGAGGCTTTGAAGAGATGTTTAGATAGACATATGGATGTGTGGAAGATGTTGGGATATGGACATTCTGTAGGTTGGAGGGATTAGTCTGTTTGATTTGCTTTTAGCCAGATCGGCACAACATTATGGGCTGAAGGAGCTGTTCCTGTGCTTTACTGTTCTGTTTTACGTCTGTGTCCTTCAGTGGCCCAGTGAGAGTCCTGACCTTCACTCGATCAAACATTACTGGCAAGACGACAATAAAACTGTCTACTGCCACTCCCCAGCTAATCTGACACAGCTTGAGCAAATTTGCAGGGTTTAATGGGCAAATCTCGCTCCATTACGTTGAGCAAAGCAAATAAAGACTAATCTAAAAAGATTATTGGCTGTAATAGCTGTGAGAGGTGGTTCAGTTAAGTACTGAGCAAACGCGATGAATATTTAGACTATTGATGCTTCAGTTTTTGAATTTTTAGTTTCACCATACTTCAACGTTTTCCTTGCTTTTTTGGCTCCATTGTGAAAAAAGGAGCACGTGATTCACAAATAAAAATTTTCAGTTAAATTAATCAATATCCCTTGTTGCAATACACATTAAGGTGAACAAGGTGTTGGGATCAGTTTAGTATTGAGGTGAGTGAAGTTATCCTCACTGGATCAGCAGCCTGATGATTGAAGGGTAATAAATATTCTTGACCTGGTGCAGTGAGACCCAAGGCTCCTGTACCTTCCGCCCAATGGAAGCAGTGAGAAGAGAGCACGGTCTGGATGGGGGTCACTTATGATGGATGCAGCTTTCTTGTGTCAATGACCTTCTCGATGTGCTCAATGGTGGGGAGGACTGTTTCTGTGTTGTCTGACTCTGTGACTCACACTCTCTCTCCCTCCCCCCCTCACCTCAACTGTCTTTCACTTCCTTCCTCTCCGCTTTCTCCACCCCCAACACCTCACATTGTGCCAATGCCTCTTGATTCAACCTGTGACCTTTCACCAAATGTGACCTGTGTCTATGATGTGAAAACCCCTCTGTTCTCAGTCTGTTTGCATCCGGTAGCAAACAGCAGAACCGAACAGTGCAAAATTAACCAGAGGGATGTTCCTGTTGGAACTGTAATGGCCACAGAAGCAGAGTGAATAATTTGGAATGTTTTGCAGAGAAATTGAATATTCAGCCCCACAAACTGCATGGCATCTCTCTGACCCTCTCCTTTCTCTCCCCCCTCCCACCCCACCTCTCCCTGTACCACCTCACCACCTCATTCAGGAACTCCGCTCACTTCCGTGGATGAATTTGCATCTGTGGCTTTCAATACGTGATACCTGTGTGAGTGAAATGAACAGTCCATTGTTCTCAATCTGTGTGTTTTCTGTTGCTTTGATTTCCTGTTGTTTGCCTCCCACCCTTCAGAAAGAGTGGAGTGACATTTACAATTTTCCATTACTCCCAAACCATCCCAGAATCTAGTGATTGTTGAAAGATCGCTACTAATGCCTCCACAATCATTTCAGCTACCTTTCAGAACACTGGTGTGTAGTCCATCCGGTCCAGCTGACTTACCGACTTTCAGACCTTTCACATATCCAATCACCTTCTCCTTAGTAATGGCAACTGAACTCATTTCTGGCATACTGACTGCATCTTTCACAGTGACGACCAACACAAAATACTTACTAAGTTTGTCCACCTTTTTTATTCCACATTACAACCTCTTCAGCGTCATTTTCCACTCTTGTCTTTACTGCACTCTTCGATTATCTGAAAAAGATTTTATTTTCTTCTTTTATATTATTTCATCAATTCTCCTTATTCCTTTCTTTATTGCCTTCACTTGGTTTTTAAAGTCCTCTAGATTCCACTAATTATTGCTTTACTCTGTACCCTCTGTTTTGATTTTATCCTGTCTTTGACTTCTGTTTTCAGTCACAGTTGCCTCACCCTCCCTTTACAGTATTTCTTCATCTTTGGTATTTATCTATCCTGCAACTTCCGAATTACTCCAGGGAACTCCAGCCATTGCTGCTCTGTCAACACCCCTGATGATGTCCCCTTCCAATCAACTTTGGCCAGCTCCTCTCTCATGCCTCTGTAGTTCCCTTTACCCCACTGTAATACTGATACATCTGATTTTAGCTTCTCCCTCTCAAACTGCAGGGTGAATTCTATCATATCATGATCACTGCGCCATTACACAACACCTAGACCTGTCTTTTCCTCTGTCGGCTCAATACAAACTGGGGATGTGAGGGGTAAGTTTTTTACTCAGAGGGTGATGGATGCCTGGTGTGGTGGTATAGTCAAATACACGAGAGGCTTTTAAGAGATGTTTAGATAGACACATGGATGTGTGGAAGATGTTGGGATATGGACATTCTATCGGTTGACGGGATTAGTCTGTCTGATTTGCTTTGTAGCTGGATTGGCATAACATTACTGGCTGAAGGAGCTGTTTCTGTGCTTTACTGTTCTATGTTTTATGTCCGTGTCCTTGAGTGGCCCAGTTAGAGTCTTGACCTTCACTCGATTGAATATCTCTGGCAAGACGACAATAAAACTGTCTACTGCCACTCCCCAACTAATCTGACACAGCTTGAGCAAATTTTCAGGGGTTAATGGGCAAATCTCGCTCCACTACATTGTGCAAAGTGAATAAAGATTTATGTGAAAAGACTATTGGCTGTAATAGCTGTAAGAGGTGGTTCAGTTTAGTACTGGGCAAACGCGATGAATATTTAGACTAATGATGTTTCAGTTTTTGAATTTTTAACTTCACCATACTTCAACGTTTTCCTTGCTTTTTTGGCTCCATGGTGAAAAAGGAGCACGAGATTCACAAATAAAAAAAATTAATCAATATCCCTTGTTGCAATACAAATTAAGGTGAACAAGGTGTTGGTATCAGTTTAGTATTGAGGTGAGTGAAGTTATCCTCACTGGTTCAGCAGCCTGATGATTGAAGGATAGTAACTGTGCTTGACCTGGTGGTGTGAGACCCAAGGCTCCTGTACCTCCTGCCCAATGGAAGCAGTGAGAAGAGAGCACGGTCTGGTTGGGGGTCACTGATGATGGATGCAGCTTTCTTGTGTCAATGACCTTCTGGATGAGCTCAATGGTGGGGAGGCCTATTTCTGTGTTGTCTGACTCTGTGACTCACACTCTCTCTCTCTCCCCCCCCTCACCTCAACTCTTTCACTTCCTTCCTCTCCGCTTTCCCCACCCCCAACACCTCACATTGTGCCAATGCCTCTTGCTTCAACCTGTGACCATTCACCAAATGTGACCTGTGTCTCTGATGTGAAAACCCCTCTGTTCTCAGTCTGTTTGCATCCGGTGGCAAACAGGAGAACAGAACAGGGCAGAATTAACCAGAGGGATGTTCCTGTTGGAACTGTAATGGCCACAGAAGCAGAGAGAATAATTTGGAATGTTTTACGGAGAAACAGAATATTCAGCCCCACAAACTACATGGGCATCTCTCTGACCCTCTCTCACCTCACCACACCCCCCCCCCCCCCCACCTTTCTGTCTCACTGTCCGTATCAGCTCAGCACCCTATTCCAGGAACTCATCTCAGTTCTGTTAGTGGGTGAATTTGCATCTGTGGCTTTCAACATGTGATACCTGCGTGAGTGAAATGAACAGTCCATTGTTCTCAATCTGTGTGTTTTTTGTTGCCTTTGATTTCCTGTTGTTTGCCTCCCACCCTTCAGAAAGAGTGGAGTGACATTTACAATTTTCCATTCCTCCCAAACCATCCCAGAATCTAGTGATTGTTGAAAGATCACTACTAATGCCTCCACAATCATTTCAGCTACCTCTTTCAGAACCCTGGGGTGTAGTCCATCCGGTCCAGTTGACTTATCGACTTTCAGACCTTTCACGTATCCAATCACCTTCACCTTCGTAATAGCAACTATACTGACCTCTGCCCTCTGACACTCGAATTTCTGGCTGACTGATGGTGTCTTTCACAATGAAGGCAAATACAAAATACTTATTAAGTTTTTCCGCCTTTCTTAATACTGCATTATGACCTCTCCAGTGTCATTTTCCACTTGTCTCTATTTTACTTTTTGCATACCTGAAAAACCTTTTGTTTTCTTCTTTTAAGTTACTGGCTAATTAACCTTCACATTTAGTCTTTTGTCGTTATTGCTTTTTTTATTGCCTTCATTTAGTTTTTAAAACCCTCCAGCTTCCCACTAATTATTGATTTACTGTATGCCCTTGCTTTCGATCTTATGCTGTCAATGACTTCCCTTTTCAGCCACAGTTGCCTCATCTTCCCTTTGCAATATTCCCTTCATCTTTGGTATTTATCTGTTCTGCATTTCTAAATTACTCCCAGAAACTCCAGCCATTGTTGCTCTGCCATCATCCCTGATAATGTCTCCTTCCAATCAACTTTGGCCAGCTCCTCTCTCATGCCTCTGTAGTTCCCTTTACCCCACTGTAATACTGATACATCTGATTTTAGCTTCTCCCTCTCAAACTGCAGGGTGAATTCTATATCATGATCACTGCGTCATTACACAACACCAAATCCAGACTTGTCTTTTCCCTGGCGGGCTCAACCACGAGCTGCTTTAAAAAGCCATCTCATAGGCATTCTACAAATTCCTTCTTTTGGGATCCAACACCAGCATGATTTTCCCAATCTACCTGCAAATTGAAACCCCCATGGTTATCATTACATTGTCCTTTTTACATGCCCTTCCTATCTCCTGTTGCAATTTGTTGTCTACATCCTAGTTACTGTTCTGAGGCCTGTGTAAACTGAATTGGAATTGACGTTACAACTTACAACCTTCATATACACGAGTAAAAATCTTATGTAGGGCTCTCAATACCAGTAACTGTGGTGTTAACTGTTCAGGCTAACAATATGGCTTCTCTGTATTGTTATAATGAAATGGCTTCTCTGTAATGTTACTTAATGCTGCAATGGGTTTCTGTATCTGGAATGTTTGGGTTATAACTGTAGCTAAGGGGGGAACTAGCCAATGGAGAATTGTTATACTATCTTGTATCTGTGAGCTGAGCAGGAGTTCACGGTCTTTTCTCGGGAGGCGAGCGAGGAGGATGACGTGTGAGGAGTGGACAGCGGTTCCAGGGCAGCGGATACTGGATGTCGGCGGTTCGGACGGTGGCCGAAGGCTCGGAAGGTCGTTGTGGATGGAACTGGAGGCGTGAGCTCCAACGTATTAAAATATTATGTGCATAAACTGATAAACTTACTGATTTGGCGTTTTTAGGTTATCTGTTTCTACAAACCCATCACTGGGAAATAACTATAAAGTTGTAATTATTTACTCGCCTTTGGTGTATTGTCTGATATTTGTGTTGTGGGCGTGTATGGGGGGGGGGGGCATTACACCGTATGTACACCGAAGTATTTTACTATTGGTGGGGCGATTGCGGTTCACCCTAGGTGAATGGGGGTAAATTGGGGGCACAGATGCTACACTTGCAAGCAGAACTAGAGCCACAACTGTACTTACACCTCCTCGCTCAGTACCGTTCAGGGCCCTAAAAAGTCCTTCCAGGTGAGCTGAGTCTGTTGGAGTCATCTACTGAATCCGGTGCTCCTGGTGTGGCCTCCTGTATACCAGAGAGCCCCAATGAAAATTGGGAGACCGCTTCATCGAGCACCTACACTCTGACCGAAAATAAAAGCAGGATTTCCCAGTGACCACCCATTTCAATTCTGCTTCCCATTCCCATTCCAACAGATCAGTCCATGGCCACTTCTACTGTCGTGATGAGGCCACACTCAGGCTGGGGAGCAACACTTTATATTCTGTCTGGGAGCATCCAACCAGATGGCATGAACATCGATTTCTCGAACTTCCCCTCACTCACTCACATACACACACACACACTCACACACTGATACACAGAGACAACACACACACACCTACCTATCGGATGAAGGGATGTAATTCTCATCCTTGGGGTCATCGAAGAATTAGTAAACTTCATCGGAATCCACCTCACTCAGTTCCTCCTCGCAGTCATTGTTACTGAGGGGTAGAGGATATGGGAGATGAGGGGAGGGAGGCAGGAAGGTGGCAGAACAACTTGAGTGTGTGATGGGATAGTGTGGAGGGAGATTCACTCTGTGTCTGACCCCGGGAGTGTGTGATGGGATGGTGTGGAGGGAGATTCACTCTGTGTCTGACCCCGGGACTGTGTGATGGGACGGTGTGGAGGGAGATTCACTCTGTGTCTGACCCCGGGAGTGTGTGATGGGACGGTGTGGAGGGAGATTCACTCTGGGTCTGACCCCGGGAGTGTGTGATGGGACGGTGTGGAGGGAGATTCACTCTGTGTCTGACCCCGGGAGTGTGTGATGGGATGGTGTGGAGGGAGCTTCATTCTGTGTCTGACCCCGGGAGTGTGTGATGGGACGGTGTGGAGGGAGATTCACTCTGTGTCTGACCCCGGGAGTGTGTGATGGGACGGTGTGGAGGGAGATTCACTCTGTGTCTGACCCCGGGAGTGTGTGATGGGATGGTGTGGAGGGAGCTTCATTCTGTGTCTGACCCCGGGAGTGTGTGATGGGACGGTGTGGAGGGAGCTTCGCTCTGTGTCTGACCCCGGGAGTGTGTGATGGGACGGTGTGGAGGGAGATTCACTCTGTGTCTGACCCCGGGAGTGTGTGATGGGACGGTGTGGAGGGAGATTCACTCTGTGTCTGACCCCGGGAGTGTGTGATGGGACGGTGTGGAGGGAGATTCACTCTGTGTCTGACCCCGGGAGTGTGTGATGGGATGGTGTGGAGGGAGATTCACTCTGTGTCTGACCCCGGGACTGTGTGATGGGACGGTGTGGAGGGAGATTCACTCTGTGTCTGACCCCGGGAGTGTGTGATGGGACGGTGTGGAGGGAGATTCACTCTGGGTCTGACCCCGGGAGTGTGTGATGGGACGGTGTGGAGGGAGATTCACTCTGTGTCTGACCCCGGGAGTGTGTGATGGGATGGTGTGGAGGGAGCTTCATTCTGTGTCTGACCCCGGGAGTGTGTGATGGGACGGTGTGGAGGGAGATTCACTCTGTGTCTGACCCCGGGAGTGTGTGATGGGACGGTGTGGAGGGAGATTCACTCTGTGTCTGACCCCGGGAGTGTGTGATGGGATGGTGTGGAGGGAGCTTCATTCTGTGTCTGACCCCGGGAGGGTGTGATGGGACGGTGTGGAGGGAGCTTCGCTCTGTGTCTGACCCCGGGAGTGTGTGATGGGACGGTGTGGAGGGAGATTCACTCTGTGTCTGACCCCGGGAGTGTGTGATGGGACGGTGTGGAGGGAGATTCACTCTGTGTCTGACCCCGGGAGTGTGTGATGGGACGGTGTGGAGGGAGATTCACTCTGTGCTGACCCCGGGAGTGTGTGATGGGACGGGATGGAGGGACATGCATTATGTGTCTGACCCCGGGAGTGTGTGATGGGAAGGAGTGGAGGGAGATTCACTCTGTGTCTGACCCCGGGAGTGTGTGATGGGACGGTGTGGAGGGAGATTCACTCTGGGTCTGACCCCGGGAGTGTGTGATGGGACGGTGTGGAGGGAGATTCACTCTGTGTCTGACCCCGGGAGTGTGTGATGGGATGGTGTGGAGGGAGCTTCATTCTGTGTCTGACCCCGGGAGTGTGTGATGGGACGGTGTGGAGGGAGATTCACTCTGTGTCTGACCCCGGGAGTGTGTGATGGGACGCTGTGGAGGGAGATTCACTCTGTGTCTGACCCCGGGAGTGTGTGATGGGATGGTGTGGAGGGAGCTTCATTCTGTGTCTGACCCCGGGAGTGTGTGATGGGACGGTGTGGAGGGAGCTTCGCTCTGTGTCTGACCCCGGGAGTGTGTGATGGGACGGTGTGGAGGGAGATTCACTCTGTGTCTGACCCCGGGAGTGTGTGATGGGACGGTGTGGAGGGAGATTCACTCTGTGTCTGACCCCGGGAGTGTGTGATGGGACGGTGTGGAGGGAGATTCACTCTGTGTCTGACCCCGGGAGTGTGTGATGGGATGGTGTGGAGGGAGATTCACTCTGTGTCTGACCCCGGGACTGTGTGATGGGACGGTGTGGAGGGAGATTCACTCTGTGTCTGACCCCGGGAGTGTGTGATGGGATGGTGTGGAGGGAGCTTCATTCTGTGTCTGACCCCGGGAGTGTGTGATGGGACGGTGTGGAGGGAGATTCACTCTGTGTCTGACCCCGGGAGTGTGTGATGGGACGGTGTGGAGGGAGATTCACTCTGTGTCTGACCCCGGGAGTGTGTGATGGGATGGTGTGGAGGGAGCTTCATTCTGTGTCTGACCCCGGGAGTGTGTGATGGGACGGTGTGGAGGGAGCTTCGCTCTGTGTCTGACCCCGGGAGTGTGTGATGGGACGGTGTGGAGGGAGATTCACTCTGTGTCTGACCCCGGGAGTGTGTGATGGGACGGTGTGGAGGGAGATTCACTCTGTGTCTGACCCCGGGAGTGTGTGATGGGACGGTGTGGAGGGAGATTCACTCTGTGCTGACCCCGGGAGTGTGTGATGGGACGGGATGGAGGGACATGCATTATGTGTCTGACCCCGGGAGTGTGTGATGGGAAGGGGTGGAGGGAGATTCACTCTGTGTCTGACCCCGGGAGTGTGTGATGGGACGGTGTGGAGGGAGATTCACTCTGAGTCTGACCCCGGAAGTGTGTGATGGGACGGTGTGGAGGGAGATTGACTCTGTGTCTGACCCCGGGAGTGTGTGATGGGACGGTGTGGAGGGAGATTCACTCTGTGTCTGACCCCGGAAGTGTGTGATGGGACGGTGTGGAGGGAGATTCACTCTGTGTCTGACCACGGGAGAGTGTGATGGGACGGTGTGGAGGGAGCTTCACTCTGTGTCTGACCCCGGGAGTGTGTGATGGGACGGTGTGGAGGGAGATTCACTCTGTGTCTGACCCCGGGAGTGTGTGATGGGACGGTGTGAAGGGAGATTCACTCTGGGTCTGACCCCGGGAGTGTGTGATGGGACGGTGTGGAGGGAGATTCACTCTGTGTCTGACCCCGGGAGTGTGTGATGGGATGGTGTGGAGGGAGCTTCATTCTGTGTCTGACCCCGGGAGTGTGTGATGGGACGGTGTGGAGGGAGATTCACTCTGTGTCTGACCCCGGGAGTGTGTGATGGGACGGTGTGGAGGGAGATTCACTCTGTGTCTGACCCCGGGAGTGTGTGATGGGATGGTGTGGAGGGAGCTTCGCTCTGTGTCTGACCCCGGGAGTGTGTGATGGGACGGTGTGGAGGGAGCTTCGCTCTGTGTCTGACCCCGGCAGTGTGTGATGGGACGGTGTGGAGGGAGATTCACTCTGTGTCTGACCCCGGGAGTGTGTGATGGGACGGTGTGGAGGGAGATTCACTCTGTGTCTGACCCCGGGAGTGTGTGATGGGACGGTGTGGAGGGAGATTCACTCTGTGTCTGACCCCGGGAGTGTGTGATGGGATGGTGTGGAGGGAGATTCACTCTGTGTCTGACCCCGGGACTGTGTGATGGGACGGTGTGGAGGGAGATTCACTCTGTGTCTGACCCCGGGAGTGTGTGATGGGACGGTGTGGAGGGAGATTCACTCTGGGTCTGACCCCGGGAGTGTGTGATGGGACGGTGTGGAGGGAGATTCACTCTGTGTCTGACCCCGGGAGTGTGTGATGGGATGGTGTGGAGGGAGCTTCATTCTGTGTCTGACCCCGGGAGTGTGTGATGGGACGGTGTGGAGGGAGATTCACTCTGTGTCTGACCCCGGGAGTGTGTGATGGGACGGTGTGGAGGGAGATTCACTCTGTGTCTGACCCCGGGAGTGTGTGATGGGATGGTGTGGAGGGAGCTTCATTCTGTGTCTGACCCCGGGAGTGTGTGATGGGACGGTGTGGAGGGAGCTTCGCTCTGTGTCTGACCCCGGGAGTGTGTGATGGGACGGTGTGGAGGGAGATTCACTCTGTGTCTGACCCCGGGAGTGTGTGATGGGACGGTGTGGAGGGAGATTCACTCTGTGTCTGACCCCGGGAGTGTGTGATGGGACGGTGTGGAGGGAGATTCACTCTGTGCTGACCCCGGGAGTGTGTGATGGGACGGGATGGAGGGACATGCATTATGTGTCTGACCCCGGGAGTGTGTGATGGGAAGGGGTGGAGGGAGATTCACTCTGTGTCTGACCCCGGGAGTGTGTGATGGGACGGTGTGGAGGGAGATTCACTCTGGGTCTGACCCCGGGAGTGTGTGATGGGACGGTGTGGAGGGAGATTCACTCTGTGTCTGACCCCGGGAGTGTGTGATGGGATGGTGTGGAGGGAGCTTCATTCTGTGTCTGACCCCGGGAGTGTGTGATGGGACGGTGTGGAGGGAGATTCACTCTGTGTCTGACCCCGGGAGTGTGTGATGGGACGGTGTGGAGGGAGATTCACTCTGTGTCTGACCCCGGGAGTGTGTGATGGGATGGTGTGGAGGGAGCTTCATTCTGTGTCTGACCCCGGGAGTGTGTGATGGGACGGTGTGGAGGGAGCTTCGCTCTGTGTCTGACCCCGGGAGTGTGTGATGGGACGGTGTGGAGGGAGATTCACTCTGTGTCTGACCCCGGGAGTGTGTGATGGGACGGTGTACAGGGAGATTCACTCTGTGTCTGACCCCGGGAGTGTGTGATGGGACGGTGTGGAGGGAGATTCACTCTGTGTCTGACCCCGGGAGTGTGTGATGGGATGGTGTGGAGGGAGATTCACTCTGTGTCTGACCCCGGGACTGTGTGATGGGACGGTGTGGAGGGAGATTCACTCTGTGTCTGACCCCGGGAGTGTGTGATGGGACGGTGTGGAGGGAGATTCACTCTGGGTCTGACCCCGGGATGGTGTGATGGGACGGTGTGGAGGGAGATTCACTCTGTGTCTGACCCCGGGAGTGTGTGATGGGATGGTGTGGAGGGAGCTTCATTCTGTGTCTGACCCCGGGAGTGTGTGATGGGACGGTGTGGAGGGAGATTCACTCTGTGTCTGACCCCGGGAGTGTGTGATGGGACGGTGTGGAGGGAGATTCACTCTGTGTCTGACCCCGGGAGTGTGTGATGGGATGGTGTGGAGGGAGCTTCATTCTGTGTCTGACCCCGGGAGTGTGTGATGGGACGGTGTGGAGGGAGCTTCGCTCTGTGTCTGACCCCGGGAGTGTGTGATGGGACGGTGTGGAGGGAGATTCACTCTGTGTCTGACCCCGGGAGTGTGTGATGGGACGGTGTGGAGGGAGATTCACTCTGTGTCTGACCCCGGGAGTGTGTGATGGGACGGTGTGGAGGGAGCTTCGCTCTGTGTCTGACCCCGGGAGTGTGTGATGGGACGGTGTGGAGGGAGATTCACTCTGTGTCTGACCCCGGGAGTGTGTGATGGGACGGTGTGGAGGGAGATTCACTCTGTGTCTGACCCCGGGAGTGTGTGATGGGACGGTGTGGAGGGAGATTCACTCTGTGCTGACCCCGGGAGTGTGTGATGGGACGGTGTGGAGGGAGATTCACTCTGTGTCTGACCCCGGGAGTGTGTGATGGGACGGTGTGGAGGGAGATTCACTCTGTGTCTGACCACGGGAGAGTGTGATGGGACGGTGTGGAGGGAGCTTCACTCTGTGTCTGACCCCGGGAGTGTGTGATGGGACGGTGTGGAGGGAGATTCACTCTGTGTCTGACCCCGGGAGTGTGTGATGGGACGGTGTGGAGGGAGATTCACTCTGGGTCTGACCCCGGGAGTGTGTGATGGGACGGTGTGGAGGGAGATTCACTCTGTGTCTGACACCGGGAGTGTGTGATGGGATGGTGTGGAGGGAGCTTCATTCTGTGTCTGACCCCGGGAGTGTGTGATGGGACGGTGTGGAGGGAGATTCACTCTGTGTCTGACCCCGGGAGTGTGTGATGGGACGGTGTGGAGGGAGATTCACTCTGTGTCTGACCCCGGGAGTGTGTGATGGGATGGTGTGGAGGGAGCTTCGCTCTGTGTCTGACCCCGGGAGTGTGTGATGGGACGGTGTGGAGGGAGCTTCGCTCTGTGTCTGACCCCGGGAGTGTGTGATGGGACGGTGTGGAGGGAGATTCACTCTGTGTCTGACCCCGGGAGTGTGTGATGGGACGGTGTGGAGGGAGATTCACTCTGTGTCTGACCCCGGGAGTGTGTGATGGGACGGTGTGGAGGGAGATTCACTCTGTGTCTGACCCCGGGAGTGTGTGATGGGATGGTGTGGAGGGAGATTCACTCTGTGTCTGACCCCGGGACTGTGTGATGGGACGGTGTGGAGGGAGATTCACTCTGTGTCTGACCCCGGGAGTGTGTGATGGGACGGTGTGGAGGGAGATTCACTCTGCGTCTGACCCCGGGAGTGTGTGATGGGACGGTGTGGAGGGAGATTCACTCTGTGTCTGACCCCGGGAGTGTGTGATGGGATGGTGTGGAGGGAGCTTCATTCTGTGTCTGACCCCGGGAGTGTGTGATGGGACGGTGTGGAGGGAGATTCACTCTGTGTCTGACCCCGGGAGTGTGTGATGGGACGGTGTGGAGGGAGATTCACTCTGTGTCTGACCCCGGGAGTGTGTGATGGGATGGTGTGGAGGGAGCTTCATTCTGTGTCTGACCCCGGGAGTGTGTGATGGGACGGTGTGGAGGGAGCTTCGCTCTGTGTCTGACCCCGGGAGTGTGTGATGGGACGGTGTGGAGGGAGATTCACTCTGTGTCTGACCCCGGGAGTGTGTGATGGGACGGTGTGGAGGGAGATTCACTCTGTGTCTGACCCCGGGAGTGTGTGATGGGACGGTGTGGAGGGAGATTCACTCTGTGCTGACCCCGGGAGTGTGTGATGGGACGGGATGGAGGGACATGCATTATGTGTCTGACCCCGGGAGTGTGTGATGGGAAGGGGTGGAGGGAGATTCACTCTGTGTCTGACCCCGGGAGTGTGTGATGGGACGGTGTGGAGGGAGATTCACTCTGGGTCTGACCCCGGGAGTGTGTGATGGGACGGTGTGGAGGGAGATTCACTCTGTGTCTGACCCCGGGAGTGTGTGATGGGATGGTGTGGAGGGAGCTTCATTCTGTGTCTGACCCCGGGAGTGTGTGATGGGACGGTGTGGAGGGAGATTCACTCTGTGTCTGACCCCGGGAGTGTGTGATGGGACGGTGTGGAGGGAGATTCACTCTGTGTCTGACCCCGGGAGTGTGTGATGGGATGGTGTGGAGGGAGCTTCATTCTGTGTCTGACCCCGGGAGTGTGTGATGGGACGGTGTGGAGGGAGCTTCGCTCTGTGTCTGACCCCGGGAGTGTGTGATGGGACGGTGTGGAGGGAGATTCACTCTGTGTCTGACCCCGGGAGTGTGTGATGGGACGGTGTGGAGGGAGATTCACTCTGTGTCTGACCCCGGGAGTGTGTGATGGGACGGTGTGGAGGGAGATTCACTCTGTGTCTGACCCCGGGAGTGTGTGATGGGATGGTGTGGAGGGAGATTCACTCTGTGTCTGACCCCGGGACTGTGTGATGGGACGGTGTGGAGGGAGATTCACTCTGTGCTGACCCCGGGAGTGTGTGATGGGACGGTGTGGAGGGACATGCATTATGTGTCTGACCCCGGGAGTGTGTGATGGGAAGGGGTGGAGGGAGATTCACTCTGTGTCTGACCCCGGGAGTGTGTGATGGGATGGTGTGGAGGGAGCTTCATTCTGTGTCTGACCCCGGGAGTGTGTGATGGGACGGTGTGGAGGGAGATTCACTCTGTGTCTGACCCCGGGAGTGTGTGATGGGACGGTGTGGAGGGAGATTCACTCTGTGTCTGACCCCGGGAGTGTGTGATGGGATGGTGTGGAGGGAGCTTCATTCTGTGTCTGACCCCGGGAGTGTGTGATGGGACGGTGTGGAGGGAGCTTCGCTCTGTGTCTGACCCCGGGAGTGTGTGATGGGACGGTGTGGAGGGAGATTCACTCTGTGTCTGACCCCGGGAGTGTGTGATGGGACGGTGTGGAGGGAGATTCACTCTGTGTCTGACCCCGGGAGTGTGTGATGGGACGGTGTGGAGGGAGATTCACTCTGTGTCTGACCCCGGGAGTGTGTGATGGGATGGTGTGGAGGGAGATTCACTCTGTGTCTGACCCCGGGACTGTGTGATGGGACGGTGTGGAGGGAGATTCACTCTGTGTCTGACCCCGGGAGTGTGTGATGGGACGGTGTGGAGGGAGATTCACTCTGGGTCTGACCCCGGGATGGTGTGATGGGACGGTGTGGAGGGAGATTCACTCTGTGTCTGACCCCGGGAGTGTGTGATGGGATGGTGTGGAGGGAGCTTCATTCTGTGTCTGACCCCGGGAGTGTGTGATGGGACGGTGTGGAGGGAGATTCACTCTGTGTCTGACCCCGGGAGTGTGTGATGGGACGGTGTGGAGGGAGATTCACTCTGTGTCTGACCCCGGGAGTGTGTGATGGGATGGTGTGGAGGGAGCTTCATTCTGTGTCTGACCCCGGGAGTGTGTGATGGGACGGTGTGGAGGGAGCTTCGCTCTGTGTCTGACCCCGGGAGTGTGTGATGGGACGGTGTGGAGGGAGATTCACTCTGTGTCTGACCCCGGGAGTGTGTGATGGGACGGTGTGGAGGGAGATTCACTCTGTGTCTGACCCCGGGAGTGTGTGATGGGACGGTGTGGAGGGAGCTTCGCTCTGTGTCTGACCCCGGGAGTGTGTGATGGGACGGTGTGGAGGGAGATTCACTCTGTGTCTGACCCCGGGAGTGTGTGATGGGACGGTGTGGAGGGAGATTCACTCTGTGTCTGACCCCGGGAGTGTGTGATGGGACGGTGTGGAGGGAGATTCACTCTGTGCTGACCCCGGGAGTGTGTGATGGGACGGTGTGGAGGGAGATTCACTCTGTGTCTGACCCCGGGAGTGTGTGATGGGACGGTGTGGAGGGAGATTCACTCTGTGTCTGACCACGGGAGAGTGTGATGGGACGGTGTGGAGGGAGCTTCACTCTGTGTCTGACCCCGGGAGTGTGTGATGGGACGGTGTGGAGGGAGATTCACTCTGTGTCTGACCCCGGGAGTGTGTGATGGGACGGTGTGGAGGGAGATTCACTCTGGGTCTGACCCCGGGAGTGTGTGATGGGACGGTGTGGAGGGAGATTCACTCTGTGTCTGACCCCGGGAGTGTGTGAAGGGATGGTGTGGAGGGAGCTTCATTCTGTGTCTGACCCCGGGAGTGTGTGATGGGACGGTGTGGAGGGAGATTCACTCTGTGTCTGACCCCGGGAGTGTGTGATGGGACGGTGTGGAGGGAGATTCACTCTGTGTCTGACCCCGGGAGTGTGTGATGGGATGGTGTGGAGGGAGCTTCGCTCTGTGTCTGATCCCGGGAGTGTGTGATGGGACGGTGTGGAGGGAGCTTCGCTCTGTGTCTGACCCCGGGAGTGTGTGATGGGACGGTGTGGAGGGAGATTCACTCTGTGTCTGACCCCGGGAGTGTGTGATGGGACGGTGTGGAGGGAGATTCACTCTGTGTCTGACCCCGGGAGTGTGTGATGGGACGGTGTGGAGGGAGATTCACTCTGTGTCTGACCCCGGGAGTGTGTGATGGGATGGTGTGGAGGGAGATTCACTCTGTGTCTGACCCCGGGACTGTGTGATGGGACGGTGTGGAGGGAGATTCACTCTGTGTCTGACCCCGGGAGTGTGTGATGGGACGGTGTGGAGGGAGATTCACTCTGGGTCTGACCCCGGGAGTGTGTGATGGGACGGTGTGGAGGGAGATTCACTCTGTGTCTGACCGCGGGAGTGTGTGATGGGATGGTGTGGAGGGAGCTTCATTCTGTGTCTGACCCCGGGAGTGTGTGATGGGACGGTGTGGAGGGAGATTCACTCTGTGTCTGACCCCGGGAGTGTGTGATGGGACGGTGTGGAGGGAGATTCACTCTGTGTCTGACCCCGGGAGTGTGTCATGGGACGGTGTGGAGGGAGCTTCGCTCTGTGTCTGACCCCGGGAGTGTGTGATGGGACGGTGTGGAGGGAGATTCACTCTGTGTCTGACCCCGGGAGTGTGTGATGGGACGGTGTGGAGGGAGATTCACTCTGTGTCTGACCCCGGGAGTGTGTGATGGGACGGTGTGGAGGGAGATTCACTCTGTGCTGACCCCGGGAGTGTGTGATGGGACGGGATGGAGGGACATGCATTATGTGTCTGACCCCGGGAGTGTGTGATGGGAAGGGGTGGAGGGAGATTCACTCTGTGTCTGACCCCGGGAGTGTGTGATGGGACGGTGTGGAGGGAGATTCACTCTGGGTCTGACCCCGGGAGTGTGTGATGGGACGGTGTGGAGGGAGATTCACTCTGTGTCTGACCCCGGGAGTGTGTGATGGGATGGTGTGGAGGGAGCTTCATTCTGTGTCTGACCCCGGGAGTGTGTGATGGGACGGTGTGGAGGGAGATTCACTCTGTGTCTGACCCCGGGAGTGTGTGATGGGACGGTGTGGAGGGAGATTCACTCTGTGTCTGACCCCGGGAGTGTGTGATGGGATGGTGTGGAGGGAGCTTCATTCTGTGTCTGACCCCGGGAGTGTGTGATGGGACGGTGTGGAGGGAGCTTCGCTCTGTGTCTGACCCCGGGAGTGTGTGATGGGACGGTGTGGAGGGAGATTCACTCTGTGTCTGACCCCGGGAGTGTGTGATGGGACGGTGTGGAGGGAGATTCACTCTGTGTCTGACCCCGGGAGTGTGTGATGGGACGGTGTGGAGGGAGATTCACTCTGTGTCTGACCCCGGGAGTGTGTGATGGGATGGTGTGGAGGGAGATTCACTCTGTGTCTGACCCCGGGACTGTGTGATGGGACGGTGTGGAGGGAGATTCACTCTGTGCTGACCCCGGGAGTGTGTGATGGGACGGTGTGGAGGGACATGCATTATGTGTCTGACCCCGGGAGTGTGTGATGGGAAGGGGTGGAGGGAGATTCACTCTGTGTCTGACCCCGGGAGTGTGTGATGGGATGGTGTGGAGGGAGCTTCATTCTGTGTCTGACCCCGGGAGTGTGTGATGGGACGGTGTGGAGGGAGATTCACTCTGTGTCTGACCCCGGGTGTGTGTGATGGGACGGTGTGGAGGGAGATTCACTCTGTGTCTGACCCCGGGAGTGTGTGATGGGATGGTGTGGAGGGAGCTTCATTCTGTGTCTGACCCCGGGAGTGTGTGATGGGACGGTGTGGAGTGAGCTTCGCTCTGTGTCTGACCCCGGGAGTGTGTGATGGGACGGTGTGGAGGGAGATTCACTCTGTGTCTGACCCCGGGAGTGTGTGATGGGACGGTGTGGAGGGAGATTCACTCTGTGTCTGACCCCGGGAGTGTGTGATGGGACGGTGTGGAGGGAGATTCACTCTGTGCTGACCCCGGGAGTGTGTGATGGGACGGGATGGAGGGACATGCATTATGTGTCTGACCCCGGGAGTGTGTGATGGGAAGGGGTGGAGGGAGATTCACTCTGTGTCTGACCCCGGGACTGTGTGATGGGACGGTGTGGAGGGAGATTCACTCTGAGTCTGACCCCGGAAGTGTGTGATGGGACGGTGTGGAGGGAGATTGACTCTGTGTCTGACCCCGGGAGTGTGTGATGGGACGGTGTGGAGGGAGATTCACTCTGTGTCTGACCCCGGAAGTGTGTGATGGGACGGTGTGGAGGGAGATTCACTCTGTGTCTGACCACGGGAGAGTGTGATGGGACGGTGTGGAGGGAGCTTCACTCTGTGTCTGACCCCGGGAGTGTGTGATGGGACGGTGTGGAGGGAGATTCACTCTGTGTCTGACCCCGGGAGTGTGTGATGGGACGGTATGGAGGGAGATTCACTCTGTGTCTGACCCCGGGAGTGTGTGATGGGATGGTGTGGAGGGAGCTTCATTCTGTGTCTGACCCCGGGAGTGTGTGATGGGACGGTGTGGAGGGAGCTTCGCTCTGTGTCTGACCCCGGGAGTGTGTGATGGGACGGTGTGGAGGGAGATTCACTCTGTGTCTGACCCCGGGAGTGTGTGATGGGACGGTGTGGAGGGAGATTCACTCTGTGTCTGACCCCGGGAGTGTGTGATGGGACGGTGTGGAGGGAGATTCACTCTGTGTCTGACCCCGGGAGTGTGTGATGGGACGGTGTGGAGGGAGATTCACTCTGTGCTGACCCCGGGAGTGTGTGATGGGACGGGATGGAGGGACATGCACTAGGTGTCTGACCCCGGGAGTGTGTGTTGGGAAGGGGTGGAGGGAGATTCACTCTGTGTCTGACCCCAGGAGTGTGTGATGGGACGGTGTGGAGGGAGATTCACTCTGAGTCTGACCCCGGAAGTGTGTGATGGGACGGTGTGGAGGGAGAATCACTCTGTGTCTGACCCCGGGAGTGTGTGATGGGACGGTGTGGAGGGAGATTCACTCTGTGTCTGACCCCGGGAGTGTGTGATGGGACGGTGTGGAGGGAGATTCACTCTGTGTCTGACCACGGGAGAGTGTGATGGGACGGTGTGGAGGGAGATTCACTCTGTGTCTGACCCCGGGAGTGTGTGATGGGACGGTGTGAAGGGAGATTCACTCTGTGTCTGACCCCGGGAGTGTGTGATGGGACGGTATGGAGGGAGATTCACTCTGTGTCTGAGCACGGGAGTGTGTGATGGGACGGTGTGGAGGGAGTTTCACTCTGTGTCTGACCCTGGGAGTGTGTGATGGGACGGTGTGGAGGGAGATTCGCTCTGCGTCTGACCCTGGGAGTGTGTGATGGGACGGTGTGGAGGGAGATTCGCTCTGTGTCTGACCCCGGCAGTGTGTGATGGGACGGTGTGGAGGGAGCTTCACTCTGTGTCTGACCCCGGCAGTGTGTGATGCGACGGTGTGGAGGGAGATTCACTCTGTGTCTGACCCCGGGAGTGTGTGATGGGATGGTGTGGAGGGAGATTCACTCTGTGTCTGACCCCCGGAGTGTGTGATGGGACGGTGCGGAGGGAGATTCACTCTGTGTCTGACCCCGGGAGTGTGTGATGGGACGGTGTGGAGGGAGCTTCGCTCTGTGCCTGACCCCGGGAGTGTGTGATGGGACGGTGTGGAGGGAGATTCTCTCTGTGTCTGACCCCGGGAGTGTGTGATGGGACAGTGTGGAGGGAGCTTCACTCTGTGTCTGACCCCGGCAGTGTGTGATGGGACGGTGTGGAGGGAGATTCACTCTGTGTCTGACTCCGGGAATGTGTGATGGGATGGTGTGGAGGGAGATTCACTCTGTGTCTGACCCCGGGAGTGTGTGATGGGACGGTGCGGAGGGAGATTCACTCTGTGTCTGAACCCGGGAGTGTGTGATGGGACGGTGTGGAGGGAGCTTCGCTCTGTGTCTGACCCCGGGAGTGCGTGATGGGACGGTGTGGAGGGAGATTCGCTCTGTGTCTGACCCCGGGAGTGTGTGATGGGACGGTGTGGAGGGAGATTCACTCTGTGTCTGACCCCGGGAGTGTGTGATGGGACGGTGTGGAGGGAGCTTCACTCTGTGTCTGACCCCGGCAGTGTGTGATGGGACGGTGTGGAGGGAGATTCACTCTGTGTCTGACCCCGGGAGTGTGTGATGGGATGGTGTGGAGGGAGATTCACTCTGTGTCTGACCCCGGGAGTGTGTGATGGGACGGTGCGGAGGGAGATTCACTCTGTGTCTGACCCCGGGAGTGTGTGATGGGACGGTGCGGAGGGAGATTCACTCTGTGTCTGACCCCGGGAGTGTGTGATGGGACGGTCTGGAGGGAGCTTCGCTCTGTGTCTGACCCCGGGAGTGTGTGATGGGACGGTGTGGAGCGAGATTCACTCTGTGTCTGACCCCGGGAGTGTGTGATGGGACGGTGTGGAGGGAGATTCACTCTGTGTCTGACCCCGGGAGTGTGTGATGGGACGGTGTGGAGGGAGATTCACTCTGTGTCTGACCCCGGGAGTGTGTGATGGGACGGTGTGGAGGGAGATTCACTCTGTGTCTGACCACGGGAGAGTGTGATGGGACGGTGTGGAGGGAGCTTCACTCTGTGTCTGACCCCGGGAGTGTGTGATGGGACGGTGTGGAGGGAGATTCACTCTGTGTCTGACCCCGGGAGTGTGTGATGGGACGGTATGGAGGGAGATTCACTCTGTGTCTGAGCACGGGAGTGTGTGATGGGACGGTGTGGAGGGAGCTTCACTCTGTGTCTGACCCCGGGAGTGTGTGATGGGACGGTGTGGAGGGAGATTCACTCTGTGTCTGACCCCGGGAGTGTGTGATGGGACGGTGTGGAGGGAGATTCACTCTGGGTCTGACCCCGGGAGTGTGTGATGGGACGGTGTGGAGGGAGATTCACTCTGTGTCTGACCCCGGGAGTGTGTGATGGGATGGTGTGGAGGGAGCTTCATTCTGTGTCTGACCCCGGGAGTGTGTGATGGGACGGTGTGGAGGGAGATTCACTCTGTGTCTGACCCCGGGAGTGTGTGATGGGACGGTGTGGAGGGAGATTCACTCTGTGTCTGACCCCGGGAGTGTGTGATGGGATGGTGTGGAGGGAGCTTCGCTCTGTGTCTGACCCCGGGAGTGTGTGATGGGACGGTGTGGAGGGAGCTTCGCTCTGTGTCTGACCCCGGGAGTGTGTGATGGGACGGTGTGGAGGGAGATTCACTCTGTGTCTGACCCCGGGAGTGTGTGATGGGACGGTGTGGAGGGAGATTCACTCTGTGTCTGACCCCGGGAGTGTGTGATGGGACGGTGTGGAGGGAGATTCACTCTGTGTCTGACTCCGGGAATGTGTGATGGGATGGTGTGGAGGGAGATTCACTCTGTGTCTGACCCCGGGACTGTGTGATGGGACGGTGTGGAGGGAGATTCACTCTGTGTCTGACCCCGGGAGTGTGTGATGGGACGGTGTGGAGGGAGATTCACTCTGGGTCTGACCCCGGGAGTGTGTGATGGGACGGTGTGGAGGGAGATTCACTCTGTGTCTGACCCCGGGAGTGTGTGATGGGATGGTGTGGAGGGAGCTTCACTCTGTGTCTGACCCCGGGAGTGTGTGATGGGATGGTGTGGAGGGAGCTTCATTCTGTGTCTGACCCCGGGAGTGTGTGATGGGACGGTGTGGAGGGAGATTCACTCTGTGTCTGACCCCGGGAGTGTGTGATGGGACGGTGTGGAGGGAGATTCACTCTGTGTCTGACCCCGGGAGTGTGTGATGGGATGGTGTGGAGGGAGCTTCATTCTGTGTCTGACCCCGGGAGTGTGTGATGGGACGGTGTGGAGGGAGCTTCGCTCTGTGTCTGACCCCGGGAGTGTGTGATGGGACGGTGTGGAGGGAGATTCACTCTGTGTCTGACCCCGGGAGTGTGTGATGGGACGGTGTGGAGGGAGATTCACTCTGTGTCTGACCCCGGGAGTGTGTGATGGGACGGTGTGGAGGGAGATTCACTCTGTGCTGACCCCGGGAGTGTGTGATGGGACGGGATGGAGGGACATGCATTATGTGTCTGACCCCGGGAGTGTGTGATGGGAAGGGGTGGAGGGAGATTCACTCTGTGTCTGACCCCGGGAGTGTGTGATGGGACGGTGTGGAGGGAGATTCACTCTGGGTCTGACCCCGGGAGTGTGTGATGGGACGGTGTGGAGGGAGATTCACTCTGTGTCTGACCCCGGGAGTGTGTGATGGGATGGTGTGGAGGGAGCTTCATTCTGTGTCTGACCCCGGGAGTGTGTGATGGGACGGTGTGGAGGGAGATTCACTCTGTGTCTGACCCCGGGAGTGTGTGATGGGACGGTGTGGAGGGAGATTCACTCTGTGTCTGACCCCGGGAGTGTGTGATGGGATGGTGTGGAGGGAGCTTCATTCTGTGTCTGACCCCGGGAGTGTGTGATGGGACGGTGTGGAGGGAGCTTCGCTCTGTGTCTGACCCCGGGAGTGTGTGATGGGACGGTGTGGAGGGAGATTCACTCTGTGTCTGACCCCGGGAGTGTGTGATGGGACGGTGTGGAGGGAGATTCACTCTGTGTCTGACCCCGGGAGTGTGTGATGGGACGGTGTGGAGGGAGATTCACTCTGTGTCTGACCCCGGGAGTGTGTGATGGGATGGTGTGGAGGGAGATTCACTCTGTGTCTGACCCCGGGACTGTGTGATGGGACGGTGTGGAGGGAGTTTCACTCTGTGTCTGACCCCGGAAGTGTGTGATGGGACGGTGTGGAGGGAGAATCACTCTGTGTCTGACCCCGGGAGTGTGTGATGGGACGGTGTGGAGGGAGATTCACTCTGTGTCTGACCCCGGGAGTGTGTGATGGGACGGTGTGGAGGGAGATTCACTCTGTGTCTGACCACGGGAGAGTGTGATGGGACGGTGTGGAGGGAGATTCACTCTGTGTCTGACCCCGGGAGTGTGTGATGGGACGGTGTGAAGGGAGATTCACTCTGTGTCTGACCCCGGGAGTGTGTGATGGGACGGTATGGAGGGAGATTCACTCTGTGTCTGAGCACGGGAGTGTGTGATGGGACGGTGTGGAGGGAGTTTCACTCTGTGTCTGACCCTGGGAGTGTGTGATGGGACGGTGTGGAGGGAGATTCGCTCTGCGTCTGACCCTGGGAGTGTGTGATGGGACGGTGTGGAGGGAGATTCGCTCTGTGTCTGACCCCGGCAGTGTGTGATGGGACGGTGTGGAGGGAGCTTCACTCTGTGTCTGACCCCGGCAGTGTGTGATGCGACGGTGTGGAGGGAGATTCACTCTGTGTCTGACCCCGGGAGTGTGTGATGGGATGGTGTGGAGGGAGATTCACTCTGTGTCTGACCCCCGGAGTGTGTGATGGGACGGTGCGGAGGGAGATTCACTCTGTGTCTGACCCCGGGAGTGTGTGATGGGACGGTGTGGAGGGAGCTTCGCTCTGTGCCTGACCCCGGGAGTGTGTGATGGGACGGTGTGGAGGGAGATTCTCTCTGTGTCTGACCCCGGGAGTGTGTGATGGGACAGTGTGGAGGGAGCTTCACTCTGTGTCTGACCCCGGCAGTGTGTGATGGGACGGTGTGGAGGGAGATTCACTCTGTGTCTGACTCCGGGAATGTGTGATGGGATGGTGTGGAGGGAGATTCACTCTGTGTCTGACCCCGGGAGTGTGTGATGGGACGGTGCGGAGGGAGATTCACTCTGTGTCTGAACCCGGGAGTGTGTGATGGGACGGTGTGGAGGGAGCTTCGCTCTGTGTCTGACCCCGGGAGTGCGTGATGGGACGGTGTGGAGGGAGATTCGCTCTGTGTCTGACCCCGGGAGTGTGTGATGGGACGGTGTGGAGGGAGATTCACTCTGTGTCTGACCCCGGGAGTGTGTGATGGGACGGTGTGGAGGGAGCTTCACTCTGTGTCTGACCCCGGCAGTGTGTGATGGGACGGTGTGGAGGGAGATTCACTCTGTGTCTGACCCCGGGAGTGTGTGATGGGATGGTGTGGAGGGAGATTCACTCTGTGTCTGACCCCGGGAGTGTGTGATGGGACGGTGCGGAGGGAGATTCACTCTGTGTCTGACCCCGGGAGTGTGTGATGGGACGGTGCGGAGGGAGATTCACTCTGTGTCTGACCCCGGGAGTGTGTGATGGGACGGTCTGGAGGGAGCTTCGCTCTGTGTCTGACCCCGGGAGTGTGTGATGGGACGGTGTGGAGCGAGATTCACTCTGTGTCTGACCCCGGGAGTGTGTGATGGGACGGTGTGGAGGGAGATTCACTCTGTGTCTGACCCCGGGAGTGTGTGATGGGACGGTGTGGAGGGAGATTCACTCTGTGTCTGACCCCGGGAGTGTGTGATGGGACGGTGTGGAGGGAGATTCACTCTGTGTCTGACCACGGGAGAGTGTGATGGGACGGTGTGGAGGGAGCTTCACTCTGTGTCTGACCCCGGGAGTGTGTGATGGGACGGTGTGGAGGGAGATTCACTCTGTGTCTGACCCCGGGAGTGTGTGATGGGACGGTATGGAGGGAGATTCACTCTGTGTCTGAGCACGGGAGTGTGTGATGGGACGGTGTGGAGGGAGCTTCACTCTGTGTCTGACCCCGGGAGTGTGTGATGGGACGGTGTGGAGGGAGATTCACTCTGTGTCTGACCCCGGGAGTGTGTGATGGGACGGTGTGGAGGGAGATTCACTCTGGGTCTGACCCCGGGAGTGTGTGATGGGACGGTGTGGAGGGAGATTCACTCTGTGTCTGACCCCGGGAGTGTGTGATGGGATGGTGTGGAGGGAGCTTCATTCTGTGTCTGACCCCGGGAGTGTGTGATGGGACGGTGTGGAGGGAGATTCACTCTGTGTCTGACCCCGGGAGTGTGTGATGGGACGGTGTGGAGGGAGATTCACTCTGTGTCTGACCCCGGGAGTGTGTGATGGGATGGTGTGGAGGGAGCTTCGCTCTGTGTCTGACCCCGGGAGTGTGTGATGGGACGGTGTGGAGGGAGCTTCGCTCTGTGTCTGACCCCGGGAGTGTGTGATGGGACGGTGTGGAGGGAGATTCACTCTGTGTCTGACCCCGGGAGTGTGTGATGGGACGGTGTGGAGGGAGATTCACTCTGTGTCTGACCCCGGGAGTGTGTGATGGGACGGTGTGGAGGGAGATTCACTCTGTGTCTGACTCCGGGAATGTGTGATGGGATGGTGTGGAGGGAGATTCACTCTGTGTCTGACCCCGGGACTGTGTGATGGGACGGTGTGGAGGGAGATTCACTCTGTGTCTGACCCCGGGAGTGTGTGATGGGACGGTGTGGAGGGAGATTCACTCTGGGTCTGACCCCGGGAGTGTGTGATGGGACGGTGTGGAGGGAGATTCACTCTGTGTCTGACCCCGGGAGTGTGTGATGGGATGGTGTGGAGGGAGCTTCACTCTGTGTCTGACCCCGGGAGTGTGTGATGGGATGGTGTGGAGGGAGCTTCATTCTGTGTCTGACCCCGGGAGTGTGTGATGGGACGGTGTGGAGGGAGATTCACTCTGTGTCTGACCCCGGGAGTGTGTGATGGGACGGTGTGGAGGGAGATTCACTCTGTGTCTGACCCCGGGAGTGTGTGATGGGATGGTGTGGAGGGAGCTTCATTCTGTGTCTGACCCCGGGAGTGTGTGATGGGACGGTGTGGAGGGAGCTTCGCTCTGTGTCTGACCCCGGGAGTGTGTGATGGGACGGTGTGGAGGGAGATTCACTCTGTGTCTGACCCCGGGAGTGTGTGATGGGACGGTGTGGAGGGAGATTCACTCTGTGTCTGACCCCGGGAGTGTGTGATGGGACGGTGTGGAGGGAGATTCACTCTGTGCTGACCCCGGGAGTGTGTGATGGGACGGGATGGAGGGACATGCATTATGTGTCTGACCCCGGGAGTGTGTGATGGGAAGGGGTGGAGGGAGATTCACTCTGTGTCTGACCCCGGGAGTGTGTGATGGGACGGTGTGGAGGGAGATTCACTCTGGGTCTGACCCCGGGAGTGTGTGATGGGACGGTGTGGAGGGAGATTCACTCTGTGTCTGACCCCGGGAGTGTGTGATGGGATGGTGTGGAGGGAGCTTCATTCTGTGTCTGACCCCGGGAGTGTGTGATGGGACGGTGTGGAGGGAGATTCACTCTGTGTCTGACCCCGGGAGTGTGTGATGGGACGGTGTGGAGGGAGATTCACTCTGTGTCTGACCCCGGGAGTGTGTGATGGGATGGTGTGGAGGGAGCTTCATTCTGTGTCTGACCCCGGGAGTGTGTGATGGGACGGTGTGGAGGGAGCTTCGCTCTGTGTCTGACCCCGGGAGTGTGTGATGGGACGGTGTGGAGGGAGATTCACTCTGTGTCTGACCCCGGGAGTGTGTGATGGGACGGTGTGGAGGGAGATTCACTCTGTGTCTGACCCCGGGAGTGTGTGATGGGACGGTGTGGAGGGAGATTCACTCTGTGTCTGACCCCGGGAGTGTGTGATGGGATGGTGTGGAGGGAGATTCACTCTGTGTCTGACCCCGGGACTGTGTGATGGGACGGTGTGGAGGGAGTTTCACTCTGTGTCTGACCCTGGGAGTGTGTGATGGGACGGTGTGGAGGGAGATTCGCTCTGCGTCTGACCCTGGGAGTGTGTGATGGGAAGGGGTGGAGGGAGATTCACTCTGTGTCTGACCCCGGGAGTGTGTGATGGGATGGTGTGGAGGGAGCTTCATTCTGTGTCTGACCCCGGGAGTGTGTGATGGGACGGTGTGGAGGGAGATTCACTCTGTGTCTGACCCCGGGTGTGTGTGATGGGACGGTGTGGAGGGAGATTCACTCTGTGTCTGACCCCGGGAGTGTGTGATGGGATGGTGTGGAGGGAGCTTCATTCTGTGTCTGACCCCGGGAGTGTGTGATGGGACGGTGTGGAGGGAGCTTCGCTCTGTGTCTGACCCCGGGAGTGTGTGATGGGACGGTGTGGAGGGAGATTCACTCTGTGTCTGACCCCGGCAGTGTGTGATGGGACGGTGTGGAGGGAGATTCACTCTGTGTCTGACCCCGGGAGTGTGTGATGGGACGGTGTGGAGGGAGATTCACTCTGTGCTGACCCCGGGAGTGTGTGATGGGACGGGATGGAGGGACATGCATTATGTGTCTGACCCCGGGAGTGTGTGATGGGAAGGGGTGGAGGGAGATTCACTCTGTGTCTGACCCCGGGACTGTGTGATGGGACGGTGTGGAGGGAGATTCACTCTGAGTCTGACCCCGGAAGTGTGTGATGGGACGGTGTGGAGGGAGATTGACTCTGTGTCTGACCCCGGGAGTGTGTGATGGGACGGTGTGGAGGGAGATTCACTCTGTGTCTGACCCCGGAAGTGTGTGATGGGACGGTGTGGAGGGAGATTCACTCTGTGTCTGACCACGGGAGAGTGTGATGGGACGGTGTGGAGGGAGCTTCACTCTGTGTCTGACCCCGGGAGTGTGTGATGGGACGGTGTGGAGGGAGATTCACTCTGTGTCTGACCCCGGGAGTGTGTGATGGGACGGTATGGAGGGAGATTCACTCTGTGTCTGACCCCGGGAGTGTGTGATGGGATGGTGTGGAGGGAGCTTCATTCTGTGTCTGACCCCGGGAGTGTGTGATGGGACGGTGTGGAGGGAGCTTCGCTCTGTGTCTGACCCCGGGAGTGTGTGATGGGACGGTGTGGAGGGAGATTCACTCTGTGTCTGACCCCGGGAGTGTGTGATGGGACGGTGTGGAGGGAGATTCACTCTGTGTCTGACCCCGGGAGTGTGTGATGGGACGGTGTGGAGGGAGATTCACTCTGTGTCTGACCCCAGGAGTGTGTGATGGGACGGTGTGGAGGGAGATTCACTCTGAGTCTGACCCCGGAAGTGTGTGATGGGACGGTGTGGAGGGAGATTCACTCTGTGTCTGACCCCGGGAGTGTGTGATGGGACGGTGTGGAGGGAGATTCACTCTGTGTCTGACCCCGGGAGTGTGTGATGGGACGGTGTGGAGGGAGATTCACTCTGTGTCTGACCACGGGAGAGTGTGATGGGACGGTGTGGAGGGAGATTCACTCTGTGTCTGACCCCGGGAGTGTGTGATGGGACGGTGTGAAGGGAGATTCACTCTGTGTCTGACCCCGGGAGTGTGTGATGGGACGGTATGGAGGGAGATTCACTCTGTGTCTGAGCACGGGAGTGTGTGATGGGACGGTGTGGAGGGAGTTTCACTCTGTGTCTGACCCTGGGAGTGTGTGATGGGACGGTGTGGAGGGAGATTCGCTCTGCGTCTGACCCTGGGAGTGTGTGATGGGACGGTGTGGAGGGAGATTCGCTCTGTGTCTGACCCCGGCAGTGTGTGATGGGACGGTGTGGAGGGAGCTTCACTCTGTGTCTGACCCCGGCAGTGTGTGATGCGACGGTGTGGAGGGAGATTCACTCTGTGTCTGACCCCGGGAGTGTGTGATGGGATGGTGTGGAGGGAGATTCACTCTGTGTCTGACCCCCGGAGTGTGTGATGGGACGGTGCGGAGGGAGATTCACTCTGTGTCTGACCCCGGGAGTGTGTGATGGGACGGTGTGGAGGGAGCTTCGCTCTGTGCCTGACCCCGGGAGTGTGTGATGGGACGGTGTGGAGGGAGATTCTCTCTGTGTCTGACCCCGGGAGTGTGTGATGGGACAGTGTGGAGGGAGCTTCACTCTGTGTCTGACCCCGGCAGTGTGTGATGGGACGGTGTGGAGGGAGATTCACTCTGTGTCTGACTCCGGGAATGTGTGATGGGATGGTGTGGAGGGAGATTCACTCTGTGTCTGACCCCGGGAGTGTGTGATGGGACGGTGCGGAGGGAGATTCACTCTGTGTCTGAACCCGGGAGTGTGTGATGGGACGGTGTGGAGGGAGCTTCGCTCTGTGTCTGACCCCGGGAGTGCGTGATGGGACGGTGTGGAGGGAGATTCGCTCTGTGTCTGACCCCGGGAGTGTGTGATGGGACGGTGTGGAGGGAGATTCACTCTGTGTCTGACCCCGGGAGTGTGTGATGGGACGGTGTGGAGGGAGCTTCACTCTGTGTCTGACCCCGGCAGTGTGTGATGGGACGGTGTGGAGGGAGATTCACTCTGTGTCTGACCCCGGGAGTGTGTGATGGGATGGTGTGGAGGGAGATTCACTCTGTGTCTGACCCCGGGAGTGTGTGATGGGACGGTGCGGAGGGAGATTCACTCTGTGTCTGACCCCGGGAGTGTGTGATGGGACGGTGCGGAGGGAGATTCACTCTGTGTCTGACCCCGGGAGTGTGTGATGGGACGGTCTGGAGGGAGCTTCGCTCTGTGTCTGACCCCGGGAGTGTGTGATGGGACGGTGTGGAGCGAGATTCACTCTGTGTCTGACCCCGGGAGTGTGTGATGGGACGGTGTGGAGGGAGATTCACTCTGTGTCTGACCCCGGGAGTGTGTGATGGGACGGTGTGGAGGGAGATTCACTCTGTGTCTGACCCCGGGAGTGTGTGATGGGACGGTGTGGAGGGAGATTCACTCTGTGTCTGACCCCGGGAGTGTGTGATGGGACGGTATGGAGGGAGATTCACTCTGTGTCTGACCCCGGGAGTGTGTGATGGGATGGTGTGGAGGGAGCTTCATTCTGTGTCTGACCCCGGGAGTGTGTGATGGGACGGTGTGGAGGGAGCTTCGCTCTGTGTCTGACCCCGGGAGTGTGTGATGGGACGGTGTGGAGGGAGATTCACTCTGTGTCTGACCCCGGGAGTGTGTGATGGGACGGTGTGGAGGGAGATTCACTCTGTGTCTGACCCCGGGAGTGTGTGATGGGACGGTGTGGAGGGAGATTCACTCTGTGTCTGACCCCAGGAGTGTGTGATGGGACGGTGTGGAGGGAGATTCACTCTGAGTCTGACCCCGGAAGTGTGTGATGGGACGGTGTGGAGGGAGATTCACTCTGTGTCTGACCCCGGGAGTGTGTGATGGGACGGTGTGGAGGGAGATTCACTCTGTGTCTGACCCCGGGAGTGTGTGATGGGACGGTGTGGAGGGAGATTCACTCTGTGTCTGACCACGGGAGAGTGTGATGGGACGGTGTGGAGGGAGATTCACTCTGTGTCTGACCCCGGGAGTGTGTGATGGGACGGTGTGAAGGGAGATTCACTCTGTGTCTGACCCCGGGAGTGTGTGATGGGACGGTATGGAGGGAGATTCACTCTGTGTCTGAGCACGGGAGTGTGTGATGGGACGGTGTGGAGGGAGTTTCACTCTGTGTCTGACCCTGGGAGTGTGTGATGGGACGGTGTGGAGGGAGATTCGCTCTGCGTCTGACCCTGGGAGTGTGTGATGGGACGGTGTGGAGGGAGATTCGCTCTGTGTCTGACCCCGGCAGTGTGTGATGGGACGGTGTGGAGGGAGCTTCACTCTGTGTCTGACCCCGGCAGTGTGTGATGCGACGGTGTGGAGGGAGATTCACTCTGTGTCTGACCCCGGGAGTGTGTGATGGGATGGTGTGGAGGGAGATTCACTCTGTGTCTGACCCCCGGAGTGTGTGATGGGACGGTGCGGAGGGAGATTCACTCTGTGTCTGACCCCGGGAGTGTGTGATGGGACGGTGTGGAGGGAGCTTCGCTCTGTGCCTGACCCCGGGAGTGTGTGATGGGACGGTGTGGAGGGAGATTCTCTCTGTGTCTGACCCCGGGAGTGTGTGATGGGACAGTGTGGAGGGAGCTTCACTCTGTGTCTGACCCCGGCAGTGTGTGATGGGACGGTGTGGAGGGAGATTCACTCTGTGTCTGACTCCGGGAATGTGTGATGGGATGGTGTGGAGGGAGATTCACTCTGTGTCTGACCCCGGGAGTGTGTGATGGGACGGTGCGGAGGGAGATTCACTCTGTGTCTGAACCCGGGAGTGTGTGATGGGACGGTGTGGAGGGAGCTTCGCTCTGTGTCTGACCCCGGGAGTGCGTGATGGGACGGTGTGGAGGGAGATTCGCTCTGTGTCTGACCCCGGGAGTGTGTGATGGGACGGTGTGGAGGGAGATTCACTCTGTGTCTGACCCCGGGAGTGTGTGATGGGACGGTGTGGAGGGAGCTTCACTCTGTGTCTGACCCCGGCAGTGTGTGATGGGACGGTGTGGAGGGAGATTCACTCTGTGTCTGACCCCGGGAGTGTGTGATGGGATGGTGTGGAGGGAGATTCACTCTGTGTCTGACCCCGGGAGTGTGTGATGGGACGGTGCGGAGGGAGATTCACTCTGTGTCTGACCCCGGGAGTGTGTGATGGGACGGTGCGGAGGGAGATTCACTCTGTGTCTGACCCCGGGAGTGTGTGATGGGACGGTCTGGAGGGAGCTTCGCTCTGTGTCTGACCCCGGGAGTGTGTGATGGGACGGTGTGGAGCGAGATTCACTCTGTGTCTGACCCCGGGAGTGTGTGATGGGACGGTGTGGAGGGAGATTCACTCTGTGTCTGACCCCGGGAGTGTGTGATGGGACGGTGTGGAGGGAGATTCACTCTGTGTCTGACCCCGGGAGTGTGTGATGGGACGGTGTGGAGGGAGATTCACTCTGTGTCTGACCACGGGAGAGTGTGATGGGACGGTGTGGAGGGAGCTTCACTCTGTGTCTGACCCCGGGAGTGTGTGATGGGACGGTGTGGAGGGAGATTCACTCTGTGTCTGACCCCGGGAGTGTGTGATGGGACGGTATGGAGGGAGATTCACTCTGTGTCTGAGCACGGGAGTGTGTGATGGGACGGTGTGGAGGGAGATTCACTCTGTGTCTGACCCCGGGAGTGTGTGATGGGACGGTGTGGAGGGAGATTCACTCTGTGTCTGACCCCGGGAGTGTGTGATGGGACGGTGTGGAGGGAGATTCACTCTGGGTCTGACCCCGGGAGTGTGTGATGGGACGGTGTGGAGGGAGATTCACTCTGTGTCTGACCCCGGGAGTGTGTGATGGGATGGTGTGGAGGGAGCTTCATTCTGTGTCTGACCCCGGGAGTGTGTGATGGGACGGTGTGGAGGGAGATTCACTCTGTGTCTGACCCCGGGAGTGTGTGATGGGACGGTGTGGAGGGAGATTCACTCTGTGTCTGACCCCGGGAGTGTGTGATGGGATGGTGTGGAGGGAGCTTCGCTCTGTGTCTGACCCCGGGAGTGTGTGATGGGACGGTGTGGAGGGAGCTTCGCTCTGTGTCTGACCCCGGGAGTGTGTGATGGGACGGTGTGGAGGGAGATTCACTCTGTGTCTGACCCCGGGAGTGTGTGATGGGACGGTGTGGAGGGAGATTCACTCTGTGTCTGACCCCGGGAGTGTGTGATGGGACGGTGTGGAGGGAGATTCACTCTGTGTCTGACCCCGGGAGTGTGTGATGGGATGGTGTGGAGGGAGATTCACTCTGTGTCTGACCCCGGGACTGTGTGATGGGACGGTGTGGAGGGAGATTCACTCTGTGTCTGACCCCGGGAGTGTGTGATGGGACGGTGTGGAGGGAGATTCACTCTGGGTCTGACCCCGGGAGTGTGTGATGGGACGGTGTGGAGGGAGATTCACTCTGTGTCTGACCCCGGGAGTGTGTGATGGGATGGTGTGGAGGGAGCTTCATTCTGTGTCTGACCCCGGGAGTGTGTGATGGGACGGTGTGGAGGGAGATTCACTCTGTGTCTGACCCCGGGAGTGTGTGATGGGACGGTGTGGAGGGAGATTCACTCTGTGTCTGACCCCGGGAGTGTGTGATGGGATGGTGTGGAGGGAGCTTCATTCTGTGTCTGACCCCGGGAGTGTGTGATGGGACGGTGTGGAGGGAGCTTCGCTCTGTGTCTGACCCCGGGAGTGTGTGATGGGACGGTGTGGAGGGAGATTCACTCTGTGTCTGACCCCGGGAGTGTGTGATGGGACGGTGTGGAGGGAGATTCACTCTGTGTCTGACCCCGGGAGTGTGTGATGGGACGGTGTGGAGGGAGATTCACTCTGTGCTGACCCCGGGAGTGTGTGATGGGACGGGATGGAGGGACATGCATTATGTGTCTGACCCCGGGAGTGTGTGATGGGAAGGGGTGGAGGGAGATTCACTCTGTGTCTGACCCCGGGAGTGTGTGATGGGACGGTGTGGAGGGAGATTCACTCTGGGTCTGACCCCGGGAGTGTGTGATGGGACGGTGTGGAGGGAGATTCACTCTGTGTCTGACCCCGGGAGTGTGTGATGGGATGGTGTGGAGGGAGCTTCATTCTGTGTCTGACCCCGGGAGTGTGTGATGGGACGGTGTGGAGGGAGATTCACTCTGTGTCTGACCCCGGGAGTGTGTGATGGGACGGTGTGGAGGGAGATTCACTCTGTGTCTGACCCCGGGAGTGTGTGATGGGATGGTGTGGAGGGAGCTTCATTCTGTGTCTGACCCCGGGAGTGTGTGATGGGACGGTGTGGAGGGAGCTTCGCTCTGTGTCTGACCCCGGGAGTGTGTGATGGGACGGTGTGGAGGGAGATTCACTCTGTGTCTGACCCCGGGAGTGTGTGATGGGACGGTGTGGAGGGAGATTCACTCTGTGTCTGACCCCGGGAGTGTGTGATGGGACGGTGTGGAGGGAGATTCACTCTGTGTCTGACCCCGGGAGTGTGTGATGGGATGGTGTGGAGGGAGATTCACTCTGTGTCTGACCCCGGGACTGTGTGATGGGACGGTGTGGAGGGAGATTCACTCTGTGCTGACCCCGGGAGTGTGTGATGGGACGGTGTGGAGGGACATGCATTATGTGTCTGACCCCGGGAGTGTGTGATGGGAAGGGGTGGAGGGAGATTCACTCTGTGTCTGACCCCGGGAGTGTGTGATGGGATGGTGTGGAGGGAGCTTCATTCTGTGTCTGACCCCGGGAGTGTGTGATGGGACGGTGTGGAGGGAGATTCACTCTGTGTCTGACCCCGGGTGTGTGTGATGGGACGGTGTGGAGGGAGATTCACTCTGTGTCTGACCCCGGGAGTGTGTGATGGGATGGTGTGGAGGGAGCTTCATTCTGTGTCTGACCCCGGGAGTGTGTGATGGGACGGTGTGGAGGGAGCTTCGCTCTGTGTCTGACCCCGGGAGTGTGTGATGGGACGGTGTGGAGGGAGATTCACTCTGTGTCTGACCCCGGCAGTGTGTGATGGGACGGTGTGGAGGGAGATTCACTCTGTGTCTGACCCCGGGAGTGTGTGATGGGACGGTGTGGAGGGAGATTCACTCTGTGCTGACCCCGGGAGTGTGTGATGGGACGGGATGGAGGGACATGCATTATGTGTCTGACCCCGGGAGTGTGTGATGGGAAGGGGTGGAGGGAGATTCACTCTGTGTCTGACCCCGGGACTGTGTGATGGGACGGTGTGGAGGGAGATTCACTCTGAGTCTGACCCCGGAAGTGTGTGATGGGACGGTGTGGAGGGAGATTGACTCTGTGTCTGACCCCGGGAGTGTGTGATGGGACGGTGTGGAGGGAGATTCACTCTGTGTCTGACCCCGGAAGTGTGTGATGGGACGGTGTGGAGGGAGATTCACTCTGTGTCTGACCACGGGAGAGTGTGATGGGACGGTGTGGAGGGAGCTTCACTCTGTGTCTGACCCCGGGAGTGTGTGATGGGACGGTGTGGAGGGAGATTCACTCTGTGTCTGACCCCGGGAGTGTGTGATGGGACGGTATGGAGGGAGATTCACTCTGTGTCTGACCCCGGGAGTGTGTGATGGGATGGTGTGGAGGGAGCTTCATTCTGTGTCTGACCCCGGGAGTGTGTGATGGGACGGTGTGGAGGGAGCTTCGCTCTGTGTCTGACCCCGGGAGTGTGTGATGGGACGGTGTGGAGGGAGATTCACTCTGTGTCTGACCCCGGGAGTGTGTGATGGGACGGTGTGGAGGGAGATTCACTCTGTGTCTGACCCCGGGAGTGTGTGATGGGACGGTGTGGAGGGAGATTCACTCTGTGTCTGACCCCGGGAGTGTGTGATGGGACGGTGTGGAGGGAGATTCACTCTGTGCTGACCCCGGGAGTGTGTGATGGGACGGGATGGAGGGACATGCACTATGTGTCTGACCCCGGGAGTGTGTGTTGGGAAGGGGTGGAGGGAGATTCACTCTGTGTCTGACCCCAGGAGTGTGTGATGGGACGGTGTGGAGGGAGATTCACTCTGAGTCTGACCCCGGAAGTGTGTGATGGGACGGTGTGGAGGGAGATTCACTCTGTGTCTGACCCCGGGAGTGTGTGATGGGACGGTGTGGAGGGAGATTCACTCTGTGTCTGACCCCGGGAGTGTGTGATGGGACGGTGTGGAGGGAGATTCACTCTGTGTCTGACCACGGGAGAGTGTGATGGGACGGTGTGGAGGGAGCTTCACTCTGTGTCTGACCCCGGGAGTGTGTGATGGGACGGTGTGAAGGGAGATTCACTCTGTGTCTGACCCCGGGAGTGTGTGATGGGACGGTATGGAGGGAGATTCACTCTGTGTCTGAGCACGGGAGTGTGTGATGGGACGGTGTGGAGGGAGTTTCACTCTGTGTCTGACCCTGGGAGTGTGTGATGGGACGGTGTGGAGGGAGATTCGCTCTGCGTCTGACCCTGGGAGTGTGTGATGGGACGGTGTGGAGGGAGATTCGCTCTGTGTCTGACCCCGGCAGTGTGTGATGGGACGGTGTGGAGGGAGCTTCACTCTGTGTCTGACCCCGGCAGTGTGTGATGCGACGGTGTGGAGGGAGATTCACTCTGTGTCTGACCCCGGGAGTGTGTGATGGGATGGTGTGGAGGGAGATTCACTCTGTGTCTGACCCCCGGAGTGTGTGATGGGACGGTGCGGAGGGAGATTCACTCTGTGTCTGACCCCGGGAGTGTGTGATGGGACGGTGTGGAGGGAGCTTCGCTCTGTGCCTGACCCCGGGAGTGTGTGATGGGACGGTGTGGAGGGAGATTCTCTCTGTGTCTGACCCCGGGAGTGTGTGATGGGACAGTGTGGAGGGAGCTTCACTCTGTGTCTGACCCCGGCAGTGTGTGATGGGACGGTGTGGAGGGAGATTCACTCTGTGTCTGACTCCGGGAATGTGTGATGGGATGGTGTGGAGGGAGATTCACTCTGTGTCTGACCCCGGGAGTGTGTGATGGGACGGTGCGGAGGGAGATTCACTCTGTGTCTGAACCCGGGAGTGTGTGATGGGACGGTGTGGAGGGAGCTTCGCTCTGTGTCTGACCCCGGGAGTGCGTGATGGGACGGTGTGGAGGGAGATTCGCTCTGTGTCTGACCCCGGGAGTGTGTGATGGGACGGTGTGGAGGGAGATTCACTCTGTGTCTGACCCCGGGAGTGTGTGATGGGACGGTGTGGAGGGAGCTTCACTCTGTGTCTGACCCCGGCAGTGTGTGATGGGACGGTGTGGAGGGAGATTCACTCTGTGTCTGACCCCGGGAGTGTGTGATGGGATGGTGTGGAGGGAGATTCACTCTGTGTCTGACCCCGGGAGTGTGTGATGGGACGGTGCGGAGGGAGATTCACTCTGTGTCTGACCCCGGGAGTGTGTGATGGGACGGTGCGGAGGGAGATTCACTCTGTGTCTGACCCCGGGAGTGTGTGATGGGACGGTCTGGAGGGAGCTTCGCTCTGTGTCTGACCCCGGGAGTGTGTGATGGGACGGTGTGGAGCGAGATTCACTCTGTGTCTGACCCCGGGAGTGTGTGATGGGACGGTGTGGAGGGAGATTCACTCTGTGTCTGACCCCGGGAGTGTGTGATGGGACGGTGTGGAGGGAGATTCACTCTGTGTCTGACCCCGGGAGTGTGTGATGGGACGGTGTGGAGGGAGATTCACTCTGTGTCTGACCACGGGAGAGTGTGATGGGACGGTGTGGAGGGAGCTTCACTCTGTGTCTGACCCCGGGAGTGTGTGATGGGACGGTGTGGAGGGAGATTCACTCTGTGTCTGACCCCGGGAGTGTGTGATGGGACGGTATGGAGGGAGATTCACTCTGTGTCTGAGCACGGGAGTGTGTGATGGGACGGTGTGGAGGGAGTTTCACTCTGTGTCTGACCCTGGGAGTGTGTGATGGGACGGTGTGGAGGGAGATTCGCTCTGCGTCTGACCCTGGGAGTGTGTGATGGGACGGTGTGGAGGGAGATTCGCTCTGTGTCTGACCCCGGCAGTGTGTGATGGGACGGTGTGGAGGGAGCTTCACTCTGTGTCTGACCCCGGCAGTGTGTGATGCGACGGTGTGGAGGGAGATTCACTCTGTGTCTGACCCCGGGAGTGTGTGATGGGATGGTGTGGAGGGAGATTCACTCTGTGTCTGACCCCCGGAGTGTGTGATGGGACGGTGCGGAGGGAGATTCACTCTGTGTCTGACCCCGGGAGTGTGTGATGGGACGGTGTGGAGGGAGCTTCGCTCTGTGCCTGACCCCGGGAGTGTGTGATGGGACGGTGTGGAGGGAGATTCTCTCTGTGTCTGACCCCGGGAGTGTGTGATGGGACAGTGTGGAGGGAGCTTCACTCTGTGTCTGACCCCGGCAGTGTGTGATGGTACGGTGTGGAGGGAGATTCACTCTGTGTCTGACTCCGGGAATGTGTGATGGGATGGTGTGGAGGGAGATTCACTCTGTGTCTGACCCCGGGAGTGTGTGATGGGACGGTGCGGAGGGAGATTCACTCTGTGTCTGACCCCGGGAGTGTGTGATGGGACGGTGTGGAGGGAGCTTCGCTCTGTGTCTGACCCCGGGAGTGTGTGATGGGACGGTGTGGAGGGAGATTCGCTCTGTGTCTGACCCCGGGAGTTTGTGATGGGACGGTGTGGAGGGAGATTCACTCTGTGTCTGACCCCGGGAGTGTGTGATGGGACGGTGTGGAGGGAGCTTCACTCTGTGTCTGACCCCGGCAGTGTGTGATGGGACGGTGTGGAGGGAGATTCACTCTGTGTCTGACCCCGGGAGTGTGTGATGGGATGGTGTGGAGGGAGATTCACTCTGTGTCTGACCCCGGGAGTGTGTGATGGGACGGTGCGGAGGGAGATTCACTCTGTGTCTGACCCCGGGAGTGTGTGATGGGACGGTGCGGAGGGAGATTCACTCTGTGTCTGACCCCGGGAGTGTGTGATGGGACGGTCTGGAGGGAGCTTCGCTCTGTGTCTGACCCCGGGAGTGTGTGATGGGACGGTGTGGAGCGAGATTCACTCTGTGTCTGACCCCGGGAGTGTGTGATGGGACGGTGTGGAGGGAGATTCACTCTCTGCCTGACTCCTTTTTTTTCTTCTTTTTTTTTTCAAAATCCTTTATTACAAATATCGGTGCTCTACAATATATACAAAACAGTGGCAAACACAATTACTAAACTACAAATAGACAGTAGACATTACACCAAAATGTTGCCATCTCTATCCACGATGGCATTTACACCCCACGGAGCCTAACGGTCTCGAAACTCCTCTAAGGTCGCTGTGGACCGCCCGTGTTCTTTTTCAATATTTACCCGGGCACGAACATACCCCCTAAACATTGCCAGTCTGTCTGCCCGGGGAGATCCTCCCGCCACCCGTTTCCAAGACCCTCGGATGGCGGATTTCGCCAGCCCCAGGAGCAAGTTGTCTAGGACATCCTCATCCCTCCATGCCCCCTTCCTTACTGGATGACCATATATGAATAGGGTGGGGTTAAAATGCAGCCAGAAGGCGAGAAGCAGCCCACGCAAATACGCAAAAAGAGGCTGCAGCCTCGCACACTCCAGGTACATGTGGTACACGGTCTCCTCCAGCCCGCAGAAGTGGCATGCGGGTGGGAGATCCATGTACAAACTAAAAAACTTATTGCAGGGCACCGCTCTATGCAGCACCCTCCAGCCGAGATCCCCCAGGTGCATGGGAAGAACCCCCTCGTAAAGGGACTTCCAGTGGGGACTCTCCTCACCTCCGCGTGGAAAGACCGACCGCCATGGCGTGTCGGGACGGTGGACAAGGGCAAGGAAGTGGAGGGTGTGGAGCAGCAGCCCATACAAATACCTCCTACTTTCATCCCTGAATGGGACTGTGGTTATCGATGGGAGACGGCTCAAGTTGTGTGGACACGGCTCCCGGAGAAGATTGCGGGGTCTGGGCCCGACAAGCAGTTCGGCCTGAGTCTGTCCACACAACTGAGCCGCACTGACATCCACTGAGGTAGGGCAAGGGTCGGCCAGGACCCCGCCCTCCGCCTGAGGAGGGGATTCCCGGCCTGAGGCGACCATCTTCCAGACTCTCAGTAGGTCCTGATAGAAGCCGGGCAGACTCCGCAAAGCAGTACGGCTGACGCCCGCCGGTGGTAGCCGCATGTCTTCGTGAAGACAGCAGCCCCTCCGGAGGAAGAAAGTCGCCAATACGTGCCACCTGGGAGGGTGCTTGGCGTCCAGGAATCTCTGCAGAGTCCTGAGACGGAGAGCCGCCAGTCGCGTTCGAACGCACACCAGCGACTGTCCGCCCTCTCCCATTGGGAGACTCAAGACCGCTGCAGAGACCCAGTGTTTCCTGTTGCCCCAGAAGAAGTCCACTAACTTCCTCTGCATTCTTGCAACAAACGGGTCAGGAGAGGCCAAGGTGACCATCCGATACCACAACATGGAGGCCACCAGCTGGTTTATGACCAACACCCTGCCTCGATAGGAAAGCACCCTGAGAAGGCCTGACCAGCGCCCCAGCCGGGCCATGACTTTCGTCTCCAGGTCCTCCCAGTTCGGCAGCCAGGTCTCCGCAGAAGGACTCAGGTAGACTCCCAGATAGAGGAGACGTCTAGTGCTCCACTCAAAAGCTCTCATCTCCTCCGGCAGGGAGTCCACCTGCCACTGACCCACTAAGAGTCCGGAACATTTCGCCCAGTTGATCCTAGCGGAGGATGCTGCCGAGAAAACTTCTTGGCACTCGCGCATCCTCCGCAGGTCATTGGGATCCGTCATCATGAGGAGTACATCATCGGCGTAGGCCAACAGGACGACCTCCATGTCCGGTTCACGCAGAACCAGACCTGTCAGCCTTCGCCGTAGGAGGCTCAGGAATGGCTCGACACAGATCGCGTACAATTGACCGGACATGGGGCATCCCTGACGTACTCCTCTCCTGAAGGGAATGGGCGCTGCCAGTGATCCATTCACCTTAACAAGGCACTCCGCGGTAGAGTATAGGAGCCGAACTCGGGCCACAAAATGTGGTCCGAGCCCAAAGGCCTGCAGAGTGCCCACCAGGAAACTGTGGTTTACCCGGTCAAACGCCTTCTCCTGGTCAAGAGAGAAAAACGTTACCCGGGACCCAGTCTCCTGCTGCAGGTGGATCAGGTCCCGTACTAGGTGGACATTGTCCTAGATGGAGCGGCCCGGGACCGTATAAGATTGGTCAGGGTGAATCACCTGTCTCAGTACTGAACCAAGACGGTTGGCCATTGCCCGGGCGAAGATCTTGTAGTCCGCGCACAAGAGGGAGACCGAGCGCCAGTTCTTTAGCAGGCGAATGTCTCCCTTCTTGGGCAGCAGGACCACAACAGCTCTCCGCCATGAAAGGGGCATTTCCCCGGTGGCTAGGCTCTCCCCTAGAACAAGGCTGTAATCGACCCCCAGGACATCCCAAAAAGCCTGATGAAACTCTACACTCAGACCATCTAAGCCAGGGGACTCACCCCTCCGGAGTTGCCGAAGGGCAGAAGACAGCTCCTCCCGAGTCAGGGGAGCGTTCAGACGCGCTGCGTCTTCTAGGCTGACCTTTGCTAAATCTTCCCAGACCTCACTGCACGCCCCCGCATTTGACGGATCTGGTGAGAATAAGGACCGATAGAAAGTGCGGACTTCTTCGATAATTTCGTCGGGGTCCGTGATGGAGGAGCCATCAGCAGCCAGTAGCTCCACCAGCTGCTTTTGAACTCCCCGCCACTTCTCCAACGAGTAGAAGAAGGGTGAGCCGCGGTCCAAATCTTGCAGCATTTGGATTCGCGACCTCACATATGCACCTCGGGACTGCTGAAGCTGCAGATGCCTGAGTGCGTCCTTCTTCTCCTGGTATTCCTGCCACATTTGATGGTCTCCACCGGTCGGACCAAGACGGGACTCTAGGTCAAGCAACGCTCTCTCAAGCCGCTCAATCTCAGAGCCCCGCCTCTTTGTCGACCCCCTAGTGTACTCCCGACATAAAAACCGGATGTGGGCCTTGCCAACATCCCACCACAGCCGTAGGGAGCTGAACTCTCTCCGTCTCTCTCTCCAGGTGGCCCAGAACGCTCGGAATGAATCCTGGAATCGGCTCTCCTCCAGCAGCCGGTTGTTAAAGTGCCAATACCCGGATCCCACCCGAGGGTGCAGAGGAGTAAATTCCATCCACACAAGGTGATGATCCGAGCACGACACCGGCCGCATGGAGGACACCGACGCGCGGGAGACATAAGCCCGAGAGATATACAGGCTCCTTTAACTTTTTCGCCGATGCCGGGTCGCGTTGGAGGCCCGAGCGGTCCTCCCCCTCGAGGGTACAGTTGAAGTCTCCCCCGAGGATGACGCAGTCTCCAGGATCGATGGAACTCAGCAAGGTGGACCGCTGACAGAATAGGCGCGTCTGCAGCACCCCGCGCCTCGGAGCATACACGTTGACAAAATGCAGCGGTACTGCATCGAGGCGCACAGCCAGGTGGAGCAGACGGCCGGGCACAACATTTTGGACTCCTACGATTTCTGGCCGGAAGGTTGGGGCCAACAGGATCGCCACCCCGCTAGAGTTGGAGCTGAGGTGACTCATGTAGACCCCGCCCTGCCACTCCAGGAGCCAAGCGGACTCGTCCCCCGGAGTGGTATGGGTTTCCTGCAGGAAACTCACCGCGTATCTCCCATCCCTGAGGACTGTGAGATTGTTATATCTGCGGAGAGAGACCCTGCTACCGTTTATATTTAAACTAGCTATGGTAAGTTTCATATCGGGAGCACACTAGGCCTCAGCACCGGTGCCCTTCCCACTGAGAGCGGTGGCGCCCTCAGCCGCACTATCCCGAAGAAAACCAAGAACATTCTTTGCTCTCCGGGCCCGACTGCTACCATCGCTACCCTGTGACTCACCATCTCCCGAAGGAGCAAGGCTGCTTTCCACCCTGATGTCCCTCACCAGGTCATCCAGAAAGGATTTCAGCTGCCGTCTGTCATTCCCTGACACAGCATTCTTCCTCCCCTTCCCCTTCCCCTTCCGTCCGAGGATGACTCGCAGGGACTTCACCAGCCTCGGCACGCTAGGCCAGCGAAGCGAGGCTAGTTTAGGCAGATGCTTTGCACCCACGGAGGAGTGAATAAAATTTCTGATATCCTCCACAGGTATCAATGGGGATTTTTCAGGAGGGGTGAGGATGTCCATTGTCTCACTATCAATAGAATCTCCCTCCAACCCCTCACTGCAGACAGATCCCCCATCTTCCTCCTCATGTGTTGTATAAGGTGGCTGCCCCTGTAACCCACACTGCGCAGCGGGTACCTCCCTCATACCTTCCCGCTCCACCGTCGCATCAGTCTTATCCACAGTTGCGACGATGGAGGGATAGTCCTCAGGGACTCCCTGCAGGCCATTAGTTGATGGGGTCGGCATGCAGGTTATATCACCCTCCCCAGGAGACAGGCATGAAGGGGACACCAGCAGCTCTGGTCCAATGGATTCACCGGCTGCCTGATGCTGACAGTGAGAGAGCTTGGTCTCCTCTCCGCTTGTCCTATTTGATACATTTGCCACCAGGGAGGCGCTTATTGCTAGGTCCTGGGTGGAGGGCTCCAGGTCTGTTTTAGTTGTGCAAACAGGCCCAGCACTAGCTTCCTGCACAACCACACCACCCACCACAGGACTGGTGGCTACATCCGGGGATTCAGGGTTAGACACAACTTCCACCCGGATTCCCACCCCTTTCTGGGATTCCCCCTCATCTACACTCTCTGCCCTCTTGGGGGAACATTCCCTTCTCCTCTTCAAGCCGGAGGAGCACACAGGTGCGGGATTCACCGATGGAGCGTTACGCTCCGCTTCCATCACCCCGTCCGACTGTGCACTTCCCGAGCCTCCCGCTCCACTTTAAGGCAAATGGGCGTGAACTCTGCGGCCTCGGGGGCCGACTTCTTCATCTGTTCCGATTTCTTCCTCACTTTCCTTCCCCGCACAGGCTCCACCCCGTCCCTCGCCTGAACCTCCCTGCACGTAGCCTCAGGAACACTCGCCTGAACCACAGGGGTAGAAGCAGAGACTGGAACAGACGTAGGAACAGGGACAGCGTTAGAGACAGGGTCAGGGTCAGGAGCAGGGACCGGCACAGGTGTAGGAGCAGGAACGGGATCAGGGGCAGAGGTAGCTGGGGCACGAGTTCCCGAAGTGGACTCCCTGGGTTTTCGGGTGTTCGGACAATCCCTCCGAAAGTGCCCCACCTCCCCGCACGCATGGCACCGTGGGCGCTCAGAGCTCCAATACACCTGATAATCTACCCCCTCGTGCCGGACAGTAAACCGGCCTTCAACTTCGTCCTCCTTTTCCAGCTTCATGAATACCTGTCGCCGGAAAGAGATTACGGTACGGAGGGTGCGTCTCCTGAATTTGTGCCTGATGGCAGTTATTGCTGACCGTACTTGCCCCAAGCGGGCTAGTGCGGGAAGCAGGTCCTCGCTGGGGATGAAAGGTTTTACGTGACCAAGGACGATGCGTTGTGTGGAGCTGTCATTAGCTCCATCTATAAAAAGATGTTCTCCACCGTGATCCCTCTACTGAGAGCCCGATGCACCAACTCATCATTCCTCAGGTAAAACACTGCCTTCCCGAACTCTTTCTCAGTGGCCAAAACACCATCTCTCCCCAACAAGTCCTCCATAGCCTCCGCGCACTTTTCCAGGGTAGTTCCAGTTCGCAAAATACATTGCACCCCGCGTTCAACTTTCACCGACCGAAACAGGGCGTTGTCCGAGGCTGGAGAGGCAGCCGCCTTGGCATAACTCCCCGAAGGCCTGCGACTCCCTGTAGACTGGTCCGGCATGTTACTTCTGTGTCCGAGTCGAGAAAGATACGGTGGTGGTGCTGCTTATAAAGTCCTGGAGCGAGTTGAGTAACTGGCTGGAAAAGTTTGTCCTCGGCAGTACCTTGCTGGCTCAGTGCCAGAAATTCCAACGCCAGGAAAGGATCCGTTAGTCCTGCAGAACTTCCAGGCCGTGAGAGGTCGAGACGTCTCAAACGATGTTTTGGCTCCTACACCGAACGACAATCCCGACGATAGAGATGGAAGGAGGTTGTCCCGATGTCAGTAAGGGAACAACGGCGTTTGTCTCCGGTTTTTGGAGCGACCCGGCTTCCTGGCGAGTTGCCAGCGGCCACAGCTGGGAGCTACGCAGTTCGCAGCCGTCAACGAACCCCGTCCAAACATGCAGAAAAACTCCAAACGAAGCTTCCACACTAAACCAGCCGCTCACTTGGATGTTCAAGAGACGTTTCAAACCAATTTCCAAGTAAATCACGACCTTCATAAAGCAGTTTTTCCTCGATTTCTCCCAGCGCAATCAAAACAGCTCCTCTCTGTGTCTGACCCTGGGAGTGTGTGACGGGACGGTGTGGAGGGAGATACACTCTGTGTCTGACCCCGGGAGTGTGTGATGGGATAGTGTGGAGGGAGCTTCACTCTGTGTCTGACCCCGGGAGTGTGTGACGGGACGGCGTGGAGGGAGATTCACTCTGTGTCTGACCCCGGGAGTGTGTGACGGGACGGTGTGGAGGGAGCTTCACTCTGTGTCTGACCCCGGGAGTGTGTGATGGGACAGTGTGGAGGGAGCTTCACTCTGTGTCTGACCCCGGGAGTGTGTGATGAGATGGCGTGGAGGGAGCTTCACTCTGTGTCTGACCCCGAGAGTGTGTGATGGGACGGTGTGGAGGGAGATTCACTCTGTGTCTGACCTCGGGAGTGTGTGATGGGACGATGGGGAGGGAGTTTCACTCTGTGTCTGACCCCGGGAGTGTGTGATGGGACAGTGTGGAGGAAGATTCACTATGTATCTGACCCCGGGAGTGTGTGATGGGACGGTGTGGAGGGAGCTTCACTCTGTGTCTGACCCCGAGAGTGTGTGATGGGACGGTGTGGAGGAAGATTCACTCTGTGTCTGACCCCGGGAGTGTGTGATGGGACGGTGTGGAGGGAGAGTCACTCTGTGTCTGACCCCGGGAGTCTGTGATGGGACGGTGTGGAGGGAGATTCACTCTGTGTCTGACCCTGGGAGTGTGTGATCGGACGGTGTGGAGCGAGATTCACTCTGTGCCTTCGCCCTCTCCCGCACTCCCACCCCCATTTTCCGCAGGGATCGCTCCCAATACAACTCCCTGTCCACTCGTCCCTCCCCACTGATCTCCTCCTGGTACTCATCCTTCCAAGCGGAACAAGAGTCACAACTGTCCCAACACCACCTCCCTCACTACCATTCCCTCACTCACTTCCTGTGAGTCTGTTGGGGCCATCTACTGTATCCGGTGCTCCTGGTGTGGCCTCCTGTTTATCAGAGAGACCCAATGAAAATTGGGAGACCACTTCACCGAGCACCTACGATCCATCTGCCAGAAAAAGCAAGATTTCCCAGTGACCACCCATTTCAATTCTGCTTCCCATTCCCATTCCAACATGTCAGTCCATGCTCTCCACTGTCACGATGAGGCCACACTCAGGCTGGAGAGCAACACTTTATATTCTGTCTGGGAGCATCCAACCAGATGGCATATACATCGATTTCTTGAGCTTCTGGTAATTGCCCCCACCCCCTTCACCATTTTCCATTCCCTTTTCCCTCTTTCACTTCATCTCCTTAGCTGCCCATCACCTGCCTCAGGTGCTCCTACCCCTTCCCTTTCTCCAATGGTCTTCTACCCTCTATCAGATTCCCCCTTCTCCAGCCCTTTCACTCTTTCATCAAACTTCCCAGTTCTTTACTTCACCTCCTCCCGCTCTCCCAGTTTCACCTATCACCCACCATCTTGCACTTCCTCCTCCACTCCCCCCACCTTCTTAATCGGACTTCTCTTCTTTCTCTTCTGTCCTGACGAAGGGTCTCAGCCTGAAAAGTCGACTGTTTGCTCTTTTCCACAGATGCTGCCTGACCTGCTGAGTTCCTCCAGCATTTTGTGTGTGTTGCTTTGGATTTCCAGCATCTGCAGATTGTCTCGTGTCTGTGAGTCTTCTCCTGCTCCTATTTCTATGTTCTGACATTATTCGTTGTACAAGATGTTGGTCAGGCCAGATTTGGAATACTATGCTCAGGTTTAGTCACACTGCTACAGGAACAATATCATGAAGCTGGACGGAGTGCAGAGGAGATTTACCAGGATGTTGCCAGGACTCGTGGGACTGAGTTATGGACAGAGGGTGAGCAGGTTGGAACTTTTTGTTCTGTCCCCATTGGAGTGTAGGAGAATGAGTGGTCATCTTATAGAGGTGTAGACAATCATGAGGGACATACACTCAGTGGTGGAGGGGTCTCGGGAGGTAATTCTAGAGCAGCGGGTCATGGTGGACAGTGTTGTAGAGATTAATTCAGGATAATAGGGGCAGGAATGGGACAGCAGTGATATCTCAGTGGGGATTGAGACCAGAGGAAATGTTCACCCTCCCAGTCTCAGCTCCATCTCTCTCCTCAGCCTGGTTTCCATCTGTTGTTCAATGTTCCCCTGTGGCTCCTCACCAGACATTGCCTCTGCCTCTGACACGGAGAGTCCATCGCTCTCAGTCTGACACCTTCCTGTAACAGACCCGTCATCAGTGGACTCTGACCATTGGGACTCTGCCCACCTCAGACTCATCCCTCAACCTCGGGAGCTCCCTCTCAACACACCATCCCTCACCCTCGGGAGCTACCTCTCAACACACTATCCCTCACCCAGGGAAGCTCCCTCTCAACACACCATCACTCACCCTCGGGAGCCCATCACTCCGACTACCCCACTACCTCAGAAGCTCCTTCAAGTCAGTCCCTTAGACCCGGCCATCTGTCACCCTACGGAGATCCCTCGTCAGATGGTCCCTTGATCTCAGGAGCTCCCTCACCTCGATCCCTCCCGCTACCTCAGGAGTTCTTTCAGCCCATCCCTGGAGCTGCTACAACATACACCGTCCTCTTACCCCATGAGTTTCCTTAGTCCATCCTTTATCCTAGAGTGTTCCCTCACATCAGACCCATCTCTACCTCAGGAGCTACTCAGACCAACACTCAATGTAAGAGGTCCCATGGTCTGAGACCCTTCTCAGCTTCAGCTTCTCCCTCACCGAGACCCTCCTCACCAAGACCTTTCCTCACCGAGACCCTCCTCACTCTCATACCCTCTCTAGCCAAGAACATTCCTCACCCTCAGTCCCTCCTACAGAGACACTGCTTATCCTCATCCCCTCACCGAAAACCTCATCACTACCAGACCCTCCCTTCACTGAATCATCCTCAGCTACTACCTTCCCTCCCCCACAGACCCCCCTCGCCCTCAGTCACTCCAAACACACTCGGACACCCTCACTGAGACAATCCTCACCTTCTGACCCTCCTCGCCCTCCAAACGCAGTCAGACACTCTCAACGAGACCCTCCCTCACCCTCAGACCCTCCTCGCCCTCAGTCATTCCAAAGACACCCAGACACCCTCACTGAGACAATCCTCACCTTCTGACCCTCCTCGCCCTCCAAACGCAGTCAGACACTCTCACCGAGACCCTCCCTCACCCTCTGACCCTCCTCGCCCTCAGTCACTCCAAAGACACCCAGACACCCTCACCGAGACAATCCTCAACTTCTGACCCTCCTCGCCCTCAGTCACTCCAAACACACTTCGACAACCTCACCTTCTGACCTTCCCTCACTTACAGAACCCCCTCGCCGTCAGTCACTCCAAACACACTCAGACACTCCTCACCTCAGACCCCCCCCCCCCCCATTCAGACACTCCAACACCCTCAGGCGCTCGAGCCTCGGGCAGATCAATCGACCAATGACGGAGGGAGGAAGGTGGGGCTATCAAGATTGGCGTCTGACCAACCAATAAAGAAGCGAGGGAGGTGGGGCTCGCGCTGCGGGAAACGAACCGACCAGAGGCCGAGGGAGGAGCTCGCGAGCCGACGGTTTACCTGACCAATGACGTAACTCGGGTGGGCGGAGTTACCTGAGCAGTGACGTAAGGCGAACTGCGCGCGACGGTGAGCGGTCACCTGATTGCCTTTTTCGGAGCAAATTCCAGAAAATTGGCTTTTTTCCAATTTGTTTGGCTTCGGAAAATTCATTTCGCTTTTTCCGGCTATTTCACATGCTAACATTATCTGCACGGAAATTACAAGCCATCCTGTTTCTAAAACATTTTCCTTTGAGAAAAATGTATTTTGGTCAGTTACATTCGGCAATATTTCTGCCGCCGAAGGCGCCAAACCGGCAACACGGCCGGTCACGTGAGTCCGGCTCCAGTTTGTCTCGGATCTCCGAAGCGTCCGGATGTGATTTATAATCATACAAATCGACTTTCTATACGGAATCACGTTTTGTGGTGAAACTGTGACGTCTTCGGCTATTTTTACAAATCATTTATCATCAACACATGTCGTCAAAGAAATGGAAAGCTTGTTACGAGAGCAATCGGAAGTACAACAGCAAATGGGAAGAAAAACTTGTCTGGGTACAAAAGGCTGCTGATGGATCGGGGGCAGCTTGTTGTAAATTGTGCCCCGGCAACATTTCACCAAGAGTTAGCAACCTTTCAAACCATGAAAAATCGGAGAAACACACTCAAGCGGAGAACTCCAGACGCAGCTCAATGTAACAAAGACTCCTAGGCAAGATAATGATAAAGTTAAGGCGGTAGAGCTGCAAATTGCTGTCAGCATGACCTGCCATTGTGCGATATGTACAGTTGATCACCTCAGTGAAATCATGATAGCACATGGGCATGGGAGTACACTGGAGCACATAGAGTTACATATGCTGAATCAAAAACATCATTTCGCCTGCACTGAGAACTGATCTTATTGATGACTTTCAGAACAAGAAATATGCCATTATCATAGATGAATCTACAGATATTTCAACACAAAAACACTTGTGTATTTTAGTTCGATTTTTAAGTGATGGGACAAAGGAAATTGTAACTGGGTGTCTAGGTTTAATTCCAGTGCAAGAGGCTACAGGATAAAACATATTCAATTTGATTGACAAGGAAATCAAAAGATGTGGCCAGAGTCTTGCAAATTGCATTGTTTTTGCATCCGATGGTGCATCAAACATGGTTGGGTGCAACAATTCTGTGTGGTCTAGACTAAACGATGTGTCTCCTTTCAGTGTAAACCCTTCATCTGCTCGGTGGCTTGTGCATGGAAAGGTTCTGATGTACTGGGAAGAGCTAAAGGCTTATTTCACTTCTGCTGAACTAGCCCAATCAAAGTTTGGTACAAAATTCAAAGCAAGACGCCTGAAGGAAATGTTGTCACTCAGAATACAAAAACTACTTGTTCTTTGAGTTTGCAACACCTGTTGTGCATGAATTTGAAAGACTGAACAGCCTTTTTCAGCAAACCAAAGCTGATCCTTATGAATTGTACCAACAAATATTCTTACACCCGAAGAGTCTTCAGAACAGACTGTATGATGCCAAAAGACAGAAAAAAATATTGATGGAGTTGATTTTGGTATCAAATTCTTAACAGTATGTAATAAGATCCTACAGCAGAACAACAGCTCTGAGGCCCATCTAGAAAAAAAATGTCAAAGAAAGATGTATGTCTATGCTAGAAGAAGCTTTCAGTCAAGTTACATGTAGATTTCCATCAGCGAGAGATACATTTGAAAGGTTATCAAAATTGAGCCCTGTGATAATCTTAAATCAAGACTCAAGGCCCATGTTTTCCGAGTTACCCTTTATACACCTTGCAGGAAACAACGTCAGCATTATTGAAGAACAACACAGAAAAATGCCTTTTGTCGACTGGAAAGAAGAAGCTCCATTTAAGAAAGATGGACTCCCTGCAGACACTGAACAGTTTTGGATTGGTGTACTTCACCATCAGGCATTTAAAGAGGTTGCCACCTTTGCCCTTACTTGCCTAACAACCCCTGTCAGCAATGCTGTAGTTGTGAGGATATTTTCTCTTGTATCCTCCGTTAAAACAAAGGCATGAAACAGAATGCAGCTGAATCTTCTTGATGCTACGGTGAGAATCAGGGCAGAATGATTGATTTCAGGAATGTGTTGCAAAGACTTCACTGCATCTCCAGAAATGCTAAAAAACTTCACATCAGACAAGGTTTATGCTGCACGTTCCACTCATTCCTGTGAAGAGGATAGTAATGACCTGGATCTGGAGCATTTCATATGATGTGAGTATGAGAAATATTGAAACTTGTTTGGCATTTTTCTATTATTGTTTGGCTTTAAATTAAAATTTCAGTCTGGCAACCCTGCGCAGGCGTATTGACCAATGACAGGGCGGGAGGTGCGGCTCACCGGGTGGGGACATTAACTGACCTGTGAACCCAGCCCAGGGTCAACCACTGACACATTGCTGGTGTGGGGGTATTTATCCTGTGAACTGTCCCTCTCTCACCCCCTCTGTCCATTATATTCCTGAAAACTCAGCCCAGTGTCCAACACTGACACATTGCTGGTGTGGGGGGATTTATCCTGTAAACTGTCTCTCTCTCACCCTCTCTGTCCATTATATTCCTGTAAACTCAGCCCAGTGTCCAACACTGACACATTGCTGGTGTGGGGGGATTTATCCTGTGAACTGTCTCTCTCTCACCCCTTCTGTCCATTATATTCCTGTAACCTCAGCCCAGTGTCCAACACTGACACATTGCTGGTGTGGGGGATTTATCCTGTGAACTGTCTCTCTCTCACCCTCTCTGTCCATTATTTTCCTGTGAACCCAGCCCAGCGTCCAACACTGACACATTGCTGGTGTGGGGGGATTTATCCTGTGAACTGTCCCTCTCTCACCCTTTCTGTCCATTATATTCCTGTAAACTCAGCCCAGTGTCCAACACTGACACATTGCTGGTGTGGGGGATTTATCCTGTGAACTGTCCCTCTCTCACCCTCTCTGTCCATTATATTCCTGTAAACTCAGCCCAGTGTCCAACACTGACACATTGCTGGTGTGGGGGGATTTATCCTGTGAACTGTCCCTGTCTCACCCTCTCTGTCCATTATATTCCTGTAAACTCAGCCCAGTGTCCGACACTGACACATTGCTGGTGTGGGGGTATTTATCCTGTGAACTGTCCCTCTCTCACCCTCTCTGTCCATTATAACCATATAACTACCTCAGGGACTGCTGCAGTTCAAGAAGGCAGCTCGTCACCCCCTCCTCAAGGGCAACAAGGGATGGGCAATAAATGGTGGCTCAGCTGGCGACACTCTATCCCGTGAATGAATAAATAATAAATAATTATGGGTGGGGTGCTAGCTCCCGTTCTTGTTGCCTGTGTGGAGGGGCCAGCGAGTGTCGGGCGGGCTCTGTGGAGGTGACCGCCGTCTCCAGAGTTTGTAGCATTTGCTCTCCTGCCAGTCCTTTGTCTGGTGGCCTTCCTGCTTGCAGTTTTCACACATCGCTGCCCTGCATCGGGCCGGGACGTGTCCTGACTTGTGACGGTTACGGCACAGCCTGGGTTGGCCTGCATACAGCCTGTAACTGCTGCTAGATGCCATGGTGAAGTACGCCCGTCAGACTGTAAGACCATGCGGCATAGGTGCAGCACGAGGCCATTCAGCCCATCGAGTCTGCTCTGCCTCCAGCACTGCTGATACATTATTCCTCTAAACCACATTCTCCTGCATTCCACTGGTAACCTTTGACCCTGATTAATCAGGGACATATCGATACCTGCCTTGAATAAGAAGCATTTTAAAGGCAGCCTGATCCAACCGTGGCTGGCAAGAGAAGTCAAGGCCAACATAAAAGTCCAAGAGAGGGCATAGAACAGAGTAAAATTAGTAGGACGTTTGAGGACTGGGAAGCGTATAAAAACCAAAACAAGGCAACTAAAAGAGTGATGAAGAAGCAAAAGCTGGAACGTGAAGGTCAGCTGGCCGATAATAGTAAAGGGGATGTGAAAAGCTGCTTCAGATATATACAGAGTAAAAGAGAAGAGAGAATGCAGATCAGATCACTGGAGAACGATGCTGGAGAGGTGGAAATGGGGGACAAGGAAATGGCGGGGGAACGGAAGAAGTATTTTGCATCCGTCGTCACTGTGGAAGACACGAGCAGTGTGCCGGAGGTTCGAGAGTATCAGGTGCAGAGTGAGTGACGCTGACATTGCCAGGGAGAAGGTGCCTGGGGAACTGAAAGGGCCTCAGGTAGATACCACTTGGTCCTCACCTCAAGGGTCTGAAAGTGGTGGCTGAAGAGATTGTGCAGGTTTCAGTGAAGGTCGTTCGTGATTGTGGCATGGTTCCAGAGAACTGGAAAATTGCAAATTTCACTCCACTTTTCAGGAAGGGAGGGAGGCAGAAGAAGCAAAACTATAGGCCAGTTAGTCTGACCTCAGTGGCTGGGAAGGTGTTGAGGTTGTGGTTTCGGGGTAGTTGGAGACAGATGATAAAATAGACCGTAGTCCACATGATTTCCTCAAGGGAAAATCTTGTCTGACAAATCTGTTGGAATTCTTTGCAGAAATATCACAGGATAGACAAATGAGAATTGGTGGATGTTGTGTATTTGGATTTTCAGAAAGCTTTTGACAAGGAGCCACAGGTAAGGCCTTCCTTTTGGAGTAACAGGCAAGGCTCACAGGTTCAGAGACTGTTGGTTATCGAGGGATATTGAGGCTCGGGATAAGAAAAGGAAGAAAGGTTAGGATCAAATGAGGCACCTGAAGAATATAAGAAATGTACGTGACCGCTTAAGAGGGAAATCAGGAGGGGAAAACAGGACACGAGGTTACAGTGCCGTACAAGATGAAAGAAAATCCCAAGAGTTTCTCTCACTATCTTCAGAACAAAAGGGTAGCAAGAGACAGAGTTTGTCTTCTTGAAGATCAGCGTGACCATCTATGCATGGAACTGAAAGAGAGGGGGAGAGATGCATTTTCCGCATCAGTATTTACTTGGGAGGCTGACACAGATTGTAGAACTGAGGTCATTGACCTTGTCTGGATTACGGAAGAGGAGGTGCTGGCTGTCCCCTTGAACCTTGTGGGAGGCTAATGCAGGAACTCCAGAGGCCCTGGCAGGAAGAATTAAAATGTCCTTGGTCATGGGTGAGATGTCAGAGGACTGGAGGATAACTGACTTTGTTCCATTGTTCTGAAAGTTTCTAAAAATAGCAGGTAAATTATCAGCCAGTGAGCCTGATATCAATCATGGATAAATTATTAAAGGGAATTCTAAAGGGTGGGATTAATAAATACAGTGGATTCTGGTAAATTATCAGCCAGTGAGCCTGATGTCAGTCATGGGTAAATTACTGGAAGGCATTCTCAAGGGCAGGATTAATAAATTCAATGGACTCCGTCTCATTGGGGCAGCTGGGACAACTCTTAAAGAACAAAAACTAATGGAGAAATTAGCCAGCATTCCATTTGTTTATTTGGGACGGAAGATTTTTGCTGAACATTTTGTAACTAGTGTCAGTCAGGTGACTTGTGTGGCCCTTAGACACGTCTGAACTTGAGCTAGTGACTACACAAGATGCCAGGAAAATTATTGTTGGATTTCGAGATTACCGGAAGTTTGAAGGCAACGCAAGCAGTCTGTTATCAACACTCGGTGTCTGTGCTGATTTGTTCTTTGACAGTCAATCAAAAGAACATGGCAACGTGCACTGAATTCCTCTGTCGGTAACTATTAGGAACTAATACAGAGTTTCATCATACTGTCGTAGCATCAGCAGTGTTCTTATATGTTGGGTATTTCATTTAAATGTGTCAATTGTTAATCATGGTAGATTGTCTTTTTCAAACTATTTCCATGAAACTTGGTTTAATTAGGGACAGCCATTTAATTGGGCTCCAGTTAATCAGAACCTACTGTATTTGGACAGGCAAGCACAATTTTCACACTGAATCTCCCTTAATCTGTACAAGGGGCCGACAAAGTGAACAATCCCACCTCTACCATTCCCAGGGTCACCATGGAAACCAGTTAATCTTTTCACCATCTTCACGCCGTCGTAATGTGGCCAAGCAAGGCTTTTACTACATGCAGAGGTGTGGAGGTGTGACCAATCAGGAAGAGGTCAAGGCCTGACATCACAAGGCCACTGTGACACGGGCGGGACACATCACAATGAGATGCAGCATCACCACAGGATTTCATCTCTGGTTGCCTGGAGACAAACAGATGCAAAGCAGATATTATGGGCTGTAACACGTCTACACGGATGGTTCAGAAGATCCAGTGACAGCTCGTCCCCATGTTTCTGTTCATGCTCCAAAATCTCAGCTTGAACATTCAGTGAGGGTGTGCACGACACCACAATGAGTGTGTGGTGAGGATGAGGGTTGTCTGAGGTTACAACGGGATGGAGGCCACCCAGGATAGTGGGCCCGGGAATGGTTGGGGCAACTTAACCGGACAAGTACGACTTTGGAAGGTAAACCAGAGTAGAACACACAGTGAATGACAGGGCCCAGGGAGAGTTGTAGAACAGAGAGACCGATGGGGAGATGTATAGAGTTCCCTGAAAGAGGCACACAGGTAGACAGGGGAGTGAGGAAGGTGTGGACGGATTCCCATGCAGTGTAAATCCGTGACTCTCAGTGTAAATGGTTCTCTCGTTGTCTCATCGTAAGCCTGTGAATTTACTTTCTCTTTCTTCTCCCAGAACAACCAGACTGTTAGAGCATTGGGAAGCTTTTCAAAGTCAACAAAGGCAACTAAAAAAAAGACAGAAAGATGGAATACGAAGGTCAGCTCCATCTTGGGTACTGGCCTACAAAGGACCCAGGACATCTTCAGGGAGCGGTGTCTCAGAAAGGCAGTGTCCGTTATTCAGCCCTTTTCTCACTGTTACCATCAGGTAGGAGGTACAGAAGCCTGAAGGCACACACTCAGTGATTCAGGAACGGCTTCTTCCCCTCTGCCATCCAATTCCTAAATGGACATTGAATCTTTAGACACTACTTCACTTTTTAAAAAATATACAGTATTGCTCTTTTTGCACATTTTATTTAGTCTATTCAATATACATAATTGATTTAGTTATTTATTATTAACTTTTTTCTCTCTGCTAGATTATGTATTGTATTGAACTGCTGCTGTTAAGTTAACAAGTTTCACGTCACATGCCGGTGATAATAAACCTGATTCTGATTCTGAAAAGTTACTTCAGATATATAAAGAGAGGCAAGAGTAGATTTTGGACTGCTGTAAAACAACGCTGGAGAGGTAGGATGTGAGGAGTAGGATATAGTGGATGAAATGAATAAGCACCAGTCTTCACTGTGGAAGACACTGACAGTAGGCTGGAAGTTTAAGTGTGTCAGGGGCTGGAGTGAGTGAAGTTGTCATTGCTAAGGAGAAGGTGCTTGGGAAACAGAAAGGTCTGAAGGTAGATAAATCACCTGGACCAGATTGTGTACACCCCAGGTTTCTAAAAGTGGTGGCAGAGGACATTGTGGAGGCAAGAGTGATGAGATTTTGAGAATGAATATATTCTGCTGTGGTTCCGGAGGGCTGGAAAATTGCAAAATTCACTCCACTATTCAAGAAGGGAGAGAGGCCGAAGAAAGGAAATTATCAGCCAGTTAGTCTGACCGCAGTGGTTGGCAAGATATCGGAGGCAATTGTTCAGGATGTGGTTAAGGACTCGAAAGCACATGATAAAATAGGCCGTAGTCAACATGCTTTCCTTAAGAGAAAATCTTGCCTGACAAATCTGGAATTCTTTGCGGAAATAACACCCAGGATCGGCAAATGAGCATCAGTGGATGTTGTGTATTTGGATTTACAAAAGGCCTTTGACCAGGTGCCACACATGAGGCTGTTTAACAAGTTGAGAGCCCATGGTGTTAGAGGAAGGAATATAGCACGGATAGAGCATTGGCTTATTGGCAGGAGGCAAAGAGTGGGATTAAAGGGAGCCTTTTCTGTTTGGTTGCTATTGGTATTCCACGGGGGTCTGTGTTGGGACCGATTCTTTTTATGTTATACATATGCCAGTGATTTCAATGATGGAATTAATGGCTTTGGGGCCAGGTTTTCAGCCAATATGAACATAGGTGGAGTGGCGGATGGAATACAGTGTCAAGAACTGTATGATCATGCACTTTGGTAGAAGAAATAAAAGTGTAGAGTGTTTTCTAAATGCAGGGAAAATTTAAAAATCTGAGACGCAAAGGGACTTCAGAGTCCTCGTGCAGGATTCCCTAAAGGTTAATCTGCAGGTTGTGTTGGTGGAGGGGAAGAAAAATGCGACGTTAGCATTTATTTCAAGATGACTAGAATATAAATGGAAGGATGTAAGGTTGAGGCTTTATAAGGCCCTAGTGAGGCTTTGCTTGGAGTATTGCGAGAGGTTTAGGCCTTTTATTTAAGAAAAAACGTGTTGGCATTGCAGAGGGTTCAGAGAAGTTTCACAAAATGATTCCAGGAGTGAAATGCTTATCATGTGAGGAGAGTCTGGTGACTCTGTGCCTGTTCTTTGTGGAATTGAGGATAATGAGGGGAGATCTCAATCAACCTCTCAAATGTGAAAGGCATCGATAGACTGAATGTGGAGAGGATGTTTCCTCTGGTGGGGGTCTCAGATCAGAGGGGACATCCTCAGAACAGAGGGACGTCCATTTAAAACGGAGATAAGGAGGAAGTTCTTTAGCCACAGGGGTGAATCTGTGGAATTGGTCTCCACATTGGAGAGGATGTTTCCTCTCGTGGGGGTCTCCGATCAGAGGACACATCCTCAGAACAGAGGGACGTCCATTTAAAACGGAGATAAGGAGGAAGTTCTTTAGCCACAGTGGTGAATCTGTGGAATTCGTCTCCACATTGGAGAGGATGTTTCCTCTGGTGGGGGTGTTAGATCAGAGGACACATCCTCAGAACAGAGGGACGTCCATTTAAAACAGAGATAAGGAGGAATTTCTTTAGGCACAGTGGTGAATCTGTGGAATTCGTCTCCACATTGGGTATATTTAAGGCAGAGGTTGATAGATTCTTGCTGGGTCAGGGAAGGCAGGATATTAGGGCTGCCTAATAGTAGATATTAGAGAGGGAAATGATGAAAGTGGCAGAGCAGACTCGATGGACCAAATGGCCTAATTCTGCCCCGATATCTAACGGTCCAAGAGTACGGCTGGAAAGTCCTGGCACGTAAACTAGATGACACTTGGTCACTAGATGGTCCAGGTTAGGTGAGTAGGAGTTGGACAGAACCCCCACGTTTGACCACCACAAGGAGTTAATCATAAAGCCCACTCCATCTTTTTAAATGCCTTAAAGCCACGTCACATCCTGTATTGTCCATGGGTGTAGCTGTGTTTCAGATGCAGCAGTCTAAAACAAGAATATTGGATAATTACCATCGGAGCTACTTACAGGAGTCACCTTCTTAACGGTGCCCCAAAAGCTGATGCTTTCATCACATACGTAAAGAAGTAAAAGGCATTGAATGGTTCATACTAGTAAATTCTATTTTATTATGAATATAGACTGTTTTATTTGAGAAAGGTACTGGATCTCCCCTTGGGGAACGAGACAGGACAGGTGACAGAAGTGTGTGCAGGAGCACACTTTGGATCTAGTGATCACAATTCCACTGAGACCCTCCGTGGGTCGGTGTCTCCCATGGTGATTGCATCCTAGCTGTCTACATGATATGAGAGCCAGTACACAACCAGGACTGTAGGATATGGAGAGCAAGCTTTTGTCCATGAAGGAGGATCCACTCTCCTCGAAGCCAATGGATCCAGAGAAATAGAAAGTTTGGAATCAGGGGCATCTCAGGAATTGCCAGTCTGTGTAGAACTCAATACAGGATTATCCTAGAGACTCCAGATCCAGGTTATTCCTCAGGATTTACTGCCAAACCCGTACACATGAGTGGGTAGGATTGTCCTAGAGAATCCAGCTTGAGGTTATTCCTCAGGGTTTACTCCCAAACCTGTACACATGAGTGGGTAGGATTGTCCTAGAGACCCCGGCTCCAGGTTATTCCTCAGGGTTTACTCACAAACCTGTACACATGAGTGGGTAGGATTGTCCTAGAGACTCCAGCTCCAGGTTATTCCTCAGGGTTTACTCCCAAAGCCGTACACATGAGTGGGTAGGATTGTCCTAGAGACCCCAGCTCCAGGTTATTCCTCAGTGTTCACTCCCAAACCCATACACATGAGTGGGTAGGATTATCCTAGAGACCCCAGCTCCAGGTTATTCCTCAGGGTTTACTCCCAAACCCGTACACATGAGTGGGTAGGATTGTCCTAGAGACCCCGGCTCCAGGTTATTCCTCAGGGTTTACTCCCAAACCCATACACATGAGTGGGTATCGCCGCAAGACAGCGGAGGTTTGAGCTCAGAGATTTCCTTCTCCAGATAAGTCCCCAATCACGGCCGACAAGCCCAGTCTGCCTGAAGCGAATGCTTTTAAGCCATGAACAATCTGCCTTTGTCCCTTGTCCCATCAGTAGAAACCGTTCCTCTGGGCATATCAGCTAAACCACACGTGGAAGCCAGGAGCTGGACTTGGTTGTCAGAGGCTATTTGAGACGCACGCCATTGAGAACATTTAATAGGTATTGGGAGGCTATCCCCACTACCACGTCCCCTCCCACTTCAGTGACAACCTGAAGGAACCATTAGTTTCAAGATAATTACGGAGAAGGATAGGACTGGTCCTCGGACTGTGATGCTAAACTGGAGAAAGGCCAGTTTTGGTGGCATCTGAAGGGATCTGGCAGGTATGGATTGGGGGAGATTGTTTTCTGGCAAAGAGATGCTTGGTAAGTGGGAGGTTTTCAAAAGTGAAATATTGAGAGCACAGAATTTGTACGTTGCATTTGGAGTAAAAGGCAAGGCTAACAGGTTTAGAGACCCAGGGTAGGAAAAAGAGGCGAGGTTAAGATCAAATGAGGCACTTGTGGGGTATGAGAAATGCAAGAGACCTCTTAAGAGAGAAATCAGGAGGGCGATAGAGGACACGAGGTTACAATGCCGTACAACATGAAAGGTTGCTTTAGTAGACAAGGTGAAATAGGATCCTACAGGTATTTTAAGAGCAAAAGTTCTGTGAGGGACAAAATTGGTCTGCTGGAAGATCAGAATGGTGAACGATGTGTGGAGCTGGAAGAGATGGGGAGATGGTAAACTGATTTTTTGCATCTGTATTTACTCGGGAGATGGACACAGAATCTATAGAAGTGAGGAAAAGCAGCAGGGAGGCCATGGATCCTATACTGATTACCGAGGAGGAGGAGTTTGCTGACTTGAGGTGAATTGGAGTGGATAATTCCCCAGGGCCCGTGGGAGGCAAGTGGAGAAATTGCAGGGGCCCTAGCAGAGATATTTAGATCATCCTTAGTGACAGGTGAGGATCGGAGGGTATCTAATGTTGTCCTGCTGTTTCAGAAAGACTCGAAATGTAAACCGGGAATTATCGGCGATGAGCCTGACATCAGCAGTGGGGAAGTTAGTGGAAGGCATTCTAAAGGACTGGATATATGAGTAGGACAGGTTCAGTGAGATACCCCCAAATGCAAGAGGGTGGGACTAGCTCATATGAGGATCCCTCCAACCCTTTTTCCCTCCTCTGTACTCCCTCCCCATCCATTAACCCGCTGTCTCAAGGTTATTTAAACCATCTGACAAAATTCACTCAAAGATGATGATGTCATCAACAGGGCCATCCAAATGAGGCTCCCCGATTGGCTGCAGGACATTGATGTCATCAAGCAATGTTTCCAGATGTGTCTCTGTGATTGGCTCCAGGATGGTGATATCACTGAGTTAGGTATCATAGGCCTTGGCTGTGATTGGTCCCAGGACTCATCTCCAATAGGTTTTGCATCAAAGACCCTACAATTGGCTCTGAGGTTCCCACAGCAATGGTGATTGGCTTCCGAGCCTTGACGTCATCGTGTCGTGTGACCGATTTCACCCCTCTGATGTGCTCCACCAGCAGCCCTGTTGGCACCCGGCCTGTCCCACTGGCGATTGTCTCTCCCCCTAACACCCAACAACGGGCTACTTTCCGGCCTTCACTGAACACTCCTATGTGGCCGTTCAGCAACGGCATCAGCTATTGGCTCCAGTGGCCTGACATCATCCATTGGCTCACCAACATCATCATACTGGGTTGGATCCTACCCAATAACTCCGCTGAGAATCCCCACAGGGTGACCTCATTGGCTGCACATCAATGGACTCCAGCCCAACAGCTTCGTAGGGCAACACCAATAACCTCGTCATGCTTCCCAGGCAACAGCCCCCATTGGCCCATCGATTGACACGGATGTCATCTCTCATAGGCTTGTGGAAAATTTCAGTCTGACTTTGCAATTGCTTCCTCCAATGACTCCACACCCACACCGACCGGCTTCTCCAGTGACTCAGGCAGGGCGTCACCGATTGGCTCATCTGGTGGACCAGCCCTGTGTCAGCCAATGAGCTGGCCGGAAAACCTGTGTCAGACCGTGCTGACTGATCAGTGCCGCTCCATTCCGGAGCATCTCTCGACGGCTCCATCAGTGACACCATCTTATGCCCCTGGACTCACCCTACAATCACTTTCTTCTCCCCTTCCCCTCCACATGATCCCCCCACCCTGCCCTGGTTGTCCTGGTTCCTCCAGTGAGAGCACCTCCTGCCCTCCCCCTCACCCCTACCCTTTCCGAGTCCTACCATCTCACACATCCTGCCCATCCCGATCTCTCACCCTCTCCATCCCCAACTACCACTCCACTTCCCTCTCCCTCCATCACCTACCCTCCTCTTCCCTCCCCTTCCCCAACACATACCAAATTCTCCCCTCACCCTATCCCTCGCCCTCCTACACACTTACCCCTCCCCACCAGCTTTACCCCTCTTTGACCTTGTGAGGGAACTGTAGGAAAAAAACTCACATGAGATCTCGGCTGGAGTTTACAAGAAGGCATATGGGAGACTTGGAAGCCACCTGGAAGGAGGTTCTATGGTCTGGTGAAACCAAAATTGAGCGTTTTGGCCGTCAGACTAACGCTATGTTTGTCATAAGTCAAACACCGCACACCATCAAAAACACACCATCCACACTGTGAAGCGTGGTGGTGGCTGCATCAGGCTGTGGGGATGCTTCACTGCAGAGACGCTGGAAGGTCTGCAGAGACGGGTAGAGGGTAAGATGTATGCAGCAAAACACAAGGAGATCCTGGAGGAAAAGCAGATGCAGTCTCCAGGAGAACTGCGACTTGCGTGATTTGTTTTCCAGCAAGGAGGGACCCCAAGCATAAGGCCAGAGCTACACAGGAATGGCTTAAAACAACAAAGGACACTAATATGCTCCCGGTCTGTCGCTCTGCCAGCAAGGTCAACACAGCTAGTTCACGGCCCATTCTTTCCTACAGTTACTCCAAGATAAAATGCTTGATAGCGGAGTGTCGGTGACATGTACCCAGAAATGTCAGATGAAGTATAATCTGGATAAATGTGAGGTGGTGATTTCTTTGAGTTGTATCGTTACTCGGACACACGGATGCTGTGAGCAGCCGGGTCCTGCGGAGAGACGAATGGTTCGGTGTCGGTGTGCAAGTCCACATTCGGGGCAAAGGTCTCCGTGAGTCAGGGCATTGATCCCCAGACCAGTGAGGCTTTGCTCAAATCTCATAAGCGTTCGTCAGGCCGCAGCTGGAGTTATCTTACCCTAAGCACAGGAAAGGCTTGGAGAGATTGTCTGGAAACTCAACAAAGGAGCTGGCCGGGAAGGTGTGTCCCCGATATAAAGATAAACCGGAGAGTCTGGGACGGGAAGAGAGTCTGAGCGGAGGACATGACTGGAGTCTATCACATTGGGACAGGAGTAGCTGGGGCAGACTGCAGGAAGTGTTCCACCATAAATGTGGTGATTAACACTGGAGGACATTTTAGGATAATTAGTAGGAAAATGATGGAAGCTGAGGGGCAGCCTTTTCGCTGTGAAACTGGTGAGTTCCGACAGGAAGAGTCCCGGGAGACTCTATGGGCTGAGCGCTGGAAGAGGGAATGAACAGGGACACAAGCCTGATGGTCGGCAGTGACGAGCGAGACAGAGTATTGCGGGACTGCGTGACTGTGACCATGAGAAGACTATCGATCAGGTTCTAGTCAATGTGATCAATGAGAATGGGTCCTCGATCGTCCGCGTTGACGCCCTTGCCCAAAGGTCCGCTTCTCTGCTCTACGACTCACTGAGCACGACCAGGAAACGTGTGTGAAGTGGTGTTAATACGGCTCCGGTCCGGTGTTTGGAGACTACACTGCAAGGGACGGAAGAGACTGTTCGATCCGCTGTCACTAGACGGCTCTGGAAATCATGGCCTGAGATTGTAATGCGGCCGTTGGTGTCTGGGAGTCGGGCCGTTTAATTCACAGGCGTGTGGACGGGAAGAGGAAAGATGGACAGTTACTCTGAAGGACTGATGGAGAACATTCAGTCCAATGCGACACACAAGCTGGGCTTACCGGGGAATGACATTTGTCACAGGAATACGGGAAATAGAGGCGTCTCCAATGCACTGAGACACTAAGAACAGAGGCGAGGGCAGTGGAGTAAACAGCGATAATGAATTGAAGTGTCTGGAATGGAAGAAGACTTTAAGATGGATGAACCCGTGTCCTTATACCCGATGGAGATTAACTCCCTATTCCCAGGAATGGAGTGGGGATGCCAAGGACGTTAAGGAATATCAAAGGAACATTATGTCAAGCTGCCGGAAAGTCGATCACCACAAAGCTAATCGATACAGATTCGTTATCAGGATTATTCGATGTTTAATCGATGCTACGATACCTGTAGCATCATCCCGGAGCTTGGTCTGGTTATGCTACAGATTTCCCAATCGATGTATCACAGTTCTGTTAGTTGGGAAATTCAAACATTACCGGGATCCCCTGAGCTCTTGCTCTATATCCATAAAATGTATCGGACTGTCCTTAGTTCTACCTGTCAGTGACATTTTGCAGCCATGATTACTCTCCTGTTTTTAATACCCTCTCCCTCTTCATGGTTCCACACACCATAACTAACCTCTGCCTCCATTTATCTGACATCGAGCCCAAGATATCTCTTTCCTTGAGGGTCATCGTGATCCCATTGATCAGATTCACCCTCAGGGAAACACGTTGTCTCTGCACTCTCACAATTTCACTCTACTTGAGGGTCCCTGTGATCTCGTTGATCAGATTCACCCTCAGGGAAACACGTTGTCTCTGCACTCTCACAATTTCACTCTACTTGAGGGTCCCCGTGATCTCGTTGATCAGATTCACCCTCAGGGAAATGCAAGTTCTCATTAAGCTCCCGGTCAACGTTTCATGGGTGTTGTCGAATGATATTTAAACTAGACTTGGTCCAATTCAAACACATTTACCACAACTGCTTTGAAACCTGGTGGGTTGTGGTTAATATCCGCAGAATGATCGCCCAATGACACTTCTATCTACTAACTCCCATGAATGAGTCTTGCCCTATCAGACTGTATCCTTACTAACAGGCAATATTCCTTCTGAATGGGCTGCAAAAATTCTACTACACTTTGTTCTTTCGCTGAATGAATGCAGAGCACCTTGTGGACGTATGATAATATGGTAAATTTTGCCGTGTATTTTGGCATATTTTCGAGTGTTCAATTATATCTCTTCAGCAATGGTCTTTCGTTCTCGATCCATGCATCTGAAAAGATTGACAAGTCTTTGACATAAAGCAACACTTTACAACTATTTCAGCCTCATTGTCCGTCAGTCATTTTGCAAGAATTCTGCATCCATGATCTTTTAATTCGCTTTTTATTGGAAATAAAAGGCCTAATTTCTATTGAACCATCAGGTGCACATTAGGAACATGACAGGAAAGTGGAATATCCGGCGATCCCACTTCACCTCCGTTCACATGGGGAATTTTGGAACCCCACACACAAACTCCACCAAAGATCAGAATTCAACAGGGATCTCAGGATGTAAGATAGGGGCTCTCTTATAATGCAGTTATGTTTCCCACTTTGATAGAGAACATGCTATAAGTATATTTTACTCAAAATGTTGTCTCCACAAATTTGCTTCAAATAACATGTTTGTAACTGAACACAGTTTTTAAAACTCGTGGGTCTTCTAGTGCTGGGCGATTTCAGGATCAGCCTTGCTGACTTATAGGAAGCAGGGTGACTCCGGTGTTTGGATACAGAATTGCCTTTCCTATTGAAGACAGAGTGTAGTGGTCGTTAGATCTTACTCTGACTCGATCTTTACCGAGCGGTGTCCCTCAGGGACCCGGGTTGGTGTCTCTATAATTCTGCATGGGGCTTGGGTGAAGCTTGGTGGAGTGTGTTTGTGATGTTGATAATGATGCAAAGATTCATGCCTTAATGGAGAGCGTAGTGCTTTGCCGAATAACAGCGCGGCATACACTATATCTGTTGTAGATATGAGGAAATGGAAGTTCATTCAGGCACATGTGGGGTGTTGTGCGTTGGGAGGTTAAGAGTAAAGGGGAGGGACACAGTTAATGAACTTGTGATTAACAGCGTCGCTGCACAGAGGGACGATGGAACCATATCTCCATAAAAGGTAGCTTGGGCGGTAAAGAAGGCAAACAGGGTAATTGCCGTCACTGGTCGGGTCTTTAGGTAGAAGAGGCGATAAACCGTGTGCAGCTCCATAAATCGCTGGTTCGGCCGCAATTGAAGCACAGTGTAGAATTCTTCTTCCCTCATTAAATGTCGTGGAGGCGCTGGACAGGTGTAGAACAGGTTTAACAGAATGCTACCTGGATTAGAGGATAAGGGAATTAAAGAGAGGTTGTTCAAACTTGGGTTGTTTCCTCTACAGCATATATGTCAAACTCAAGGCCCGCGGGCCAAATCCGGCCCGCGGTGGAATTATCTTTGGCCCGCGAGATAATATCTAATTACTATTAAAGCTGGCCCTAGTAATCGAAGAACCTGTGGTGTATGATATGGCTAATGCTGAGTTTATTCAGGTACCAGGTTTTCAGAGTTTTTAGTGTTTATTCGGTTTCCCTGGTTTATTTCCTGAATATCATTAATGAATAATTTTTTTTTCTATTAGAGCTGGCCCGCCGGTATATTGCATGCACCACTAATACTACAAATCCCACAATGCACTGCCAGTGCATTGCTCGGGCTTACCTTACTCTATAATGAGGCTGCCTTGGGATAAACTTGTGGGACTGACGACAGATGGAGCGCCCGCGATGTGCGGTCAAGAGAGTGGATTGGTGGGCAGGATCCGGGAGAAGATGCGGGAGGAAAACGGCGCAGGTGAGCTGACAGCTCATCACTGCATCATACACCAGGAATCGTTGTGTGGCAAAGCCTTGAAAATGGAACATATAATGAGCACCATAACACGAGCAGTTAACTTCATAAGAGCCAAAGGTTTGAATCACCGCGAGTTCAAGTCGTTTCTGGAGGAGTTGGGTTCAGAATATAATGATTTGCCCTATCACACAGAGGTGCGATGGTTAAGCCAAGGAAAAGTGCTGAAAAGATGTTTCGCGTTGCGTGAGGAGATCTGTCAGTTCATGGAAAGCAAAGGGAAAGACACAACAGAGCTCCGGGATAAAAAGTAGCTTTGTGAAATGGCGTTTCTGTGTGACATCACGAGCCATCTCAATGCGCTCAACCTGCAGCTTCAGGGGCGGGGTCGTGTGATCACAGACATGTACGCTGCAGTGAGGGCTTTTAAAACCAAGCTGCGCCTGTGGGAGACGCAGATGCAGCAAGAAAACTTGAGCCATTTTCCGTGTTGCCAAACTATGAAAGAGCAGGTTTCTACTGCAGTGTTCCCACGTGCAAAGTTTGCTGAAAAACTTAGCATACTTGGTGCCGACTTCACACGGCGATTTGCCGACTTTGAAGCCCAAAAAAGCAGGTTTGAACTGCTCAGTAATCCATTTGCAGCTGACGTGGAAAGCGCACCAACCAACATACAAATGGAGCTGATTGAACTCCAATGTAGTGACACACTCAAGGCAAAGTATGACTCGGTGGGCGCTGCACAGTTTCTACCTTTCATTCCCGACACAATGCCCCAGCTGCGTACCCAAGCTGCTCAAATGCTCTCTATGTTTGGCAGCACATATCTGTGTGAACAACTGTTCTCTTTGATGAAGATAAACAAAACATCACACAGGAGTCGTCTTTCTGATGAACACCTTCACTCAATTCTGAGGATTTCCTCAGCTCAGAGCCTGACTCCAAACATTGATGAACTTGCATCCAAGATGAGATGCCAAGTATCTGGCTCAGACTAGTGTGAATCACAGAGTGTTGGCCTGTGGAAAAATGTTTTCATTAGAAATTACTCCGGGAAAGCTGCAGATAAAGCCATAAGAAATAAATGCAACTGATTTTTTATTTATTTAATGTTCAATGTTGTTTTTGTAGGCAATAACCTAAGCTTTGTTAGTTCCAGGTTAATATGTGTAATAAATTCATTTCAATAAGTTGTGCAATAAACGCTGAACCAGTCCGGCCCTCGACTTGTACCGATTTTTACATTTTGGCCCACTGTGTATTTGAGTTTGACACCCCTGCTCTACAGCTTCGGAGACTAAGGGCAGATGTGACAGATAAACTTTTATAGAATCACGAGAGGCATCGACTGAAAACCGGCATCTTTTCCCCATGGTGGAAATGTCTGAGACGAAAGGAAACACTTTTAATGCAAAAATGGAGATGTGCGGGTCGGGTGTTTTTACACAGAGAGTGGTGGGTGTCTGGATACTCGACAGTGGAATAAATATGACACAGACGCTAGGAATGCTGTTAGATATGCAAATGAGAGATGGTGATTCTGACCAATGACAGGACAGAAGAGATCAGGCGTCATTAACTTCGTCAGTTTGGTGGATCATGGTGAAGGAAGGGCTCCTTTGCTCTACCGTTTGATGTTCCATGGGCTACATTCTCACCGGTGCGATACTTCAGTCCAAAGCAGTTGCTGTACATTTCATTTCTGGAAGTTGATATCAGCATAGACGATCTTGTTTCTCTGAATCGGCTGCGAGTCGCCAACGCCACGCGATTCCTGGGCGACGCCCTGCAATAGAAAATATTTGTATTGCACTTAAAGACAAAGCTTATTTTTGGCTTGGGAGTGAAGAATGGACACAAGTGAAATCCGGATGAAAATGTTTTCAATTCTGGATGGGAGTTCCATTATATGTTAGATAGACAGTAAGATAAACATGTTGAATTTTAGATTATCCCACCAGCCGCCGCTCATTTACTCTTCACAGCAGATCAGCCGTATCCCCTCTGCCTTTTCTGCAAATCCATACACCTCAACCTCTCCTTCGTCTCTCCATGTTGATACATTTTTGTCACCGATCTGCAACAATTGGTTGCATCGTGACCTTTGACATTGGGGGGTGGGTGTTGGGGTGGAACACGCACGGGTAATACAACGAGGGGACCGTGTAAACTTTACGCGGATCGATTATGACCCCTGACTGATTGCATGTTACTACTTTCCCAAACTGCTGAGACACTAAACCTAGCCGCTGATTCAATTCTTTTCAAGGCACCGAAGAAGAGAAAGGGTTTTTAGCAAATATCAAACCAGGATTAAAGAAAAGACCATCAAAACATGAAAGCAGAGATTTTCCATTCCTTCAGTGTCCAACGCCCCAATACAGGCGACAGCACGGTCCCACAACGCTATTTGCAACGACTCTCTTGCCTGTGCAGTATCACCGGCTGAATAAAAGCAAGCCACGTTACATGAAAATGTCACTCCAGTTTGTCGCTGCTTACCAGGAAATTTATTGAAGGCGTCACAGTACTGTAGACGACAGAAAGCTCGGGAACAGTAGCAGCTTTTCGTCGTTGCTTCCTAAAGCACCAAACAGAGACGGGTTACAGATTGGTTATAAACCATAGACATGATTTGAAGCGGCACCGCGACGAGGAACAATATTTCAACAACTGTGTCCCTTATGGTTTATCCTCGGCATTCTCGTTCAGAACAGTTCGAGTGGAGCCGCCTGATGACGTCGCCGCACAAGTAAACGTGAGGGTTATTTATTGTACAGCCTTTAATGTTTGCCCAAGTTAAAAACGGGTGAGCAAACTTATCGAGCGTGGTCGTTTAAAAACAAACAAACAAAAAAAAACTTTAAAAGTTTACAGAGTGAAAACACAAGGAAACATTGAATTAAGTGAAACAACGTGTAGAATTCCTTGTTGAATCCCACGTGTCTTAAATCAGACTCTGAAATTGTCTTTCTAAATTCCAATCTATTGCTACTTTAAGACAGATGGTCAGATTTTCCTTCGAGTGGCTAATGAACGAAAGTTGGATTATTAACCAAAGCTGGTTGGCATTGGACACTCCCTCTCCCGTGTTACAAATCACACATACCGGCACACTGCAGTTGTCCACAGGACGACAATCAGAATGACAAGGCCGGCTCCCACCCCGCCTGCTGTCGAGTAGATCGTCCGGACGTCTGTTCCTGAAATGGCGAACAAGGGCACGGAATGAGCCATCAGAACTGATATACTGAGAACGTGCTTTCGGAATGCAGACCCGTTTCCTAAAAAATCACCGCGTGTTACGACCACATGATTGCAATTTGCGATTCCTTCCACACCTCTCTTATGAAATATGAGCACAAAGATCGCCCCTATTGCACGTTTTAAGACATATTAAAGCCTCTGTGGTTCATTTAGGTTGTTACACATTGGAAAACGTGGTGTGTATGAAAATCCTCTCATTGCATCGTATGTAAACGAAACTATGTGCAAGCTAGTCACAAAACAAGGGGCATGAACAAACGTCATTGTAAATCACATAAACGATGCAAAGTTGTTACGGCCTTGAACACGTGCCAAAAGCTACTGACATTAACAGCCGGTTCTACGAAAAGGCGAAAAAACTGGCGCAACAAGTTCAGTTATTACCACATTAATCCAGAAATCTGGGTTCACCCTGCCCTCCAGTGCTGTAGGTAGGGGATTTTCGCTTTCTCTCTGTGACCGGTGGGTGTCCTCTGGATTCTACACCCAAACCCACCACCACCAGACCGGTGTGTTTGGAGAATTAAAATATGGAACAGGACACTATAACACAATCCATTCCTTCAGACCCCGATGTCGTGCTTTCTTTTTCACCTGCTCTATTATCAATATAACCATTGTCCCCTATATAGTCCATTTTTCTACATCCATCTGTCTACCTAACAGCTTCTTCAATATCGCTGATACGTCTGCCTCAGCTATCACACGCTCTTTGGAAAATACTTTTATTTGACATGCCCCACCCCCATACCTTAATCACCTTAATATTATGATCCCCTCGTATTAGTCATTTGCGCCCGATCGTTCTCTTATCATTTTCCAAACATCTATCGAGTCTCCCTTCAGTCCAGAGTGAAACAATAAACTATCAGTCTCCTCTCAGGGCCCTTCAGTCCAGAGTGAAACAATAAACTATCGAGTCTCCTCTCATGTCCCTTCAGTCCAAAGTGAAACAATAAACTAACGAGTCTCTTATGTCCCTTCAGCCCAAAGTGAAACAATAAACTATCGAGTCTCCTCTCATGTCCCTTCTGACCAAAGTGAAACAATAAACTATCGAGTCTCCTCTCATGTCCCTTCAGTCCAAACTGAAACAATAAACTATTGAGTCTCCTCTCATGTCCCTTCAGTCCAGAGTGAAACAATAAACTATCGAGTTTCCTCTTATGTCCCTTCAGTCCAAAGTGAAACAATAAACTAACGAGTCTCTTATGTCCCTTCAGCCCAAAGTGAAACAATAAACTATCGAGTCTCCTCTCATGTCCCTTCTGACCAAAGTGAAACAATAAACTATCGAGTCTCCTCTCATGTCCCTTCAGTCCAAAGTGAAACAATAAACTATTGAGTCTCCTCTCATGTCCCTTCAGTCCAGAGTGAAACAATAAACTATCGAGTTTCCTCTTATGTCCCTTCAGTCCAAAGTGAAACAATAAACTATCGAGACTCCTCTCATGTCTCTTTATTCCAAAATGAAAAAATAAACCTGGTTCGCTCAGTCTATTCTCATGAAACATGTTTACTCACCCGGACAGCATGCTGGAAAAAACTGTTCTGCCCCTCTGTAAAGCTTCCACCATATTCTCACCCTAAATTAACTTAGTGTTCATAATTGATGGAATATGGGTTGTCGTGGGGGCTGTTGATGAGGTTGTAGAAATAATTTAAAATGGGATTAACGTCGGATGAGTGGAGAATTACGACTAGAATCAGCTTAATGGGTCGAACCTGGTTTCCACGTCATACGTCTCTACAAACAAAGAATTTTGTATGTAACCAAGTTCACCCACCTTGGGGTCCAATCCTCTCTCAGCCAATGTGTGTCTGGAAATTACAGTCAATTTTAATTTCATGTCAAAGTTGACATATGAATTAAACATGAACGTTATTGGCATTGTCTTGTTTCAACAACTGATTAACTAGCTATTCCTAAACGTTCGGGTTAGATATATTTAAAATAAAGTCTATATACATTTACAGCATGAGGTCATTTGAAAGTCAGCTGTTGGATGCCCATCGATGCTGTCGGGCACTGGGACTTCACGATGAATCAGCTGAGGTTATTCCCACTCAATACTGAACTTCCGGACAGGAATATTGGCCAGAGGAGCATTGAACACCCGTTGCCACTGACCCCAGGGCCTCTCTGACCACGGGCTATATGGGCAGAGAGCGCAGATTTATCCTCATATCAAAGGTATGGAAAGCTGCAGAGCAGAGGGTTGAGGCGAGGTGTAAAACAGTCGGAGGAGATTTGACACATTTCCTCAGAGGGTGGTTGGATTGTGAAATGCACTTCGTGAGAAATTAGTGAGGGCGGAGTAAAACAAGAAATATCTCACTGAGCCATTAATTTGTAAGTGCATAGAAGTCTAAGTTCTGGTAAAATGATATTAGTATTGTAAATACTAGTCAGTCAACATGGATATGAAAAGCTGTTGGGCCTAATTCTGCTGGGCGCTACTCTGTGATCACAAACAAGAGAAAATCTGCAGATGCTAGAAATCCAAGCAACACACACAAAAAGCCAGAGGAACTCAGCAGGAACTGAGCAGGAAACACTGGGGGACTGATGAAGGGTCTCGGCATGAAACTGTACGCTTTTCCATAGACGCTGCCTGGCCTGCTGACTTCCTCCAGTATTTTGTGTGTATTACTGTATCTCTGTGTGTATATGTTTATCTCTCTCTCTCTCTCTCTCTCTCTCTCTCTCTCTCTCTCTCTCTCTCTCTCTCTCTCTCTCTCTCTCTCTCTCTCTCTCTCTCTCTCTCTCTCTCTCTCTCTCTCTCTCCTCCACACCCACCCCCTCCCCCACGCGCCCTCCTCCCCTCTACTTTAAGAGGCAGGTTTTACATGATTATATAATTACATAAAGGACTTTTACTGTGCTTCTTGTTCAGTTTTGTTTGGAGTTGTGATCATGTTCTCCCGTCACTCATTCCTGGGCTTCCCAAGCTGTGTTGAAATGGGGATCTGAGTTCACAGACCCTGTTGGAATGGTGTCAAACCAGAATTGAGGGTGTTTAAGGAGGAGATTGATGGGTTTCTAATTAGTCAGAGTATCGAGGGATATGGGAAAGAAGCCGGAAATTGGAACTAGATGGGAGAATATTTTAGCTCATGGTGGAGTGGCGGAGCAGACTCGACGGGCCGAATGGCCTACTTCTGCTCCTTTGACGTGCTCTTGTGGTCAAACCGGGACCAGGGCCTCTGTTAATGATCCCTGAGGTCCGCAAGTCCTGTCCAACTGGATATCAGTCCCTGAGCTCACAGAAGCTGCTGGGGTGGCTCACTGACAACCAACACTGGCACACCTCAATGGTACGTGATTAGCCCACAGCCCTACTCTCCCTACACCCCCGACTGTGTGGCGAGGCACAACTCAAATGCCATTTATATATTTGCTGATGACACAACGACTGCTGGCAGAATTTCAGATGGTGATGAGGCGGACAGGAGCAAGGAGCTGGTGGAGTGGTGTTGCAACAGCAACCATGCACTCAACATCAGTAAGACCAAAGAAGTGATTGTGGACCTCGGGAAGGGTAAGTCGAGGGAACACACACCAGACCTCATCGAGGGATCACAGGTGGAAGCATTCTAACTAGTTGCCTCACTGTCTGAGACGGAGGGGTCACTGCACAGGATCGGAAAAAGCTGCAGAAAGTTGTGAACACAACCATTTTGATCATGGGCAGGAGCCTCCCAGCATCCGGGACACCTTCAATAGGTGATGCTTCAAAAAGGCAGCATCCATCATTACGGACCACATCACCCAGGACACGCCCTCTTCTCAGTGTTATTATCAGGGAGGAGTAACTGGAGACTGGAGACATAGACTCAACGCTTCAGGAATAGTCTCTCCTCTGCCATCAATTTCTGAATGGACAAGGAACCCATGAACAATACCTCAATGTTTTACATGTCAAAAAACAACAACAACAACAACAACATACCGGTGATATTAAACCTGATTCTGACTCTGATTCAACTCCTCTTCCGCTCCCATTCTCTCTCTTCGTCACACACCCCAGACCTCTCTCCCATCCCCAGTCCTCCTTCAGTGACCCCCCATCCCTGTTCCCTCCTCTTTCCTTCCGTCCTCTCTCTTCGTTACACACACCAGACCTCTCTCCCATCCCCACCTCGTCTTCTTTCAGTGACACCCCCATTCCTACTCTCTCCTCTTCCCCTCATATCCCCTATCTCTCCAATCTGAATCACCACTATCCACTCAGTCATAGAGAACTACAGCATAGAAACAAGCCCTTTGGCCCATCTGTTCCATGCTGAACTAGTATTCTGCATCGTCCCATCAACCTGCCCTCAGAACAGAGCCGTCCATTCCCCTCCCATCCATGTATTCATCCAAACTTCTCTTTGATGTTGAAATCAAACCCACATCCACCACATCAGTCAGCAGCTTGTTCCACACTCGCACCACCCTCAGGGTGAAGACGTTCTCTCTCATGTTCCCCTTAATCATTTCACCTTTCACCTGTGACCACTAGTTCTGGTCTCCCACAACCTCAGTGGAAGCAGCCTGCTTGTATGTACCCTATCTTTACTCCTCATGATTTAACAAATCTTATCCCCTCATTCTCTAGAGCTACACCCATATTCCATGATCCGCAAACTTCATCGTTCCCAATGTCAGTCAGTAGGCACACCCCTCGAATTCCAAACTAGATCTCCATCATTTCAAAGGTTGGTAAACATTTTCCCAGCAAATCCCTCTCCCAATAAATCCCCCAGGTTTCTGTCCTCGTCCTCTCCCTGACAACCCATCTTACCCAGCCCCATCGACCACCTCAGACAAAGAGGCTTATTCATCACCACAACAATGCACACCAACCGGGAGTAATGTTGGACATAGCAGAAATTTCACACAGACAGGAGAATCAGACAACTAAGTACAGCCCATTATGTCGCACATCCAACAGCTGAATTGGTCTATGAGAAGTTCGACATCACAGAGCGAGAGACTGAGAGACCCCGATGGACACGAGATCTAATACCTGAGGATCTCTCTCCTGCTGAGACAGAGGATGGTGATGGGGTGGGTTGTCCTGTAGATGATCCATCGGGCTGATCCTTTGTGGAAGCCTCCAGGTCTGGAACAAAGTAACAGAGACATGGGAGAGTGGCAGAGATTAAACAGGGACAATAATTCATAAAGATGAGAGATTCTGCAGATGCTGAAAATCCAGAGCAACACACAAAATGCTAGAAGAACTCAGCAGGTCAGGCTGAATCTCTGGAGGGGAATAAACAGTGAATATTTTGGGCAGAGACCCTTCATCAACACTGGAAAGTAAGGGGGAAGAAGCCAGAATAAAGAGGTGGGGAGGAATACAGCTGGCAGGTGATAGGCGAAGCCAGGTGGGTGAGGGAGGGTGTGATTTAAGAAACTGGGAGGTGATATGTGGAAGAGGTAAAGCACGAGGGAGCAGAGAGGGAATGGAAAAAGTAGTTAGAGAAATCAATGTTCATGTTGTCAGTTTGGAGGATACCCAGATACAATATGAGTTGTTGCCCCTGCAATCTGAGTTTAGCCTCATCATGTCATTGGTAGAGGCCTTGGACAGACACGTGGGAATGGGATTGGGAAGTTGAATTGAAATAGGTAGCCACTGAGACAACAATGTGAAAAGGAGGTCTCTGATCTGAAGAGATACCAAAACCATCCAGTCCCTGTTCAGCAACTCTCCCTCGTGAATGTCTGTAACCAGTCACTACTCTTAGTCAAAGCCCAGATGAATATTGAGGACTGAAGGAGAGAACGATCGTTCCCTTCAATGACCCCACCATGCATACCTGCATTTTCAGACCCTGCTGGGGTGGTGGTCAAACCCAGACTCGGTTATCCGATCACTGATACTAGAGTTTCCTGAGTTGTACCTGACTGGGAATCTGCTTCTGAGCTTGAAGAGCCTGCTGGGGTGGAGGATAAATCTCGCATAGGTTCTTTGGTTGTTGATCCCTGTGGTTGCCAAGTTGTGCCTGAATGGGAATCTGTAATAAGAATATATAAAAAAAAAGAAGGTTAAATTAGCAATGAAGTTTTATGTCAGATCAGGAAGGAACTCAGCAGCAGGAATGGGAGGCTTCAGGTCAAATCTGTCCTCGGAGATACACATAATCCCCTCTCCTTTGCTCTTTAATACCTCCACCCTTGTCTCTCAAATCCCACTCCTCAGATCTCCCTCTCTCCGCATTCACTCTGTTGTCAGTATCTCCTTCCTGATGGAGGGTAAAGTAGTAAACAAGTTTTATGTTAGAGCAGAAAGGAATTCAATGGCAGGAATCGGAGGCTCAAGTCGAGGTCAAATCTGTCCTCTGAAATACACACACTCCTCTCCTTGTGACTATCCTCCTGTGTCACTTTCAGTCTCTCCACCCCTCCCTGTTCATTCCTCCCACCCCACTCTCTCCAACCCCCAACAGAGCCTCATCCCTCACGACTCACCAAACCCAACCCAACAGACAGGAGAGAGGAACCACTGACTCCATCATTCACACCCCTACCCACAATGCACTGTGCATCCAGTAGGTGAACTGGTCCATGGGAGGTTCAACCTCACAGAGTGACAGGGACTGAATGAACACAGACGGACATGACACTTGGTACCTGAGGATGTGTCTCCCGCTGGGACAGAGGACAGTTCCTGGGTGTGTTCTCCAGTAGACAATCCTGTAGACTGGTCCAATGTGGAAGCCTCCAAGTCTGGAACAAAGTAACAGAGACACAGGAGATTGGCAGACCCTTAAACATCACAACAGGGTCAAGCAGTTGTACAGGCGAGCATTTTTCCGGATGCTGGGAATCCAGAACAATGCAGAGAAAATGCTGAAGGTCCATCAGCATCTCTGGAGGAAAATAAACAGTCGAAGTTTTGGGGCAAGTTACTTCTTCAGGACTGGAAGGGAAGCGGGCAGAAATCTGAATATGAAGGCGGAGAGTGTACAAGCTGGCAGGTGATTGGTGAAGCCAGGCTGTGAGAAGATGTCTGGGAATGTGAGCAGGATGATGCGAGAAGCTGGGAGGTGATATGTGGAAGAGGTAAAGGAATGAAGAAGGAGAAATCCAACGAGACAGGACAGTGGACGATGGATTAAATAGATGGAGGAGATGGGCAGATGAGGAGAGGGGAAGGGCTGAGAGGAGAGCCAGAATGGGAGTGGAAAAAGAGGGAAGTGGGAGGGAGAAGAATTTACTGGATGTAAGAGAAATCGATATTCGTGCCATCAGGTTGGTGGAGACCCTGACAGACTATGAGGTGTTGCTCTTCAAGCCTGGGGGTGATCTCATCAAGTCAGAAGAGGCCGTGGACAGTCATATCAGAATGGAATGGTAAGTAGAATTAAAATGGGTAGCCAACGGAACAAGAATTTGACAAAGAGATCTCTGATTTGAAAAGAAACCAAAACCATTTAGTCACTATTCACCACCTCTCCCTCCCAAAATGTCTGTGACTGGACACGTCTCTCCGACAAAGTCCAGATGAATATTGAGGACTAAAGGAGGGAAAGATCATTCTATTCATTGACCCTCACAAACCCCATCACGAATACCTGAGCTCAGAGACCCTGCTGGGCTGGTGGTCAACCCTGGACCAGGCTCTCCAGTCACCGATCCCTGGTGTTCCTGAGTTGTGTCTGACAGAGGTTCTGCAATAAGAAAAAATACAAAGGAAGGGTAAAGTAGTAAACAAGTTTTACATTCAATCAGGAAGGAACTCAATGGCAGGAACAGGAGGCTCAAGTCCAGGTAAAATCTGTCCTCTGAAATACACACACTCCCCTCTCCTTTGCTTTTTAATCCCTCTACCCTTGTCTCTCAAATCCCTCTCCTCACATCTCCCTCTTTCGGCACTCACTCTGTCTGCATCACTCTCTTTTCAATCTCTCCTTCCTTCCCTCCAGTTGGAGCGTCACTCTCATTGCCCGACTCTCCTGACACACTCATCACTCGCCTCATTCCTCCCACTCCAGCATCCCACGTCTCTCCATCCCTCTCTCCTGTGTGTTTTCACCCATTTCCTTCTGTCCATGTACTGAATTACTCAAATCCCTCTCTGGTCGTTTCTATGTCTCATCAGTCACCGTGTAACTCCTCACTGTCATTCCTCCCTTCCTCTCTGTGACCATCCTCCCCTCCCACCTCCATCACTCCTCCCATCCCTCCTGTGTCACTCAGTCACTCCACTCCTCTCTGTTCATTCCTCCCACCCCACTCTCTCCAACCTCCAGTGGAGTCCACCATTAAAGACTGTCACCATCCTTTCATTACCAACATCAGAGAGGAGGTACAAGACCCTGAAGGAACAATTTCTTCCGCTCCACCATCAGATTTCTGAACGATCCATGAACTCATGAACATGACCTCACTATTCCACTTTCTGCACGATTCATTTATTTTATTTTTGATTGGAATGTACAGGAATATTTTTATGTCTTGCTCTGTACTTTTGCCAAAGAAGCAACAAATTTCACAAGATACATTAGTGATAATAAACCTGATTCTGATCCTGAATCTCTGACCACTGACCATAAATCGATGTCCTCTAGTTATATTCACCCTGATCAGTGGTAATATTCCCAGCAGGACGTCCCACACCACCAGCTTCAGGAACATTTATCACCCCACAACCATCGGACTCCTGACCGGCGTGATGTGAGTGAAGTTATCCGCGCCTCAACCACCATCTCTGGCAAGTCATTCCAGGCACTCACAACTCTTTGTGTACAAAAACTTACCCCTGATGTCTCCCCTAAACTTCCCTCCCTTAATTTTGTACCTATGCCCTCTAGTGTTTGCTATTGGTGCCCTGGGAAACAGGGACTGACTATCCACCCTATCTATGCCTCTCATAATGTTGTAGACCTCTATCAAGTCCCCTCTCATTCTTCTACATTCCAAAGAGAAATGTCCCAGCTCTGCTAACCTTGCTTCATACGACTTGTTCTCCAAACCAGACACCATCCTGGTAAATCTCCTCTGTACCCTTTCCATAGCTTTCACATCCTTCCTATAATGAGGTGACCAGATTTGAACACAAAACTCTAAGTGCGGTCTCACCAGAGATTTGTAGATTTGCAACATGAGTTCTTCTACTCTTGAACTCAATCCACCTGTTAATGAAGCCTAGCATCCCATAGGCCTTCTGAACTACCCTATCAACCTGTGCAGCGACCTTGAGGGATGTATGGATTTGAACCCCAAGGTCCCTTTGTTCATCCACACTCTTAAGTAACTGACCATTAATCCTGTACTCAGTCTTCTGGTTTGTCCTTCCAAAATGCATCACCTCACACTTGTCCAGATTGAACTCCATCTGCCATTTCTCTGCCCAACTCTGCAGCCTGTCTATATCCTCTTGTAACCTTCAACAACCTACAGCTGCATCCACAACTCCTCCAATCTTCGTGTCGTCCAAAAACTTACTCACCTATCCTTCCGCCTCTACATCCAGGTCATTTATAGAAATCACAAATAGCAGGGGTCCCAGGACAGATCCCTGCCGCACTCCACTAGTCACCGACCTCCAGGCAGAATACTTTCCTTCCACAACTACTCTCTGCTTTCTTCCTTTAAGCCAATTTTTTATCCAAATAGCCAAGGTTCCACTTATCCCATGCCTCATGACTATCTGGATGAGCCTCTCATGAGGGACCTTGTCAAATGCTTTGCTAAAGTCCATGTAGACCACATCTACTGCCCTACCCTCATCAATTTCTTTTGCTACCTCTTCAAAAACTCAATCAGGCTTGTGAGGCACGATCTTCCCTTCACAACGCCATGTTGACTATCCATGAGTAGACTGTACTTCTCTAAATGCTCGTAGATCCTATCCTTAAGAATCCTTTCCAATAATTTGCAGACCACCGACGTAAAACTCACCGGTCTATCGTTCCCAGGTTTCTCCCTATTACCTTTTTTAAACAAGGGAACTACATTTGCCATTCTCCAGTCCTCCGGCACTTCCCCTGTAGCCAAAGAGGATTCAAAGATCATAGCTAATGCTCCTGTGATCTCTTCTCTCAATTCCCACAACACCCTGGGGTGTATCATATCCGGCCCTGGGGATTTATCAATCTTAATGCTTTTAAGAAGATCCAGCACGTCTTCTTCCTTAATCTCCACATTGTCCAGCACACAGGCCTGCTCTACTCTGACCTCATCCTGATCGAGATCATTTTCATTTGTGAATACTGAAGCAAAGTATTCATTTAGGACCTCCCCAACCTCCTCCGCCTCCAGGCACATGTTGCCCTCTTTATCCTTTAGCGGTCTCACCTTCATTCTCGTCATCCTCCTATTCTTGACATACACATAGAATGCCTTGGGGTTCTCCTTAATCCTACATGCCAAGGCCTTCTCATGCCCCGTTCGAGCTCTCCTAAGTCCTTTCTTTAGCTCCTTCCTGGCTACACTATATTTCACATGAGCCCCTCCTACTTCCTGCTTTTTATATCTAACATATGCTTCCTTTTTCCTCTTGACGAGTTGCCTCATGTGTTTCGTCAGCCAGGGTTCCCTTTTCCTACCATTTTTTCCTTGCTTCAGTGGGACAAACCTATCCTGAACCCAGCTCAAGTGGTGCCTAAGCTTCTCCCACATTACTTCTGTGCTTTCCCCTTTGAACATCTGTTTCCAATTTACTCTTGCTAGTTCCTGCCTCATCCCTTCAATGTTAGCCCTTCCCCAGTCAAGCACTTTAACATTTTGTCTGATTTTATCCCTTTTCATAGCTTTGCTGAATCTAAGGGAGTTGTGGTCACTCTCACCAACATGCTCCCCCACCAAGAGGTCTGTCACCTGACCAGGTTCATTACCCAGAACTAGATCCAGTATAGCCTCTCCTCTCGTTGGCCGGTCCACATACTGTGTCAGGAATCCTTCTTGAACACACCTGACAAATTCAGCCCCATCTATCCCCCTTGCACACAGGAGGTGCCAGTCAATATGAGGGAAGTTGAAATCACCCATAACTACTACCCTGTATTCCCTGCACCATTATAAAATCTGCCTGCTTATCTGCTCCTCGGTGTCCCGAGGGCTCTTTGGGGGCCTATAGACTTCTTCCAGCACAGTGATTGATCCCTTCCTATTTCTGACTTCCACCCAGACTGACTCCGTGCACGCTCCTTCTGAAGCATCCTCCCTTTCTATAGCTGTGATACTATCCCTGACCAGCAAAGCCACTCCCCCACCTTTTCTACCCTCCCCCCACCATCCTATTCTTTTTAAAACACCTGAACCCCGGGCCCTTCATCATCCAATCCTGCCCTTCCTCCAACCAAGTTTCAGTAATGGCCACAACATTGTAATTCCACGTACTAATCCATGCTCTAAGTTCATCCTCCTTGTTCCTAATACTCCTAGCATTGAAATAGACACATTTCAACCCCTTTAACTGGCTACAATTATGTTCTGTCCCCTGTCTATCCTTCCTCATCAACTCAGAACTCTCAGCATCATGCCCTTGTCCTTCTACCTTAATCCCTGCGCTCACATTCTGATTCCCACCCCCCGCCAAACTAGTTTAAACCCTCCCCAACAGCTCCAACAAACCTGCCCACCTGGATATTGGTCCCCCTGGGATTCAAGTGCAACCCGTCCTTTTTGTACAGGTCACACCCTCCCCAAAAGAGGTCCCAATGATCCAGAAATCCGAATCCCTGCCCCCTGCTCCATTCCCTCAGCCACGCATTTATCCTCCACCTCATTCTATTCCTATACTCACTGTCACGTGGCACAGGCAGTAATCCCGAGATTACTACCTTTGAGGTCCTGCTTTTCAACTTCCTTCCTAACTCCCTGTAGTCTTCTTTCAGGACCTCTTCCCTTTTCCTACCTATGTCATTGGTACCATATGTACCACGACCTCTGGCTGTTCTCCCTCCCACCGCAGGATATCTTGGACACGATCAGAAACATCCCGGACCCTGGCACCTGGGAGGCAAACTACCATCCGAGTTTCTTTCCTGTGTCCACAGAATCGCCTGTCAGACCCCCTGACTATAGAGTCCCCTATCACTACTGCCTTCCTCTTCTTTTCCCTACCCATCTGAGCTACAGGCCCGGACTCTGTGCCAGAGGCACGGCTACTGCTGCTTCCCCCAGGTAGGCTGTCCCCCCCAACAGTACTCAAACAGGAGTACTTATTGTCAAGGGGTACAGCCACAGGGCTACTCTCTAGTACCTGACTCTTCCCCTTCCCTCTCCTGACTGTGACCCATTTCTCTGTTCCCCGTGGCCCTGGAGTGACCACCTGCCTGTAACTCCTCTCTATCACCTCCTCACTCTCCCTGACCAGACAAAGGTCATCGAGCTGCCTCTCCAGTTCCCTAACACAGTCCCTTAGGAGTTGCATCTCGATGCACCAGGTGCAAATGTGGCCGTCCGGGATGCTGGGAGTCTCCAGGACCTCCCACATCTGACACCGACCACAGAAAACTGGCCTCACACATACTACCTCCTTTAGCAATTAATAACTGCCTCGTCTCGTCACATTACCGCCGAAGCCCGTTGAGCCAAAGCCCTTTCACTCCGCTGCCCGCTGGATATGGCTGCCTTCTTTATAAACTGTTCGCGCTCAACTGGCTGACGTCACCTGCCTGCACAGGCTGGCCTCTCTCTTCCCCCGAGAACTCGATATGTCTTCTCACTGGAAATCCTTAGGTGCTCTCCCGCTGCCTTCTCATTCCGAATCCATGTCGATATGCTCAATGGTGGGGAGGGCTTTATCCGTGACGGACTGGGCCATCAATTATTTAGAGATTCAGCACAGTAACCGGTCCAACGAGCCCCACCACCCATGTGACCAATTAACCTACTAACCCAGACGTCTCTGTAATGTGGGAGGAAACCGACACAGTCACAGGGAGAGTGTACAATCTCCTTACAGACAGCGGTGGTAACAATTAAACAAATAGTGAAAATATCCTGCCTGAACGTCACTCCAAACCTCACCCACCGGACACTTTCATTTCCCCCACCCCTGAGCACCAGGTCTCAGCCCCCCTGCTCTGTTCACTGAGCCATAGAACATTACAGCACAGAAACAGGCCTTTTGGTCCCTCTTGGCTTTGCCGAACCATTTTTTTGCCTCGTCCAACTGACCTGCACCCGGACCATATCCCTCCATACACCTCTCATCCATGTACCTGTCCAAGTTTTTCTTAAATGTTAAAAGTGAGCCCGCATTTCCCACTTCATTTGGCAGCTCATTCCACACTCCCACCACTCTGTCTGAAGAAACACTCCCCCCCCCCAATGTTCTCTTTAAACTTTTCCACCTTCACCCTTAACCCATGTCCTCTGTTTTTTTTTCCCCCAGCCTCAGTGGAAAAAGCCTGCTCTGCTTGCATTCACCCTATCTATACCCATCTTAATTTTATATATCTCTATCAAGTGTCCCCTCATCCTTCTATGCTCCAGGGAATAAACTCATAACCTATTCAACCTTCCTCTGTAACTCAGTTTCTCAAGTCCCGGCAACATCCTTGTAAACCTTCTCTGCACTCTTTCAACCTTATTAATATCCTTCCTGTAATTTGGTGACCAAAACTGCACATAATACTCCAAATTCAGCCTCACCAATGCCTTATGCAACCTCACCATGCTGCCTGGCCTGCTGTGTTCCACCAGCATTTTGTGTGTGTTGCTTGAATTTCCAGCATCTGCAGATTTCCTCGTGTTTGTCTTAATGGCAATACTTTGATTTATAAAGGCCATTGTACCAAAAGCTCTTGTTACTACCCTATCTATCTGTGACACCACTTTTAGGGAATTTTGTATCTGTATTCCCAGATCCCTCTGTTCTACTGCATTCCTCAGTGCCCTACCATTTACCTTGTATGTTCTACCTTGGTTTGTCCTTCCAAACAGCAATACCTCACATTTGTTTGTATTAAACTCCATCTGCCATTTTTCAGCCCATTTTTCCAGCTGGTCTAAATCCCTCTGCAAGCTTTGAAAACCTTCCTCACTGTCCACTACACCTCCAAACTTTGTATCATCAGCAAATTTGATGATCCAATTTACCACATAATCATCCAGATCATTGATATAGATGACAAATAGCAATGGAGCAAGGCGCTGATCCCTGTGGCACACCACTAGTCACAGGCCTCCACTCATTTGCACACAGCCGTCTCCACATTTCTTGGGGAATTTTAACTTTAGATTGGGTGAATCAGATTGGTCATGGAAATCTTGAGGAGGGTTTCATAGAATGCATCCATGATGGCTTTCTTGAGAAGCATGTTAGTGAACTACAAGGGAAAATGCTATCTTAGATCTAGTCCTGTGCAATGAGACAGGTAAGATTAACGATCTTGTAGTCAGGGATCCTCTTGGAAAGAGTGTTCATAGTATGATTAAATTTCGCATGAAGGATGAAATAGATCTAAAACTGGTGTGTTATGCTTGAACAAGGGAGACTATGACGGGATGAGGGAGGAGTTGGCTGATGTGGATTGGGAGCAGAGGCTATTTGGTAGGACAGTTGAGGAACAGTGGAATACTTTCAAAGAGATTTTTCACAGTGCTCAACAAAAGTATATTCCAATCAAAATTAAGGACAGGAAGTGTGGGGACAGCCAGTCTTGGATAACTAAGGAAATAAAAGATAGTATCAAAGTAAAAGCTCATTTGTACGAAGTCACAAAGTGTAGTGGGAGACTGGAGGATTGGAAAACTTTAAAAAGCAACAACGAACAACTGATCGAGAAATAAGGAAAGGAAAGATAGAGTATCAAAGTGAATTAGCATGAAATATAAAAACAGATAGCAAAAGTTTTTATAAATATATAAACCGGATGAGGGTGGCTAAAGTCAACGTAGGTCCCTTGGAAGACGAGAAGGGGAAATTGATATTGGGTGATAAGGAAATGACTGAGGTATTCAACGACAATTTTGTGTTGGTCTTCATGGTTGAAGACACATCTAATATGCCAAAGAATGATGTTATGGACGAAATGGGAGATAATATCACTGTTACTAAAGAGATAGTGATGAGAAAACTAGAGGACCTGAAGGTTGATAAGTCCCGTGGTTCTAATGGGATGCATCCCAGGGTGCTGAGGGAATTGGCGGAGGTATTAGTAGACGTGTTGGTAATCACTTACCAAAACTGTCTAGACTCTGGGCAGGTCCCGGCGGACTGAAAGACAGCAAATTTCACGCCACTTTTTTAAAAAAGGATGTAGGCAAATGACGGGCAACTATAGGCCAGTTAGCTTAACATCTGTAATCGGGAAAATGCTTGAAGCTGTCATTAAGGAAGAAAGAGAAAAACATTTAGAAAGGAGGGGTTCCATTTGACAGACGCAGCATGGATTCAGAAAGGGCAGGTCCTGTTTGACAAACTTACTGCAATTCTTTGAGGACATAATGAGTGCAGTGGATAGAGGGGAACAGGTGGAAGTTGTGTACTTGGATTTCCAGAAGGCGTTCGATAAGGTGCTGCACAAAAGACTTATGAGATATGGATGCATGGAGTTGGAGGAAGTGTATTGGCATGGATAGTGGATTGGTTAACCAATAGAAGGCAGAGAGTTGGTATAAATGTGTGTTTCTCCAGTTGGCAGTCAGTGGTGAGTGGGGTGCCGCAGTGGTCAGTGCTGGGCCTGCAGCTGTTTACCATTTACATTGATGATTTCGAAGAGGGGACTGAGTGTAGCGTAGCAAAATTTGCTGATGACACTAAACTGAGTGGAAAAGCAAATTGTACAGAGGCTGTGGAGAGTCTGCAGAGGGATATAGATAGGTTAAGTGAGTGGGCCAAGGTCTGGCAGATGGAATACTACCTTGGTAAATGCGAGATGATCCACTTTGGAAGGAATAATGGAAGAGCAGATTATTATTTAAATGGTGTACGCTGTTGTGCAGAGGGACTTGGGAGTGCTTGTTCATGAATCGCAAGAAGTTGGCTTGCAGGTATAATAAGTTATTAAGAAGGTAAACGGAACTTTGGCCTTCTTTCCTAGAGGGATTGAATTCAAGAGCAGGGAGGTCATGCTGCAACTATACAGGGTACTGGTGAGGCCGCACCCGGAATGCTGTGTGCAGTTCTAGTCTCCATACTTGAGGAAGGATATACTGGCTTTGGAGGCAGTGCAGTGGAGGTTCACCAGGTTGATTCCAGGGATGAAGGGGTTAACCTATGAGGAGAGATTGAGTCACCTGGGATTTTACTCTCTGGAATTCAGAAGAATGAGAGGGGATCTGATAGAAACATACAAAATTTTGAAAGGGATAATTAAGATAGAAGTAGGAAAGTTGTTTCCATTGGTGAGGTGAAAATAGAACTAGAGGATATTGCCACAAGATTCAGGGGAGAAGATTTAGGACGGAGATGAGGAGAAACTGGTTTTCCCCAAAGAGTGGTGAATCTGTGGAATTCTCTGCCCAGGGAAGCAGTTAAGGCTTCTTCACTAAATATATTTAAGATACAGTTAGATAGATTTTTACGTAGTGAGGGAATTAAGGGTTATGGGAAAAACGCAGGTAGATGGAGTTGAGTTTACAGACAGATCAGCCATGATCTTTTTGAATGGTGGGGCAAGCTCGATGGGCCAGATGGCCTACTCCTGCGCCTATTTCTTATGTCCTTATGTTCTTCCAGACCGGCCTCCATCCAAGGCAGGTCATTCCGGATGAGTGAATCACCCTTTCCGGAGAGCTCATGTACTCCTGAGATTGTCAGTGGGGATAGAACGGACTCCATCGTTCACATCCCACTGAGAAACACAGATAACCACTGAATCAGCTCACGAGAGCCTGTAGACCACAGAGTTGTGGAATGAATCCCTCACCCACCCACCTCTTCCAGTCACATGCTTTTCTACCTGAGGATGTGTCTCCCGATGGGACAGAGGGCGGTTCCTGGGTGGCCCCTCCATTCAATGACCCTTTGACCTGTTCCCTACGAGAAGTCTCCAAGTCTCCGATAAAGGAACAGAGATGTGGGAGAAAGAAAATCACCAAAACATCGTCCCTCTCTCCTACCACTGATTCTCCTCCAAAACCTTCATCACTACGGGTGACTCCTGTCATTCGGAGTTGGGATGAAATTCTGGGACTGACCACTGGGATCAGGATTCCCTTAGATGATCCCACCACCAATTCCTGAGCTGTGGACAGTCCAGCATCCGTTGTTTATCTCCGACCACCCCCACAACTGTCTACAGCCTCCTCTCAGCACCCCTCTTCCCTCCAGTCCCCATCTCGTAACCCACCTACAAACTTCCTCTATTGTTCTCATTCCTCCTCCCTCCTCCTCCTCACTTCCCTTTTTTCTCCCCACCACTCGCCTTCCTCTCCACTTTACACTTCCCCCCACCCCAGTCATTCCCATCCTACACCTCCCTTCTCCTCAATGCCCCCTCCCTTCTCCCCCTTACAATCTTCACATGGTCCCTATGTGTGACTGGGCAGCCCGGGGCGGGGGTGGGGGGTGGGTGTGGACCTCAGGTTACCTCATTGTAGGAAGGATGTGGAAGGTTTAGAGAGTGCAGAATAGATTTACCAGGATGATGTCTGGATTACAGAGCAGGTCTTGTGAGGAGAGGTTGAGTGAGAGAGGGCTTTTCTCTTTGGGGTGAAGCAGAATGAAAGAGGACTTGATGGAGGTGTACAAGATGGTAAGAGGCATAGATCAAGTAGACTGTCAGAGACTTTTTCCCGGGAAGGAGGTGGCTAATACCAGGGGGTGTAATTTTAAAGTGACTAGAGGAAAGTATAGGGTGGATATCAGAGGTAAAGTTCTTTACACAGAGAGGGGTGGGTGTGTGGAACACCCTGCAAGGGGAGGTGGTACAGACAGATACATAAGGGGCATTTAAAAAACTCATAGACACATGGATCACAGAAACATGGAGGGGTATGTAGGAGGGAAGGGTTAGATTGATCTCAGAGTAGTTCTGCACAACATTGTGGGCCGAAGGGCCTGTGCTGTGCTGTACTGTTCTGTGTTCAATGATCTCTGTCACAGGTCAGACTGGGCAGTTTCATTCTGACCCCGGTGTGAAGGGGGATATGGGAAAGGTGATCACAGACCATGGGCAGGGCAGCCGACTGGAAAACTCAGCCCGTGGTGTGTGTTGGTGACTCAGGATGTCCCAGAATTTCCCCACAACTACCACACTGCTGTGTCACTGGGGAACGGTGACCTACCTGTACAGTACACTGCGTAACTCGAGGGTGTTGGACACAGCCAATACACAAAGTAACAGGAGCAGTTTTTCACCGTGATCTCCCGACTCTGGTAACAGGTGTTTTTATCCCAGGTGAAACAAATGGTCCTGGTCACCTCCCCCTCTGCCACTTTGGGATGGGGACCTGGAATGAGATTTATAAACACTGTAAAATGTACCCGGTCCCACAGTACAGCGGGGAATGTGAATGTGAATGAGGACCCACTGTAAATCAGTGGTTCACAACCCACGGTCCGGTCCGGCCTCAGTCAGCACTGAGCTGCTACCCTCTCCCTCTCCACCCCACCCTCCCCGCAGCAGCACCTTCATCTTCTGAATGAGCCTCCCATGAGGGACCTTGTCAAACGTCTGGGGGATCTCACTGAAACCTATCGAATATTGAAAGGCCTGGATAGAGTGGACATGGAGAGGATGTTTCCTACAGTGGGGGAGTCTGGGACCAGAGGGCACAGTCTCAGAACACAAGAACCTCCACTTAGAACAGAGATGAGGATGAAATTCTTCAGCCAGAGGATGGCGACACCTGTGCAATTCTTTGCCACAAATGGCTGTGGAGGTCACGTCGTTTATAAATGTAAAGCGGAGGTTGAGGGGTATTTTGACTTGTGATGGTGTCAAAGGTTAGGCATGAGAATAGGACTGGAGGGATAGTAAATCAGCCATGATGGAATGGTGTTGCAGACTCAATGGGCTGAATGGCCTAATTCTGCTAACATCTGGTCTAAAATCCATGAAGACAACATCCACAGCTCTACCTTCATCAACCACCTCCGTCAACTCCTCAACAAACTCAAAACGAGTCCAGAAGTCATGACCTGCCCTGCAGAAAGAAATGCTGACCGTCCCTCATTCACCCACGGTCTTCCCAATGCTCATCAGTCCCATCCATAAGAATCCTCTCCACTGCCTTCCCTACCACTGACGTGAGACTTACTGGTCAGAGAGTCACAGAAAGCTACAGCACAGAAACAGGCCCTTCGGCCCATCCAGTCCATGCTGAACCATTTAAACTGCCTTGTCCCATCAACCTGCACCCGGACCACAGCCGTCCACCTCTCCCATCCATGTACCAACCAAACTTCTCTTAAACATTGAAATCAAAATGGCATCCTCCACTCGCTCAGGCAGCTCGTTCCACACTGTAGTTTCCAGGATTATTCCTGTTTCCTTACATTTTCTCCACATTTGAACTGTATGGAGTTGGGGCTTCTGGCCTTTCAGGCACACCAACTCAGCAATCCTCAATAACCCCATTTAGCCCTAACCTAACTATGGGGCAATTAACAATGACCCATTTACCTACCCAGTACGTCTTTGGACAGTGGGAGGAAACCGGAGAACCCGGGGAAAACCCATGCATTCCATGGGGAGGAAGGACAGAGACTCCTTACAGATGACACTGGAATTGAACTCTGAACTCCAACACCCCGAGCTGTAATAGTGACGCGCTAACCACTACATTACTATGGCAACCATTAATTTATCCCACTAATTGGTGAACGTTGATGTGTGCAGACTCCCCCAACTCCCCGGAGATTGCCCCGCCACTGAAATGAATCTTGGGTGGTTGAAACTCCTCCGGGTCGTATCCAGAACGGGGTCAGTGGGCAGATCAGTTCTGTAACCCAACTCCAGGAAGTTGTCACTCCTCCACCGGACTCCAAGACGATACAGGACCATAGAGCGGTCTGAGTGACTGTGGGGAGACCTCTCAGGGAGATGGGGTTCTGTGTCCACGCTAGGATCCTGTGTGGAGATCCTGTGTCAATGTTCACGGACCTCTGAAGAGATCTGGGTTGTAAGTTTGACTCTCATCAAAAATGACCGAGCCCCACTGATGTAAACTCTGACCCTACCGTTTAACCAGCCTGCGGTCTCCCCGGAACAGCGGCCCTGTGGAACGACCGTCTCGGGAATCTTCCATCCTCCGGAACTGAAACAACAATCTGAGAGTCAGTCCCTGATCTGTGGGAGTTTATTCACTCAGAGAGACATGGGAAATTACACTCACCCTGTCCGTACCCTGTCTCTGGTCAATAACCTGCCCAGTCCTGGGAATTCCCTCTCTGGTGTACCTCTCCCTTGTCTCTACTCTGACAATGTGGGATCTCCTCTCTCCCTGTATTTACTCCCCATCTCAGTGTAGTCACTGATGATCCCGGTCTCCCTGCATTTCCCATTCACACACCCCTTGTTCCCCTGTTTACATTCCCCATCTGTGTCCAGATTCTCAGTGATTATCTCCTCACTTTACCTGTTAAATCTGTACCATCCCACTGTAAGATTTCCATCACTCATCCATTGTCCACCGGTACACACTGTGTGGGAACAATTCGTGCTCCTCCAGGACTGATCCAGGACGGTGTGGGTTACACACGGATCACCGAGTGCGGAGTCTGTGACTGAGGGACAGAACGATGTTCAGTGTTAATGTACAGCTCACGTTCCCCATCCTCTTTCTCTGCCAATCACAACCCCCATCTACACTTCCACCCTCAGCAACCCCTGGGCAACACTATATTTATCATTTAGTGTTTCACTGCCCCACTAGAGTTGCTCTTGAGAAAGTGGTGGTGGTGGTACTGTGATCCTTAATGTGCGGGGACACCCATAATGATGATCCGGAGTTCCAGGGTTTTGACCCAGAGACACTGAAGGAGCAGCAATGTATTTCCAAGGCACAGTAGTGTGTGGCTCAGACAGAAACTTGCAGAAACTCCCCCACCTACAATCACGTCGCTTCATCCCACACACCAGTCCTTAATCCCATCCCCCACCTCTGGTCTCCCTCCATTTTCCCTTCCCCTGATGCCCCCTCCCCACTCTCCTTCCTCTCCCCATGGTCTTCCCTCCACCCCAGTCTTTCCCCTCCTACTCCTCCACTCGCCTTCACTCTTCCCCATTCCCTTCCTTCCCACCGTGGCCTTTACAATGTTACCCTGCTCCCCATGTGTGTCAGGGCAGACTGGGTTGGGTGGTTCTGCTCACCTCATTATAGGAAGGATGTGGAAGCTTTCGAGAGTGTGCTCAGGCTTTTATCACTGGAGTGAAGGAGGATGAGAGGGGACGTGATAAAGGTGTAAAGGATGGGAAGAGGAATGGGTCGAATGGACAGCCAGCTATTTATTTCCCAGGATGGATATACCAGGGGCCATAATTTTCAAAGCTAAGGTTTTTACTTTATTTTTTTTTACACATGGAACAACGATTTTTTTTTCTCGGATGGAAGTGGCTAATATTTCCAGGATGAAAGGGACCATCTATTGTACAACACTCCCCGGGCACCATCTTGACCATCTATTGTACAACACTCACCAGACACCATCTTGACCATCGATTGTACAACACTCCCCGGGCACCATCTTGACCATCTATTGTACAACACTCCCCAGACACCATCTTTACCATCTATTGTACAACACTCACCAGACACCATCTTGACCATCGATTGTACAACACTTCCTGGACGCCATCTTGACCATCTATTGTACAACACTCCCCAGACACCATCTTGACCATCTATTGTACAACACTCACCAGACACCATCTTGACCATCGATTGTATAACACTCCCCAAACACCATCTTGACCATCTATTGTACAATACTCCCCAGACACCATCTTGACCATCTATTGTACAACACTCCCTGGACGCCATCTTGACCATCTATTGTACAACACTCCCCAGACACCAACTTGACAATCTATTGTACAACACTCCGCAGACACCATCTTGACCATCGATTGTATAACACTCCACAGACACCATCTTGACCATCTATTGTACAATACTCCCCAGACACCATCTTGACCATCTATTGTACAACACTCCCTGGACGCCATCTTGACCATCTATTGTACAACACTCCCCAGACACCATCTTGACCATCTATTGTACAACACTCCCCAGTTGCCATTTTGAGCATCTATTGTACAACACTCCCCAGACACCATCTTCTCAATCTATTGTACAACACATCCCAGACTCCATCTTGAACATCTATTGTACAACACTCCCCAGACTCCATCTTGACCAGCTATTGTACAACACTCCCCAGACCCCATCTTGACTATTTATTCTACAACACTCCCCAGGTGCCAACTTGACCATCAATTGTACAACACTTCCCAGGCCCCGCAATCTTCTCTGGGAGCCGTGTCCACACAACGTGAGCCGTCTCTCCTCGACACCCACAATCCCATTCAGGGATGCAAGTAGGAGGTATTTGTATGGGCTGCTGCTCCACACCCTGCACTTCCTTGTCCTTGTCCACCGTCCCGACACGCCATGGTGGTCGGTTTTTCCTCGTGGAGGTGAGTAGGGTCCCCACTGGAAGTCCCTTTACAATGGGGTTCTTCCCGTGCACCTGAGGGATCTGGGGTGGAGGGTGCTGCACAGAGTGCTGCCCTGAAACAAGTTCTTCAGTTTGTAGACAGATCTCCCACCCGCATGTCACTTCTGTGGGCTGGAGGAGGCCGTGTACCACATGTGTCTGGAGTGTGCGAGGCTGCAGCCCATTTTTGCGAATTTGCGTGGGCTGTTTCTTGCCTTCTTTTTGCATTTTAGCCCCACCCTATTTATACATGGTCATCCAGTAAGGAGGGGGGCATGGCGCGATGAGGATGTCCTTGTTAACTTGCTCCTGGGGCTGGCGAAATCAGCCATCTGAAGGTCTTTGAAACGGGTGGCGGGAGGATCTCCCCAGGCAGATTGCCTGGCAATGTTTAGTGGGCATGTTCGTGCTTGGGTGAATAATGAAAAGGAACACGCGCAGGCCTCGGCGACCTTAGAGGCGTTCCGGGACCGTTGCGCTGCGCAAGGTGTAAATACCATCATTGATAGATATGGCAACATTTTAGGGTAATGTATATTGTCTATTTGGTGTGAAGTAATTGTTTTAGTCACTGTTTTGTAGATATTGTATAGCACCGATACTTGTAATAAAGGAATTTTGTAAAAAAAAAAATAGGCACCATCTTGACCATCTATTGTATAACACTCCCCAGATGCCATCTTGACCATCGATTGTACAATACTCCACAGACACCATCTTGACCATCTATTGTACAACACTCCCCAGGCACCATCTTGACCATCGATTGTACAACACTCCCCAGACACCATCTTGACTATCGATTGTACAACATTCCCCAGACACCATCTTGACCATCTATTGTACAACACTCCACAGACACCATCTTGACCATCTATTGTACAACACTCCCCAGGCACCATCTTGACCATCGATTGTACAACACTCCCCAGACACCATCTTGACTATCGATTGTACAACATTCCCCAGACACCATCTTGACCATCTATTGTACAACACTCCACAGACACCATCTTGACCATCTATTGTACAACACTCCCCAGACAACATCTTGACCATCCATTGTACAACACTCCCCAGACACCATCTTGACCATCTATTGTACAACACTCCCCAGACACCATCTTGACCATCGATTGTATAACATTCCCCAGATGCCATCTTGACCATCTATTGTACAACACTCCACAGACACCATCTTGACCATCTATTGTACAACACTCCCCAGACAACATCTTGACCATCTATTGTACAACACTCCCCAGACACCATCTTGACTATCGATTGTACAACATTCCCCAGACACCATCTTGACCATCTATTGTACAACACTACCCAGAAAACCTTCTTGACCATATATTGTACAACAGTCCCCAGACACCATCTTGACTATCGATTGTACAACTCTCCCCAGACACCATCTTGACCATCTATTGTACAGCAGTCTCCAGACACCATTTTGACCATCTGTTGTACAACACTCCCCAGGCACTATCTTGACCATCGATTGTCCAACACTCCCCAGACATCATATTGACCATCCATTGTACAACACTCCCCAGACACCATCTTGACTATCTATTGTGCAACACTCCCCAGACACCATCTTGACCATCTATTGTACAACACTCCCCAGGCACCATCTTGACCATCTATTGTACAACACTCCCCAGATATAATCTTGACCATTGATTGTACAACTCTCCCCAGCCACCATCTTGACCATCTATTGTACAACAGTCCCCAGACTTCATCTTGACCATCTATTGTACAACACTCCCCAGACACCATCTTGACCATCTATTGTTCAACACTCCCCATACACCATCTTAACAATCTATTGTACAACACTCCCCAGACATCATATTGACCATCTATTGTACAACACTCCCACCATCTTGACCATATATTGTACAACACTCCGCAGACACCATCTTGACCATTTATTGCACAACACTCCCCAGACACCATCTTGACCATCTATTGTACAACTCACCCCGAGACCATATTGACCATCGATTGTACAACAGTCTCCAGACACCATCTTGACCATCTATTGTACAACACACCCCGAGACCATATTGACCATTTATTGTACATCAATCCCCAGACACCATCTTGACCATCTAGTGTACGACACTCCCCAGACACCGGAAAATAAGGAATCTGATACAAGATGGACAATGCAGAATATTAGTTCAGCATGGACTAGATGGGCCAAAGGGACTGTTTCTATGCTGTAGTGTTCTATGTCTCCAAAAGGACCGTGAACCATGGGAGAAACTTGAGGAGGTGAGGCAGCAGGGGTTGTGATAGGCAGATGAGGAAATGAGGTAAGAGACCAGATTGGGGAATAGTAGAAGAGTGAAGGGGAACGGAAATAAAATTACTGGAAGGAGAAATCGATGCTCAACTGTGATGCTCACCTCTGTAATGTCACCCAGCTCCACCCTGTCTCAGTCCATATCTCATTCACACCTTCAGCCACCTCCCACTCCTGCCCTTTTATGCCTGAAATTGTCCTGAGGCCCCTTCACCCACCATCCCTGTGATCACAAATCTCGTTAAGTAACATACAAACCAATTTTGCTTTCACATCCCGACATAGCCTCAGTGCTTCCTCCCAGTGAAATCTCCTCCAGCCTCTTAACACTCCCTCCAATCCCAGTCTCTCGGAGTGTAATCACTGCATTTCCAGCCGTGCCTTCTCCTCAGTCTTCAAGCCTGAAATTCTCTGCTGAAATCTCTCTGCCTCCCCATCTTCCTCCACTCCCTACTGTTGTTTTACCAAACCGAGTATCTGGATATTTCTGATCACCAGCTCTAATGCCGTGTGTCCCGGTGTCAAATTGGATTCATAATGTTCCCCAGGTCCCTTCAGTACTTTCCCCCCATTAAATACAGGCTGTCTCTGCTCATCTACAGGAACAATAAATAACATCTACTTCCTCTTACTGTACACAGCACGCAGTTTGTACCTACAAGACATTACTCACCCAGAAAACCCAGGATCAGCAGCACAACCCTCAGTTCAGCTGGTGACATTCTGGAAATGAAAGATTGGTATGAACTCAGTGAGAAATGACACACTGGGGCTGAGGACAAGGTGTAAATGAGGAAGGGAACTGAGGATCGAAAGGGATATCCATCTATAGTGGGATAGATTCATCACTCCCTCACAGAAACCCCACGGACAGAGGTGAGATCTTCCTCTGTCTCTCTCTGGGACCCCACATACAGTGAGATCTCTATGACTGAGACACTAGACAGAGGTGAAAAAACCCTTCCGGAAACCTCACAGATGGATGAGGCAGAGGAGTCCATCTACCTTCAGTTATTTACACATTCCCCCCCCCTCTCTCTCTCTCTCTCTGTCTCTCTCTACAACACCCACATATTCATACACAGAGCCCAAGACAAATTTCCAGATTCGATCAGTTTTGGTGATGTCTACTCACGTGTGACTCCCAATGAGGTGTTGCTGTGTGAACTGGAGGGAGATGGGACCACCTACAACCTCCTCACTCTCTGCTGTGAGTGGTGTCAGACGCAGCGACAGGCCAACGACTACTTTCCGCACCGGCTTCTCGAAGCAATGAAGCCAGAGTTGGGTGGTGGAACAGTTGATGTATGTTTTGAAAAAGTATGCAAAGCAAACAAACATCATGTATCCTGAGGCTCTGAAATGAAGAACTTATTGTTCCCAGTCAGTGAGCTTCCTCAACAACCACGATTTCAGTAATGGGTCAGTATTGAGCAGAGGAACAGGAATAGACACAGGTGCTAGAGAGGAAATAGTCACAGGATTACTGTTGCCAGGTTTATAATGGGTCAGTATTGTGGAGTGGAAGGTGTAGATCGTCTGTAATGGACAGCAGACATAAGAGGGGGAGTGGACACAGGAAAAAACCCCGGTCAGGTTGGCAATGGGTCAGTAACGGGGAGTGGACCGTGTACAGGGTCTGTAATGGAGAAGGAATTTAGAGAGAATTTTATGAACGATGTTAATATGTTTATACACAGATGCGAGTGTATAGTCACGCTGGTCCACCGTGGGGTGTTTAGCTCAGACTGCAGGAAGGGGCAGCAGTAGTTAGGAAGGCAAATGGCACATTGACATTTATTGTATGGGGGGTGTTGGTCATAGAGTCATGGAGCATAGAAACAGGAACTTCGGCCCATCTAGTCTATGCCAGCTGCTCCTCTGCCTCGTCCCATCTCTCTGCACCCAGACCATAGCCCTCCAGAGCTCTCTCATCTCATCCACCTGTCCAAACTTTTCCTAAATGTTACAATTGAATTTGCATCTACCACTTCCGTTGGCAGCTCGTTCCACTCACACCACCCTCTGAGTGAAGTTCCCCCTCAGATTCCTCTAAAATATTTCATCGTTCCCACTAAGTACGCCAGTGAATAAATTCCTAATGGATTCAAACTCTCCCTGTAACTCAGGTCCTCAAGTCCCGGCAACATCCTTGTAAATTTCTCTGCATTCTTTCCAGTTTATTAATATCTTTACTACCGGTAGGTGACCAGAACTGCACACATTACTTTGAAATCAGCTTCATGAACATCTTTTACAACTGCAACATAACATCCCAACTCCTTACTCAATGCCTGATTTATGAAGACCAATGTACCTAAAGCTCTCTTTACAAACCTATCTACCTGTGACACTGCTTTCAAGCAAATGTGGATCTGTATTTCCAGGTCCCGTGGTTCTACCGTAGACCTCAGAGCCGTAACATTGACTATATGAGTCTTATCTTGGTTTGTCCTCCCAAATTCAACATCTCACCCCCATCTGCAATAAATTCTATCTGCCCTTTCTCAGCCCCTTTTCTCAGCTGGTCCAGATCCCACTGCAAGCATTCATAGCTTCCTCGCTGTCCATTACACACACAATCCTGAAGTCAGCAGCAGCATTGCTGATCCAGTTTACCACATTATCATGCAGATTGATGATAAACAACGGGCCCAGCACTGATCCCTGTGGACACCACGAGTCACAGGCCTCTAGTAGAGAGACAACCAGCTTCCACTACTCTCTGTCCTCCCACACTGAGCCAATGTCAGCTACTACTGATGTCAGGCTCACCAGCCTGTAATTTACCTGGATTGTTCTTAGAGTCTTTCTAGAACAATAGAGCATTAGCTATCCTCCAGTCCTCTGGCATCTGACCCTTTGGTTAAACTACTGTGGATGTGTGGAACTGAAGGTTGAGCACGGTGGGACTAATGTTCTGGGTTGTGTATATTTCAATACATTCAGTATTATAGGAGAGGCAGATGAGCTGAGGGCATGGATCAGCACGTGGAATTATGACACTGTAACCCTTACTGAGACTTGGTTGCAGGAGGATCAGGACTAGCTGCTCAATGTTGTGGGGATCCATTGTTTCAGACATGACAGACCGGGGGATTAAAGGGGGAGTGGTGACATTACTAGTCAGGGAAAATGTCATAGCAGTGTTCCAACAGGACAGGCTGGGGAGGTTGACTACTGAAGCTATATGGGTGGAACTAAGGGATAAGAAATGGGTGACCACATTAATGGGATCATATTACAAACCACTCAATAGTCAGCTGGATTTAGAGGAGCAAGCTTGTGGAGAACACAGACTGTGACAAGAAAGACAAGGTTGTGATAGTCGATGACTTTAGCGTTCCATATGTTGACTGGGACTCAAATACTCTGAAAGGATTAGATCGGATAGAATTTGTCAAATGTGTTCAGGGAAGTTTCCTTAATCAATAAATAGAGGTCCCAATAATGGGGTATAGCATACCTAATGTGTTCTTAGGGAATGAGACAGGGTTGCTGACAAGTTTGTGTAAGGGAACACTGAACATCCAGTAATTATCATCATTGTTGTTCCTTTCTATGCCTTCTTTAGCATTTATCTGTTTTTTAACGAGGCCAAGTTGCTCGCTCAATGCTCAACCCGGTACGCATGGAAAGCGTGCAAGAAGCTGGCCCAATCTGAACCCGGGACCACTCGCCTTCAGGTCCAGTGAAGGTATCACTGCACCGCCGGCCGGCCAATCATGCCAGTAGTCTCAAGACAATTACCGAGCAGCATTGGTCTGGTCCTTGTGGTGACATTCGAAGTTAGAGAAAGGATCTGGCAAGTGTGCATTGGTTTTCTGGCAAAGGTATGCTTGGTAAGTGGGAGGCCTTCAAAGGCAGAAATTTGAGAGTATGCTCCTGTCAGAAAAAAAGGCAAATATAACAGGCTTTGGGAACGTTGGTGTCCGAGAGATATTTCAGGTCCTGATTAAGAAAAAGAGGGTGCAAAGCGAGGAGTGGCAGGAAGGAACAAATCAGGTACTTGAGGAGTATAAGAAATCAGGAGGGCTAAAAGAAGTCATGAGGTTGCTTTGGCAGACAGGGTGAAGGAGAGTCCCAAGGGCTTCAACAAATGCATTAAATGTAAAAAGATAGCAAGGGAAAAAATTGGTCCTATTGAGGATCTTCTATGCACGGAGCTGAAAGAGATGGTGAGATCTTAAGTGGATAATCTCTATCTGCAATGCTTAGGAGACAGACACAGAGTCGATAGAAGTGAGGAAAAGCAGGGAAGTTATGGACTGTACACAGATTACTGACTTAATGCAAATTAGACTGGGTAATTCCCCAGGGCCTGACAAAGTGTTCCTGTGCATCTTGTGGGATGCTACAGCAGTAATTAGATGGCTATGACTTTACGCCTTCTATGACTCTTTCCTGACTCTGAATTCTGGCTTTTCTCCCCATTCAGAAATTAGTGTACATTTTTATTCTTTCTAACAAAGTCTATGACTATACACTTCCCTACACTGTATTCCATCTGACACTTCTTTACCCATTCTCCTAATCTGTCTGAGTCTTTCTGCAGTCACTCTGCTTCCTCAACACTACCTGCCCCTCCACTTAACTTCGTATCATCCTCAAACTTTGCACAAAGCTATCAATTCTGTCATTAAAATCACCGATGTTTAATGTGAAAAGAAGCAGTCCCAACACCAAACATCACGACTCACCAGCAGCCAATCAGAAAAGGCCCCGTTTATTCCCACTCATTGCCTCCTCCAGTCAGCCCATCCTCCATCATGCTCGTATCTTCCCTGGGCTCTTATCTTGTTCAACAGCCTCATGTGCAGAACCTTGTCAAAGGCCTACTGAAAATCCAAGTAAACAACATCCACTGACTCTCTTTTCTCTCTCCTGCCTGGTATTTTCTCACAGAATTTCAGAGCTTTCTCAGGCAAGATTTCCCCTAAGGAAACCATGCAGACTACGGCCTATTTTTTCATGTGCCTTCAAGTTCCCCAAAACCTCATCATGAGTAATGGACTCCAACATCTTACCAACCACTGAAGTCAGACGAACTGGCCTATAAATTACTGTCTGAGTTTGCAACTTTCTGTAGCTTTTTCTGATCCTGTACAGTATCCCCTCCATTCCAGACAGTGATGAACCAGTTAGAATGCTCTCTGCGATACCTCTGTAGAAATTTGTGAGTCTTTGGTGACAAATCAAGTCTCCTCAAACTCATAAATGTAGCCACTGTCGTGCCTTCTTTGTAATTCCATTAATGTTGGGCCCAGGAGAGACCTTCAGAGATGTTGACACCCAGGTACTTGAAACTGCTCACCCTTTCCACTGCTGATCCCTCATTGAAGACTGGTGTGTGTTCCCTTGACTTCCCCTTGCTGAAGTCCACAGTCAATTCCCTGGTCTTACTGACATTAAGTGCAAGGTTGTTGTTTTGACTCCACACAACCAGCTGATCTATCCCACTCCTGCACACCTCCTCATCACCATCTGAACCGCTGCCAGCAATAGTTGTGGAATCGGCAAATTTATGAATGGTGTTTGAAGCACCCACACTCACTTCTGCACACTGACACTATTGAATTTTTGGCATCCTGTCTTCCACAGTGGAGCTGACAAAAGTCTTTACTGTTTTCAGTTTTCAGTTTTTGAATTCGTAGTTTTTCACGCTTTACAATTTTCCGTGTTTTTTTTTTCTGGCTCCACTGCAAAAACAAGGAGCATGTGATTCACAAATAAAAATTCTCAGTTAAATTGATAAAAATCCCTGGCTATAACACTCATTTATGTGAACAAGGTGTTGGCTGAATACATTTTCAAGGCACTGTAAAAGGACAGATAAATAAATAAATAAATAATACTCAGGACATAAGATGTAGAGTCCTTGAAAGTGAGACCATAGGTTTTGGAATCAGGTTAGTATTGAGGTGAGTGAGGTTAACCTCACTGGAACTGTAATAACTGTTCTTGACCTGGTGGTGTGAGACCCAAGGTTCCTGTACCTCCTGCCCAATGGAAGCAGTGAGAAGAGAGCACAGTCTGGATGTGGGTCACTGATGATGGATGCCGACACTCCTTGTCGATGAGCTCAATGGTGGGGAGAGCTTTTCCTGGGGACTGGGCTGTATCCACCACTTTTAATAGGCTTCTCCGTTCTTGTGCACTGGAGTGGGACTGGGACACATCAACCAGTGAGTGGTGGCCCGGGCCTGAGGGGCTGGTGACATCTTCTGCTCCTAGTGTTTTGTCTTCTTGCATAATGAGTTGGAGGGGCCTCAGGAGGTAACTCTTGAGCAGGATGTCCTGTTTTCATTCCACACACTGATCAGTAGATTAAATGGCCACAGTTCCTGGGAATGTGGAGACAATAACGTGTGATTAGGGTAGGATCAGTGTCAATGGTGTTTGATGGTCAGCACGTACCCAGTGGGCCAAAGAGCCTGTTTCTGTGTTGTATGACTGTGACTCTTTTTCTCCCTTCCTCTCTCACCTCTGCTGTCTTTCACTTTCTCACTCTCCCAATCCCCCTCCCCTCGAACACCTCAATACATTGTTTTTGACCTGTGACCTTTTACCAAATGTGACCAGTGTCTATGATCTGAAAATCCCTCTGTTCTCAGACTGTTTGCATCCGGTGGCAAACAGGAGAACAGAACAGGGCAGAATTAGTCAGAGGGATGTTCCTATTGAAACTGTAATGGCCACAGAAGCAGAGTGAATAATTTGGAATGTTTTGCAGAGAAACTGAATATTCAGCCCCACAAACTACATGGGCATCTCTCTGACCCTCTCTCACCTCACCTCTTCCCCCCCCCCCCCCACCACTTTTCTGTCTCACTCTCCGCATGAGCTCAGCACCCTATTCCAGGAACTCCTCTCAGTTCTGTTAGTGGGTGAATTTGCATCTGTGGCTTTCAACACGTGACACCTGTGTGACTGAAATGAACAGTTCTTTGTTCTCAGTCTGTGTGTTTTCTGTTGCCTATAATTCCCTGTCTTTCGCCTCCCTCCCTTCTTAAAGAGAGGAGTGACATTTACAATTTTCAATTCCTCCGAAACGATCCCAGAATCTAGTGATTGTTGAAAGATCACTACTAATGCCTCCACAATCATTTCAGCCACCTCTTTCAGAACCCTGGGGTGTAGTCCATCCGGTCCAGGTGACTTATCTACTTTCAGACCTTTCACCTACTCAAGCACCTTCTCCTTCGTAATAGCAACTACACTGACTTCTGCCCTGACACTTGAATTTCTGTCAGACTAATGGTCACTGTCACAGTGAAGATCGACAGAAAATACTTAAGTTTCTCCACTTTCTTTATTCCTCTTTACCTCTCCAGCATCGATTTTCCACTCTCGCTTCTATTTTATTCTTCATTTATCTGAAACAGCTTTGGGTTCCTTCTTTTATATTATTGGCAAATTAACCTTCACATTTCAACCCTTCCCCTTCTTGTTTTTTTATTGCCTTCACTTGTTTTTTAAATCCTTTAGCTTCCCACTAATGATTGCTTCACTGTGTGCCCCTGCTTTTGCTTTTACTCTGTCTTTGACTTCCCTTTTCAGCCACAGTTGCCTCATCCTCCCTTTACAGTATTTCTTCATCTTTGGTATTTATCTATCCTGCAACTTCTGAATTACTCCCAGAAACTTCAGCCATTGCTGCTCTGCCAACACCCCTGATGATGTTCCATTCCAATCAACTTTGGCCAGCTCCTCTCTCATGCCTCTGTAGTTCCCTTTACCCCACTGTAATACTGATACATCTGATTTTAGCTTCTCCCTCTCAAACTGCAGGGTGAATTCCATCACATCATGATCTCTGCTTCATTACACAACACCAAATCCAGATGTCTTTTCCCTGGTGGGCTCAACCACTATTTGTTTTAAAAAACCATTTAGCAGTTATTCAACAAATTCTTTCTTTTGAGATCCAGCACCAAACTGATTTTCCCAATCTATCTGCATATTGAAACCCCCATGGCTATCATTACATTGCCCGTTTCATCTCCTGCCCTTTCTATATCCTGGTAATTTGTAGCCCACATGCTAGTTATTGTTCCAAGGCCTGAATACAACTCCCATCAGGGTCTTGGTACCCTTGCTGTTTCTTAACTTTACCCACAAAGAGTCTACATCTTCCTAATTGTATGCCAACTCTCTCTCAGAATTCAATTCCCACCCTACTCCCTCTGCTTCTCCTCCTGTCCATTCGATACAACATGTATCCTTGAAAAATAAGCTCTGTGTTGCCTTTATGGCAGTTATTTAGTTTATAATATTTTCGCTTAGTAATTCGTTTGTTAGCATTTTTTAGTTAAAGTTAGGATTGTTTAAGTAAATTCATTGTCTGCGATATATCGCGGCATGCGATGACGTCACATCCGGTTTCGCCGCGTCTTGTGGGAAAATACCGGTTTGGAGAAACGGGAAGGTGGGGGCTCACATGTGCGAGTCCAGCGCAAGAAAAGTTGTCTTCTACGAATTAGAAACACAGTGAAGCAACGCTGTAAGTTCACGAGATAATCGATATGTTGAATTAAAATGTTAACGCTGAATCTGTTAAAAGTAACGACGGTCGATAAGGTTTATGTTTTCGTTAGTTAAAGAGTTGCGGATAGTTGTGTTGAAGTGTATTTAAAGCAGTCAACGGCGTAAGTAGATTCTGACTGTATGCTGCACTTTAATGTAATGTAGTTGTAGTTTTACTTTTGCAAGTATTCACGATGTAAATGTGATATCTAGAAGGAAACAAATACTGTACAAATCTTGTATTGTTTTATCAACAGTTTTCACCATACGTTAATGTGAAGAGTGAACAGTAAATGGTTAATCTTACTGCGACCTTGTTTTCATTGACTACGGTTTACCTCGGTGTTTAGTTCGGCGTTCTGTTACACCCGAGCGAGAACACTACATTAGTTATTTATTGCTATTTATTTACATCTGCATTTGGACAGCTCGTTTTCGGTCAACAGTTCCTCATGTTTACAGTTTACAGTTGTTGATCTATAGATTTTCTCAGTGTGCCCGCAGGAATGAGAATCTCAGATTTGCATGTGATGACGTGTATGTACTCTGGTAATACATTTTTCTTTGAACTTATCTGCAATTGCCGCTTGTTCAATACGGAGAAGGAGGTTGTTCATTTTTATTGTGTGTTAAAGAGCCTACTGGCTGTTGCTGGAGTAGCAGTGTTTTTATAATTGCTCCTACTCTACTTAATTTACTGTTTCCAAATTGATTTGAAAACTTACTTTTAAATGCAATATTGATTTACGATGAGTCGTGCCAAAGCTACCAAAAAAGAAAAGGACCCTGCTGTAACTTTGGAATCTATTTTGGAGACATTTCGGAAGCATAAAAATGAACTTTTGGAGGAGTTCCAGCAGGAACTCCGGCAACTCAGCGCTGAATTTAAACGAATGGATGCAAAATTGGATTCTATTCAAAAAAACTTTAAGTGAACACGATAAACTATTGGCTAGCAAATCAAAGACCTTTATAGATAAACGCCAAATTAAAGAAATTGATAAGGCTAATGGTGATAAATCATCTGATCATTCAGAAATAAACAATACTTTTAGAGAATTATATTCCAAACCGTATAGTTCTGATCCTCCTAAAGATAATTTTGTAATGAATAATTTCTTAGATCGATTCTTACACTTTCTGAGGATAATCGGAAATTGTTGGATCAAACCATTTTTTATGAGGAAATTACCGAGGTTGTTCAGTCTTTGCACTCGGAGAAGGCTCCAGGGTCTAATGGATTTTCCGGAGAGTTTTATACGGTTTTTTCCTCTTTGCTTATACCTCACCTATATTCAGTCCTTTCCGACTCTTTTACATTGGGTATGTTGCCACAATCTTTTTACGAAGCCTCTATTTCGCTAATTCTAAAAAAGAACAAGGATCCAACTGAACGTTCTTCTTATAGATCAATTTCCATACACAATGTTGATACTAAACTTTTATCTAAACTTCTGGCTCGTAGTATTGAAAATATTTTCCCGTCTATTGTTTCTCATGATCAGACTGGATTTATTCAAACTAGATACTCCCACTTTAATATTCGTCATTTATTGAATGTTATTTATCCTGCTTCTAAAGAGATATCTGAATGTGTGACATCCTTAGATGCTGAAAAAGCCTCTGATCGGGTTGAAAGGAGTTCTTTATTTAAAACTTTAGAAAAATTAAAACTTTGGGCCCGATTTTATTCAGTGGATTAAATTACTTTATTTATCTCCCTCCGCTCATGTTCTTACTAACTCTTAGAATTTTAAACCGTTTAAACTTCAACGTGGAACCAGACAAGGCTGTCTTTTGCAAACACGAGGAAATCTGCACGAGGAAATTCAAGCAACACACACAAATGCTGGTGGGACGCAGTAGGCCGGGCAGCATCTATAGGAAGAGGTACAGTGGACGTTTCGGGTCGACTCAAAGTGTCTCTTTATGCTGATGACCTTTTGCTCCACACTTCCAATGTGGAGTCTTCTTTACCATCTGTACCTTACTCTCCTGCTTTAGTCAGTTTTCAGAATATAAGCTTTACTTTCATAAGGGTGAACTCTTTCCTATGAATAATTTGACATTATTTAATACTAACCCATTTAAAATTGTAAGAAATTAATTTACTTATTTGGGCGTAACAATTACTGCGAATTATAAATTCCTTTTAAAATTTTTCTAAATTTCTGATTTATGATAAGAAGGCATTATCAAATTGGTCACCCCTTTCTTTATCGTTGATTGGCCGAAGTAATTCTATTAAAATGAAAATTTTGACTAAATTATTATATTTATTTCATACTGTACCTGTTTCTATTCCTAAATCCTTTTGTGATTGCCTGGGTTGTATTATATCTTCTTATAAATGGAAACATATTATTTCTCGAATAAATAAAATTCATCTTCAAAAAGCTAAAAAGAATGGAGGTTTAGCCTTTCCCAGTTTTAGGTTTTACTACTGGGCAGTCAAAAGACGGGATCTTACGTTTTGGTTACATTAAGTTAATCGAGAGGTCTGTCCAGTTTGGGTTTCTTTAGAGGCTAATTCTGTTAATAAATTTTCTATCATTTCACTTCTCTCATCGTCAGTTCCTGTATCTTTAAGTAATTTAACTGATAAATTTGTAGTTAAACACACCTTGAGTATTTGGGTACAATTTAGAAAATATTTTGGTTTATTGAGTTTTTCACTTTGAAATGCCATATTTCGAACTATTTTTTAAACCTTCTATGACTGATGTAGTTTTTAAAGAGTGGATGTGCTGCCTTTATGGCAGTTATTTAGTTTATAATATTTTCGCGTAGTAATTTGTTAGCATTTTTAGTTAAAGTTAGGATTGTTTAAATCAATTGATTTGTCTGTAATACATCGCGGCTGCGATGACGTCACATCCGGGTTCGCCGCGTCTTGTGGGGAATTACCGGTTTGAGATTCACGCAAGGGTGGGGGTCACTCACATGTGCGACCATAACGCTGACTAGGGTCTCTCTATGCACCAAGACACAGTGAAAGCAACGCTGTAAGTCATTAGATAATCGGTATTTTGAGTTAAAATGTTAACGCCGATTCTGTTAAAAGTAACGACGGTCGGTAAGGTTTACCTTTTCGTCAGTTAAAGAGTCGGGATAGTTTGTATTGAAGTGTATCTAAAGCAGCCAATGGAGCAGCTAGATTCTGACTGTATGCTGCACTTTAATGTAATGTAGTTATTGTAGTTTTACCTTTGCAAGTATTCACAATGTAAATGTGATATTTAGAAGGGAACAAACACTGTACCAATCCTGTATTGTTTTTCAACAGTTTTCACCATGCGTTAATGTGAAGAGTGAACAGTAAATGGTTAATCTTACTGCGGTCTCGTTTGCATTGATTCTGGTTTATCTCGACGTTTACCTCGGCGTTACTTCACACCCGAGCGAGAACGTTACAGTGAAAAAGCGGCATTATCAGGTGTTTAAAGTGCAGCCATGTCAACCCGATCCAGCATCAAGTCGTTGTCAAAGTCATCGTCATCCTGCGATAGGGGCAGTAGGGCATCAAGTAAGGCCACCCAAGCAAGAGCGAAAGCAGAAGCCGCCAAGGTGCGAGCGCGCTTTGCCAAAGAAGAATTAGAAGTAAAGATGAAAGCGGCTGTCAGAGAAGCCGAAAACCAGAAGGAAGCGGCTGCCAGAGAAGCCGAAAACGAATTGGAAAGGAAAAGGGTAGAGGCACGGTTAGAAGCGCTGAAGCTAGAACGAGAAGCAGCAGCTGCCAGAGAAGCCGAAAACGAATTGGAAAGGAAAAGGGTAGAGGCACGGTTAGAAGCGCTGAAGCTAGAACGAGAAGCAGCAGCTGCCGAGGTGGAAGCAGAGTTAATAGAAGACGCCGAAGAAATGCATGATCCGAAGGACGGAAAATCTACCTCAGAAAAGATCGGATTGGAACGTACAAGGGACTATGTCCGATCTCAAATGGAATGGAAGACTCTTTCTTCCTCTCTTTACTTATTCGATAACGTCCCACTTCACGAGGAGTCTTGGAGAGGCCCGACGGCATCACGTCCATCCGAGGAAGATAATTTACCCTCGCAACTCCGCGATGAACCCAGGAATGCAAGGGCTCACGACAAGTACTTCTCGACACCGAACTTACCGGATTTGGGGAGAAGAGAGGCAAAGACTGAGTCCAGACCAGCAAATCCCATAACAGATGTACGCCCTCAGTCATGTACCTGTGGACATGTTCCCTCAGCCCGCACGCCACTTGCAGACGAATCCGCAGCACGGTATTTCGCACGACGGGATCTCGTCACTTCAGGACTATACCGGTTCGACGATAAACCTGAAAATTACCGTGCATGGTACTCCACTTTCACCAACGCTATCGACGGAGTCCAGCTCAGAGCAACCCAGGAGTTGGATCTTATGGCAAAATGGCTGGGAAAAGAATCATGCGAACAGGTGAGACGCATGCGTTCAGTGTACATCAACAAACCCGAGCTAGCATTGAAGAAAGCATGGGAGAGACTTCAGGAGGGCTACGGAGCCCCCGAAATTATTGAGGCGGCGCTATGCCAACGTTTGGGAAATTTTCCTAAGGTGTCAGCCAAGGACCACACCAAGCTAAGAGAATTCGGAGATTTACTCATGGAGATTCAAGGCGCCAAAGAAGACGGCCACTCAGCTGGTCTAGTATACCTAGACACTCCAACCGGGATTAGACAACTCGTGGACAAACTTCCATTTGGACTGCAGGACAGGTGGTTGTCCGTTGCCTCAGATTACAAGGAAGAACACGAAGGTCAATTCCCTCCCTTCGAGTATTTCACCAGGTTCGTGTGCAAGGAGGCGAAGAAGCGAAACGATCCTAGCCTCATAGGTCCAGGAAGCAGTACAATTTACACCAAGCCAGATAAATCCACTTCGAATAATTCCAACATTACTAAACCAGTCTCAGCGCTTAAGACCCAAGTCCTTACAACTAACAACGCCTCTAGCAAGAATTGTCCATTGCATAACAAACCCCACCCCCTCAAAAGATGCAGAACGTTTAGGGAAAAACCCCTCGAAGAGAAGAAGGCCCTCCTCGAGGAGAAAGGAATATGCTTTAGATGCTGTTCCTCGACCTCTCACTGTGCGAGAGAGTGTACGATCGCCGTGAAGTGCCTGGAATGTGATAGCACTAATCACGACTGGGCCATGCATCCTGGCCCGTCACCGCAAACCGACAACGCTCCTTCACCCCCACAACAGGACGGCGGGGAGGGAGAAGCTCACTCCAGGACAACTGTTGTCAGCTCGAGCTGTACGGAAGTTTGCGGTCAAGCTCAGGCAAGCCGTTCTTGTTCAAAGATCTGTCTCACTAAGGTGTACCCTAAGGGAGCCAAAGACAAGGCCATCAAAGCCTACGTAATTCTGGACGATCAGAGCAACCGCTCGCTAGTCAGTCCAAAGTTCTTTAACTTGTTCAACATTGAGAGTGAGCAGTTCCCATACTACCTTAGAACTTGCTCAGGCAACATGAAAACTTACGGAAGGAGGGCCGAAGGCTTCCAGATCGAGTCCCTGGATGGTAAAGTCCTCATCTGTCTCCCCCCACTCGTAGAGTGCGAGAAAATCTTGAAAAACCGCACTGAGATCCCGACGCCAAGTGCGGTGCTACACCAACCACATCTCCACCACATCGGCAAATACATCCCAGAGCTGGATCCAGAAGCAGAAATACTCCTGCTATTAGGGAGGGATGTTCTCCGGGTACACAAGGTTAGGCAGCAGGTCAATGGACCACACGACGCCCCCTTTGCCCAACGCCTGGATCTGGGCTGGGTGGTGATAGGAGAGGTGTGCCCTGGCAACATACACAAATCAACGGTTAACACACTCAAGACCAATGTGCTAGAGAGTAGCCGCCATATGATTCTTCAACACCGCACAAGTTCCATGTGCGTCCAGGAAGCACCACAAGGCTTTAACAAGCGCAAAGTAACTGACGAGACGCTCGGTCAGTCTGTCTTTGCTCAAAAGGAGCATGATAATAAACTTGCTCCATCGACTCAAGACGCCATCATCTTAAAAACGGAGGACACCAAGGTCTTCAGAGACAAAGCAAATAGTGGGGTCGCCCCACTACCTTTCAGAGAACCACGCCAGTGCTTGCCAAACAACAAAGAGCAGGCAGTCAAGCGGTTCACGCCCTTGCAAAAAACCACGAAAAGGAGACCTGAGATGCAGCAAAGCATCCGATCGACCCACGAGGTACTGGGCACACCAATGGCAGAGGTCACAGCCATTATGAATGCACGACCACTCCTACCCGTGTCTTCTGACCCGGAAAACCCCTTCATACTGCCGCCATCAATGCTCCTTACGCAGAAGGCAGGAGCTGCCCCTCCACCAGGGGACTTCTCCGATAAGGACCTGTACACAAAGCAATGGAGAAGGGACCTTCAAGTTGGAGATTTAGTCCTGCTCAAGGACAAGCAAATCGCCGGCAACTGCTGGCCAATGGCCAGAATCACTGCCACATTCCCTAGTAGGGATGGACATGTCAGGAAGGTTGAATTGAAAACTACCGACCAAGGCGATGGGAAAATTTACCAAAGGCCTGTTACAGAAGTCATTCTACTTCTACCTAACGACTGATTTAGAGACTGAAGTTTGTATTATGTTCATTGTGACCTTACGAAGGCCAAGCGGGGAGTGTGCTGCCTTTATGGCAGTTATTTAGTTTATAATATTTTCGCGTAGTAATTTGTTAGCATTTTTAGTTAAAGTTAGGATTGTTTAAATCAATTGATTTGTCTGTAATACATCGCGGCTGCGATGACGTCACATCCGGGTTCGCCGCGTCTTGTGGGGAATTACCGGTTTGAGATTCACGCAAGGGTGGGGGTCACTCACATGTGCGACCATAACGCTGACTAGGGTCTCTCTATGCACCAAAGACACAGTGAAAGCAACGCTGTAAGTCATTAGATAATCGGTATTTTGAGTTAAAATGTTAACGCCGATTCTGTTAAAAGTAACGACGGTCGGTAAGGTTTACCTTTTCGTCAGTTAAAGAGTCGGGATAGTTTGTATTGAAGTGTATCTAAAGCAGCCAATGGAGCAGCTAGATTCTGACTGTATGCTGCACTTTAATGTAATGTAGTTATTGTAGTTTTACCTTTGCAAGTATTCACAATGTAAATGTGATATTTAGAAGGGAACAAACACTGTACCAATCTTGTATTGTTTTTCAACAGTTTTCACCATGCGTTAATGTGAAGAGTGAACAGTAAATGGTTAATCTTACTGCGGTCTCGTTTGCATTGATTCTGGTTTATCTCGACGTTTACCTCGGCGTTACTTCACACCCGAGCGAGAACGTTACAGTGGAATAGATTGTGTATTAAATGTTTTCAGGATTTGTTTGTTGGAGATAGTCTCTCTTCATTTGAACAATTGCATGCTAAGTACAGGCTACCCAAAGCTCACTTTTTTCAATGTTTACAAATTAGAGACTTTTTGCGTTCTCAAGTACATACATTTCCTAAAAGTCCAGATAAGAATTTACTTGATACATTTTTTAATTTGAAACCCTTCCATAATGGATCTATATCTAATATTTATGGTATGTTGTTGGGAATGAGAAATATTCCTTTAGACAATATTAAAAATCTCTGGGAACACGATTTACAGATTCCAGCTTCTGAGATCACTTGGAATAAAATTTTTAAATTGTTTGATACCTCATCATTATGTGCCCGTCATTCCCTTTTGCAATTTAAAATGGTTCATAGGGCCCATATGACTAAAGATAAGCTCTCTCAATTTTATTGGAATATTAGAATCTCTCAATATTGGAAGGAAGTATTCCAAAGTTTGTCGGTACTTTTTAAAGTAAATTTTAAACCAAATCCTTTGACTCCCTCATTTGGTATTGTTGGAGGAAATGATCTGCATATTTTGGTCTTCATTTCTCTTATAGCCAGGAGGGCATTGTTGCTGAAGTGGAAGGATGCCACTCCGCCTCCTCGTACTCATTGGTTAAACGATGTTATGTCATGTTTAAATTTAGAGAAGATTCGCTGTTTAATTTCTTAACCTAGACAAGATTTTTTTTAACATTGTGGGGACCTTTTTAGAATTATTTTCAAAATCTTTTATTTGCTATTGAGCACAGATGTTGGCTAACAATATGTTTTATTATATGAAAAGGACTTTTTCCTACTCTCCTTTTTAATCAAACAGCTGTTTTTTTTTCTTTCTTTTTCTGGTAGTGGGTTTAGATTTTTTTGTATAATAAAATTATCTCTTTTCAATGTTGTGTTTAAATTTATTGTGTACAGATACGGGGTAATGAGACTATATTTGTGATTTCCATATATTGTTATCGATATATATTATATATCCTACTGTACTCTGCATTCCTTTACGTAAGAAATCAACAAAAATATTGAAAAAGAAAAAAAAGTTTTGCAAAACTGGACAGTTCAAATATAAATTCTTAACATTCCGTAACACTGCTTTTGGTCATACAGAGAGAAGTACGGGCTACGAGTGTTGACCAGACAGCTTCAGACACGGGCTGACGGTTGGGATAACTGTTGAAGTGTGTTATTTAAAGTAACATCATATTTTTGCTCACAGATTGTGAGGTGTTGCAAAACCTGTGAGTAGCAGAGGCTCTCTCTGTTTTTTTTATTTCCCTGACCGTATTTCCCTATTGTACGCTGTTTGCATTATGATGTAAAGTCTTCCAACATGACATGCGTGTTACTTTATCAAAGATCACCTCACAATTTAATGTTCTTATTCAAGCTGAGCATTCACAACTTTCACACTGATAGGTCTTTAAAATTGAAATTTAATTTTAACCTGCCTACATTTTAAATGCATCGCCTGGTCATTTAATGTGTTCATAAATAGGCACACATATAGTACTATATCATTAATTCATTTTAAAAACTACTTTGATAACTGCATTTCAATATAATTGGTTAATTCTTTAATTATGTGTATTTTAATTTATATATTTAAATACATTATCCCGGGAAGGGTCCACAGGCTTCGTCGATCTGCCAATGGGGTCCAAGGCATTAATAAAGGTGAACAACCTAAGGACTAGGGAGATATATTGCAATGTGACGTGGTTCCATGAAAGGAGGTCGGCTTATTCCACTGCTCCGTGGCGGGTGGGCTTCAGGATGTTCGGTTGCAACCCCACTGTTATCGTTTTCTTTTAAAATGATGTTCTGCATTCTGACAGTCAGGTATATTTTATTTACCAGTCCTGTGCCTATGTCGCTGAGACAGAAGCCCTGCGTCTGCGAGTCGGTGAGTCAGGAGAAGTCGGAGGACGGATGACTGTAAATTCACGAGTCTAAGTTAGAATAGAGGCACGAGTTAGAGTTTAAGGAAGGGGCTTATTTCGGTGTTTCGGATATTTTTTCTGCTTCTCTGTTGCTGTCGCTTGTGTTGTTCTGTGGAACGATGTGGACGCGCTATGTTGACGTCAGAATGTGTGTTGACACTTACGGGATGCCGCCAGCACATCCTTGGTCCGTGTTGTTATTGAGGCAAAGGACGCATTTCACTGTATGTTTCGATGTACATCTGATAAAAATAAATCTGAATGTGACCCTGAGGGTTGAGGGTGAGGGAAAGAATCAGACTGACCCAGAGGCTGAGAACAAAGGGAGCTCTGTGATTTTGTTCTTCACCATATCCGTCAGCTTCATTCTCCCGTGTCCAACCTCCGTTATGGATTGCTTATATCATCATATTGCAGGAACAAATCCCAGTAATTATAACCGATCTTGGTATATCTTAGTCCATCTCGGATACACGATACAGAATCGTGTATGTGTTCGAACCCGCTTACTTCTGACTGTCTCTGTGAAGTTCAGAGGGTAATTTTTAAACGCTGTGAAATAACCCGTGAACATAATTCCTCGAATTGTTAACAAGGGGTACGTTTGCTGTGAGCCAATATTCCGCTCCAGACGAAACTATACAATGATTGAGTGTTTTCTGTAAATGATCCGGAAGTGAGGGGTGCAGCAATTGCTTTGGCTGACAAATCGGACAATCTCTGCGGCCAAGTCGGCCAGGGATGAATTGTATCAAACCTCACAAATCTGTTCTAGTGCCAACTCATCCACCAGCCAGCACAATTCAAAGTCCAAAGTAAATTTCTTATTTCAAAGTACATGCATGTCACCATATACTACCCTGAATTTCAATATCTTGCGGGCATTCACAGTAGAACGAAGAAAATACATTAGAATTAATGAAAACTGCAGACAAATGCTGACAAGCAACTAACGAGCGAAGGAGGACAACTTACGCAAATACGAAGTAAGTAAGTAATATTGAGTTGAAGAGTTCTCCAACGTGAGTCCATAAGGTTGTGTTCATTGGTCAGTTCAATGTGGAGAAGAGTGAAGTTATCCTCACTGGTTTAGGGGCCTGATAGTTAACGGTCAGAGTTGAAAGTTCACCACACCCACCCACTACTTGAGAAATTCCTGCAATATCTGATGAAGCAGTGACCTACTCGGTTCACCCTATATTTTAACAACCAAAAACAGAGCAACCCCCGTTACCAAAATAAACCGAGGCATTTTACAAGGCGACTCTTCACTACGGTTCTGTCTGACATCAAACCCGCCCTCTAATTTACTGAATCTGATGCAAATTGGGTATCAAATCAGAAATAATGAAATGAGCTATACCTTAACACGGCTTCTCCACGTGGGTGATTTGAAATTATATGCTACTCCATCAGTTAAGCTATTAATTAATTCAAATAGTAGAACTAATTTCGAAAGATATAAACATGAACTTTGGGCTGGAGAAATGCAGAACATTAAAAATAAGAAGGGTACAAGCAGAGAGAATAGAATACAAAACAGAGAAACAGGATAAGAGAAGCAAACATACAAGGTGGCTCTTCAATGTTACACCAGCCGCATACCCTCGCAGCGTTCTTCACAGGAAAATTTTCAATGCGATATAGGTTTTAACTTTTTCTTCAGATCGAGTAAAATAAATATCATCGACCTGACGAAATGGTGAAATCTGGCCACAACATCTCATATAACCATATAACCTTATAACAATTACAGCACGGAAACAGGCCATCTCAGCTCTTCTAGTCCGTGCCGAACGCTTACTCTCACCTAGTCCCACTGACCCGTACTCAGCCCATAACCCTCCATTCCTTTCCTGTCCATATACCTATCCAATTTTGCTTTAAATGACAATACCATACCTGCCTCTGTCACTTCTACTGGAAGCTCATTCCACACAGCTACCACTCTCTGAGTAAGGCAATTCCCCCTCATGTTACACTTAAACTTTCTCCCCCAGAGTCTCAACTCGTCTTCTTGTTTGAATCTCCCCTACTGTCAATGGAAAAAGCCTATCCACGTCAACTCTATCTATCCCCCTCATAATTTTAAATACCTCTATAAAGTTACCCCTCAACATTGCACGCTTCAAAGAATAAAGACCTAACTTGTTCAATCTTTCCCTGTAACTTAGGTGTTGAAACCCAGGTAACATTCTGGTAAATATTCTAGTAAACATGAAAATATTTTTTCACGTTTACAACACGCAAGTCGATTCCTTTGTTAGTTACCAATAATATTTCAACGTCCATGAGTGTGCTGTTATATCAATTAAAACTGAGATCGATTCCATATGAACGATATCAGCTCATTACGGTAATGATATAGAACATATCGAGGGTGCTTAAGATATTGCTCAGTACGGTGGTTATTTTCTGTATTTCGCTTTAGTGCTGCCCACAAAAAAAAATCATGACAGTAATAGAATCAATGAAGGGTCGCACCAACTTCGGGCGTTCATCCAATGTGCAAACGACAACAAATTGTGCAAATTCAGAAATAAACAAATAATAACAACTACCTCATAAGCCAAACATATCTAGAACATTGGATGAAGAGTTTTTGGGAGTGAGTCCATAGGCTGTGGGGACATTTCAGTGATGGGGCAAGTGAAGTTGAGTGAAGTTAGGCCCTTTGGCTCAAGGTCCTGGTGCCTGAGGGGTCGGAACTGTTCATGAACCAGGTAGTGTGGGGTCCTGACTCTCCTGAACTTTCTTCCACATGGCACCAGCGATAAAAGAGCATGCCCCGTGTGGTGGGGAACTCCGATGATGGACGCTGGTTTACCGTGACAGCGCTCCGGGTAGATGTTCTCAATGACGGGGAGGGCTTTACCCGTGACGGACGGGGCCGTATCCATTACTTTCTGTCGGCTTCTGGATCGTACTACACCACTCCCTTTGCTCTCAGTACCATTTTCCTTTCTAGTCAACGACTTCTTTGTAATTTATTAGTCTGCACTCCCCGTTCACAAGGTCGTCATGTCCCAGCTGAGGAAGTGAAACACACGGAGATCGCAACAGTGAGCAGTTCAGTTCATTTTGCGGTCGTGACCCGGAACACGTTTCCTCCGGGAACTTCTTGTCCTCCACCCACGCACCCATTCCGCCAACCCGTCCCGTCCTGCATTTTATTTTCAAGCACGTACAAATAATCTGGAAGAAAGCTCTTTTGCAGAATTGCAACTTGTAGAATTCGCGATTATATTAATGAAATGTTGTCGATATTTTTTTCACCTTTCCAACACGCAAGTCGATTCGTTTGTTAGTTACCAATAATATTTCAACGTCTATGATTGTGCAGTTATATCACCCTTTCTCTTTATCCGGCCTGATAATCCATTTTTTCATGCTCCCCAAAGGTACCCAGGGTTACCTGCTTCTACTACTGACCATTGGTTAACGCCAATGACTGAAAACTCCCTGAGGATTCACTGCTCATGGTCGTAATCTTTGTCAGTGTTTGTTGATGGATAAAGTGCGTGGTGGGAGTAACACAGACAAGGAGTATATGGAAATCCCCGGCCAAGGAAAAGGACGATCGTTTGCTGAAGGTTTACATCCTGGGGACCAAGTTAGTGAGGTGCAAAAATGGATCAAGGAACCCATCTGATTTCTTGAAAAGAGTGAAAACTAATCTCCAGTTCACCCGGCTGCGTATCCCGGGTTTATGTTGGGATGCAATGGGGCAGAATGATGGAATTAGTGTCAGTCGTCGCATAATTCTCGTCTCGGGTTTGTGCTGAGGATCAGAGCAAAGCCGGGCAGTGGGGATTGATGTGAGCATTTCACTCTATGACTTATTTTCACAGAGCGTGGGAATTTGAGTCGTGGCTATCGAGGCATCGGGCTACATACAACTCAAAAGCAGTCTGTTTGATCAATTATGTCCATCGTTTCTATCCATACCAACCTCATTTCCAGTCAATTGTTCATCGCCTTCTCGGCCTTGGCGTTCCAGTTCTCAGTAAACGGTTTCATACATGCTGGGAAAGGCTCTGAATCCAACTTTCTCAGGCAGTGCATTCCAGGATGCAACAGCTGGACGAAAATCCTTTTACTCTGCTGCTGATTTACCTCCGAACAGGGACGTAAGCTCCCTAATTGTAGGCTGCTCTGACATGGCGGTAAATTTCCTCCGATCTACCTTTCCCGTACTTATCATTACCTTGCATGCATCTAGCAAGTCTGTGTTCAGCAGACACTGTTCCAAGGATGGCAGTCTCAGTCTCTGATACCCCTTCTCATCAAGAATCACAACATCACGAACAACGTCCCAGCGAATGTCACCGAACTTGTGTTGTTGGAGAAGCTTGCTTAGACTAGATATTTCTATCGAGGTCAAGGAAGAAAAGGAGTAATCAGACACCTGTCCAAGCTATGACATTCAGATGGTTCTTGGAGTGAACAAGGATGACTGAAACATAAAAACATTGGGTATTAGCTACAAGGTGAGACGGTAAACCTCTGCAAAATGGATCCTGCCCGATATGCCTGTGGACTGTTTGTCCCACTGCTCACTCTTCCATCAGGGGAGAGGCGACACAACAACCGCACTAAGGTCACCACACTGAAAAAATAGTTATTTTCCCCAAACCAGCAGGCTGATCAACACCTGCACTGATTCTATCAGTCTCGGTATATAACAGTTACTCGTAAACGTGTTTATAGGGTTGCTTTATTATATTGTGGTTTTCTTTTTGTTTCATTGAGTTCATTATGCTTATTTAAGTTTACTGTGGGTTTTTTCAATGCTGCATCGAATCTGGAGTAACATTCATTGCGTTCCCCTTTGCACTCGTGAACGGAAGAATGACAATAAACCGACATGAATCTGGAATATCCGGGTAAAATTCTACAAAATAAACCAGCGTTTTTCCATTAGATCTAATGTCGCTCTCTAAGACAAACTCCCGCATGTCGATCCCGTTGTTCGCATCCATGGGTAACTTATTCGGGTTTTAAATATTACATTCATGGTCGGGAGATATTGAAGGCGGCCGTGGCCGGGGTCAGTTCTTTAGTTTGTGAATGAATCGCAGCAGTGACGTCACGGGGTATTTCACTGCGCTGGTGAACTGTTCTCTGAACTTGGCCTGAGTCACCCCGTAAATAAATGTGTTTGTGCAACAGCTTAAATTCTGCAACATGTACCCAACCTGCTCAAAGATATATTCAGAATCAGTGTAATTGTTAGGATCTGTTTGAGAAACGTTATATTTTATGAAATTTACAACAGTGGATAACCACAGTAGAATGAAGCTGCCGGATATGGAGAAGAGTAAGATCACCGACCTCCTCCTGCTCTCCATCTCCGGGTCACTCCGATTGTCTCCCTTGCTCTGACCCCTTAATGCCTTGCGCACTCGACTGGCCAAGAGGATGTGTCTGACTGTCAGAAAGTTGAGAAGCAGGATTGAAGCAAAGGGGATTAACGGAGTTAAACTCCAATTCAACCTATCAAAAGCCACCCATCCCTGCTCAGTGTAATAACTTTCTCTTAATTTGCAGAACCAAAGAACGTTATTAATCAGTGTCCCTGGCTTGTATATAAAATAGAAAGGAACGTTTTTAAAACAGATCAGTGCGCAGGTAGTCATCAGAACCAAAGCCGCAGTTTTCCCGGTGCAATAGCTCGTTTTCAGCTTCTGGCAACAAATGGCGACAAACCGATCGAAGGTGAAGGTGACGGTGAGCCAGACGGAACAGTCCTTTGATGCACACTGCAGTACAAAGATAATGCTACACACTGGGTAAATGTCCAAGAAGGTTCCTGGGAAGTAAAAACTGATTCTTCTCAGTATGACTGCAGTGGTAACGGCCATGAGGTCCGCCGTTGCCATGGCCACCAGGTAGCGAGTGGTGCAGGTGGAGAGGCCGCACTTTCCTCGGGAAAGGATTCCAATCGCAACTAGATTCACTGCGGAAATAGAAGAGAAACAAAATCGCGAAAACTCTGTGCAATAGTTTTCAGTGTTCCGAGTATACACTGCTCGGAAGTTTAACAAGTAATACTGTCTATCAGTCTCCCTTCCATACATCCAAGTTCCCGTGTGTAAGCGAGACAAAGTGCAGGCATCTATGTGCATTTCGCTTACAATCCGAATCAAAGTCTCAATTTTACATAAACACACTGTGCCCACATGCCAGCGATTCGGATTGAGCGAATTCCATGCGGTAAATTCTCTGGAAATGTGATATAAAGAGACGAATGGTGAACGTGAAGATCAGGTCGAACAAAGTTTGCAAAATAGTGTCATGGGAACATGGCTTTTGTGAAGAGTAATAATGAGTAAACTTATTTAAACAACAGCAGCAGCGGAAGAAGAAATAAATCACATCTCAAAAAGCCAAATAAAATGGGAATTACTTGGATCATTCTCACTACACCACTGTTTTAAAGCATTTGTTTGTATCCTTCAATATAATGGACAGAAACTCAACAACACAGATCTCCTCTGCGGATTATACTATTTATTATCAGGCAGTAACCGGGCTACTTGTCAACTTCTTCGCCGGATATCTCTCTGTGGTTGTAAAATCTGAATTTTCGGTAAGAACTTTAAACACTCAGAAAGATCAACAGACGTTCTGTTATTATTATTTTTTCCTGTTATTATTATTATTGTTTATTACTATTACCATTAGAACTACTATAATTATCATTACTAGTGCCATACATTGGGGATGTTGGGTCGGGGAAACGATACCGCTGTTCCACTATTGGTCCAAGCAAAACCATTGGATTAGCAGGCAAACATTTTCATCCATAGATCAAACGGGGAGAAAATCTCGAGTGTAAAGTTACAAAATTAACTAAGTTAAGTTAAGTTAAGTTAAGTTGCTTACCCGGGATACCAATAACCGCAATTACAATATAATATATTTTCCTGACACTGTAGAACGTCTCCAGCATTTTCCGTGTGAAGGATTCGATCCGTTGACTTAGAAACAACTACAGTGAGATATTTGTCCCGGCTGTCTTTAATATAAACCCCTCCACATCTCCACAGGGACAGTAAGGTTACAACATCATTCACATTCAGAATTGGTTTAATTAAATCGCTCGTCAGTAAATTTCGAAACTCTTTGGATGTATTTAGCATCAATATAACGATGAACGCCCCAGAGTACCGACAATTCTTAATAAGTTAATCACTGAAATGGCGAAAACACTTTCAATCAAACACGAGGCTTTTCATTAAAGCAGGCTGGTGTTAATCAACAGATCCCGTATTATTCCACTGTCGACCTTTGTTCAGTTGCCGCCGATAGTCAACAGTATTTGCTGCGACCCCTCGCATTGCAGTAAAACCGAACGTGGCGATTGACCCTCTGTAACTGGGACATTAAAAACGTAATTTGATCTCAAACTTGAAACACCGGTGTTGGCCATAGCTTGAAAGATTTAATTGATGTCGACAATCTACAGAAATTACACGGTTAAGAAAGTTCCAATGTAAAGCTGTCAACAGATGACAATAATTTATGGCGATATCAACCTTTGATATAAACTGTAAATAAAACTGATCTTGAAACGGCACAATAATACAAAAGACCAGCGGAGACCCGGAAGAAACTTTTAAGACAGAGAACCTCTAAGTGGTTTACATAGTTAAAATAATATTAAAAACCTTCAATGAATACCGTGCGGTAAATCAGAGCATCCACTGTAATGTGGCGATGTAGCTGTTTAAACAGGCAAATGGAATGTTGGAATATATTCGCCTGTTTTATAGAACATCAGAGGATTGAATTTAAGAGCAGGGTGGTTAAGCGGCAACCGTACAGGGTACTGGAGAGGCCGCACCTGGAGTACTGTGTGCAGTTCTGGTCTCCTTACTTGAGGAAGGATATACTGGCTTTCGACGCGGTGCAGAGGAGGTTCACCAGGTTGATTCCAGAGATTCCAGCCATGATCTTATTGAATGGCGGAGCAGGCTCGACAGACCAGACAACCAACTTCGGCTCCTATTTCCTATGTTCGTATAAAACGTTACCGCTCCTCAGTCAGACGATTCCGCTGAAATAATACAGCAACCCAGACCATGAGAACCCATCCATTGTACAGACATCCATCCAATATGTGGTTAATCTATACTCCATCGCAAAACAATGCATCCCCCCGACTCTCACAGCTGTATTTATTACAATGCATCGAATAAATTGGAAGGGAAGGGATAATGAAGTTGTAATCAATCCAAAAGAACTTTCCTGCGCAAAGTTCTGTCTATTTACTTTTACAGATGTTCAGACCAACCATTCCACTGAGCAGCAACTTGTGTCACGGCCTGAAAACTGCGTGGCACTTCCAGCTACGTGGTGGCAAAGGCTATGTTAGGGGGAGTATTTACCGAGCGAACACTCCCCCGCGCAGCATAGAGGGAACAGAGATTCAAAGTATGATTTCGATCGGAATGATCACTCTTAGACGACAAAGTTAACACGATCATACATACAGTAGGTCGGGAAGTCAAACTTCACCTTGAGGTTCAGACTTCAGCAACCCATCAAGTTAATGAGAGACTTTATAACAAACACGTTCCACACTCCAATCACTGTACGCCACTCGTACAGATACACTATAGACAACTTTGTAATGGCCAGTTTTTAAACCAGCCTATATTTTTTTGGAAAGTGGAAGAATATCGTGATACTCGACAGAAATCAAGCTGTCACCAGAATTGTCCCCTGTCCCGGAAGTTCTCTCAAAAATAGTGCTGAAGCTGCAAACTCTGTACTCTCCATGGTTCTGAAACATCACACTCGGTACTATTCATGGTCCTGAAACTGCACGCTCTGTGCTATCCATGCTTCTCCTGCTCTAGGGTTGGCTCCTATGGCAAATGCCCCTATGCACACCGCTGTCACTCTTTAACATGCGAACCTCTCTCCAGTGTGCAAGTTCTGACTTTGAATTCTAATTTATCCACAAGTATGTCCCTCTGCTCTGCACGATTGTTTCTGCGTTATGTGGGAATTATAACAGTGCATGTATCGACAGACCCCCATGTCGGATTTAGTGTGGTGAAAATATGTACAGTGATTATTAGGTAACCTTCATTTTAATTTATATTCTAGCCCAATCTGTCCGTAAATGAAGACAATTGTTCAATTCCAAAGTTGCATAATTCATCGGTCCGATCTGCATATTGAATGTAACAACTTTGGATGAGTAATCTTCAGTTCATGAATCAGAAAGAAGCAATTCTGCCGTATTATTCACAGCTATGCATTACAAAAACTCTTCTTTTATCCGTCGCTGACTGCCTGCCTGTCTAATTATCTGTCTGTCTGGCTATCAGTCTGTCTGTATCTCTCTCTCTGTTATACCCATATAGCAATTACAGCACGGAAACAGGCCATCCCGGCCCTTCTAGTCCGAACGCTTACTCGCACCTAATCCCACTGACCCGCACTCAGCCCATAACCCTCCATTCCTTTCCAGTCCATATACCTATCTACTTTTTTTTTAAATGTCAATATCGAACCTGACCCTACCTCTTCTACTGGAAGCTCGTTCCACACAGCTACCACTCTCTGAGTAAAGAAGTTCTCCCTCGTGTTACCCCTAAACCTTTGCCCCCTAACACTCAACTCATGTCCTCTTGTTTGAATCTCCCCAACTCTCAATGGAAAAAAGCTTATCCACGTCAACTCTGTCTCTCCACCTCATAATTTTAAATACCTCTATCAGGTCCCCCCTCAACCTTCTACGCTCCAAAGAATAAAGATCCAACTTGTTGAGCCTTTCTCTGTAACTTAGGTGCTGAAACCCAGGTAACATTCTAGTAAATCTCCTCTGTATACTTTCTATTCTGTTGACATCTTTACTATACTTCAGTGACCAGAACTGTACACAATACTCCAGGATTTGGCCTCACCAATGCCTTGTACAATTTTAAAATTACATCCCAACTCCTATACTCAATGCTCTGATTTATAAAGCCCAGCATACCAAAAGCTTTCTTCACCATCCTATCCACATGAGATTCCACCTTCAGGGAACTATGCACCATTATTCCTCGATCATTCTGTTCTATTGCATTCTTCAATGCCCTACCATTTACCATGTATGTCCTATTTGGATTATTCCTACCAAAATGCAGCACCTCACACTTATCAACATTATGCTCCATCTGCCTACTCTTCTAACAGGCCTAAATTGCTCTGCAAGCTTTGAAAACCTACTTCATTATCCACAACGCCACCTACCCTAGTATTATCTGCATACTTACTAATCCAATTTACCACCGTATCATCCAAATCATTTATGTATATGACAAACAACATTGGACCCAGTACAGATCCTTGAGGCACACCACTAGTCACCGGCCTCCAACCTGACAAACAGTTATCCACCACTACTCTCTGGCATCTCCCATCCAGCCACTGCTGAATCCATTTTACTACTTCAATATTAATACCTATAAATGTCCACATTTTCCTGACAATCGGATGATCGAAGCAATAACACGGCAATCCTGGCATCGCAGTACGAGTCTCGTTGTCTTACTAATTATTCCGCCCTCTCTGCTGCTTAACTTCTTCATGTATTGACACAGGACGGAAACAGGCCCATCAGTCACGAGTTCTTGCAAGCCATCAATCAAACATATTCCTAGGCTAAACAAACACAGATCACATTCTTACATTTCCATTCGTTCCCCTTCCATTTACCAGCAGTAAAGACAAAATATTGCATGGAGAAAATGGCGACCGTGGCTGTGCCAACAATTGGCGTTGTGTTCTGTTTAAAAAAAAACCCTTTTCTTGAACATGTGATTCTAGAGAAGGGTTATTTTAACTTGCTGTCAGGTGCCAATGGATAGATGATAAATATAATTCGCCCAAATCATTTTTTAAGATATTTACATATTAGAGTTTTTTTTTAAATACGATGTTACCGACCTTTCCGATTTCATATTCAACTGATATCATGAAAAAAAGGCTTAAATCTTTACCAAAAGGGTTTAACAGCAATCATTTATGGTATGATTATGAATATACAGCCAGATATATCTGATAAAATTAAAAACGAATGGGAGAAGGAACTTCAACTTTCTCTACCTATAGAGAAATAGGAGAAAATTTTACAACTAAAAAAAATCCTGAGTAAAAAAAAATAAATCTTTACATATCATCATCCGGAATGTGGATATAGATGATAATAACAACGGGCCCATCACGGATCCCTGCGGTACAACACTGGTCTCAGGCTTCCCAGAAGAAAAGCCAACATCCACTACCACACTCGGGCATTTCCTCTAAAGCTGATGTCGAATCCAATTCCCTGCCTCATCAGAGCGATTTGCAGATATGTTTACTAATTTTACTTTGTTTTCTAGTGAATCCGTGATCCTAACCCAAGGGAATTGTGTCCCTCTCAACCCAGCTGCATCACTAACTACTTGGTGACCATGGCAAAGGCAGTTCTGTTAACCGTTATCTCTGAGATCATCCCGGGCAATTCACCATATCGCAAAATGTAGTTTTCGGCTGGAAAATGCTCGGTGAAATTTAAGAAAAGAGCATTTTCACTCTCCCTCCACAGTCCCGCCGCCTTAACAAGGACAGAGTTCCTCGTCTCCACCCCTTCCGCTCCATGAGCCCCGTATCCAACACACCGAAAATTCAACTCCTCAAGATTCACAATTTCTCCTTTGTCTCTCCTGCTTGTGATGTCCTGAAAGAAATCTCACAGATGATCGGGCCAGATATCCCGTTAAGGAAACCATGCCGGCCTTGGCCCATTTTATCATGTGTGCCCCCACGTACTCTGAGCTTTCATCTTTTAAAATCGACTCCAGTATCTTCCCAACCATTGAGATTAGGCTGATCTGTCAATCATTTTTTTTCCTCTGCCTCCCTCGTTTCTTGAAGAGTAGAGTGATATTTACCATTTCCAGTCCTCCGGGAACGAGCCAGAAGCCAGTGCTTCTGGAAACGTCATTAGTAATGCCGACACAATCTGTTGAGATACTTCTTTCAGAAACCTGTCCATCATGTTCAGGTGTCTCATCTACTGCCCGACCAACCAGCGTCCCATGCATATTCATGCTAGTAATGGCAATTGCCCTCACTTTCCCCCCTGAGACTGTCGAACTTCCGGCACACTGCTACTGTCTTCCACAATGAAGACGGATGCAAAATACTCGTTTAGTTCATCTGCCATTTCCTTGTCCCCTAATACTCCCAGAAACTGTCCTTCCAGGTGAAGCAACATTTCACATGAAAATCTGTTGGAGTTGTCTACTATATCCGCTGATCCCAATGTGACCTCCTCTACATTGTTGAGACCCAAACTAGATTGGGGGACCGCTTTGTCGAACATCTTCGTTCCATCTGCAAAAAGCAGGATTTCCCGTGACCAAACATTTCAGTTCCAGTCCTCATTCACATCGCATTCCCACATGTCGGTCTGTGGCCTCCTCTTCTGTCAGGATGAGGCCTCTCTCGGACTGAAGGACCAACATCGTCTATTCCGTCTAGGTGGCCTCCAAACTGACGTCGTGAATATCGATTTGTCCTTCAAATTGTTCCTCCTTCCCCTTCCATCTTCACTTCCCCACTCTGCCTCTTCTCCTCACCTCCCTGTTCCCTTCCTCCTTCGCTTTCTCCCATGACCGACTCTCGACTTCTATCAGATTCCCTCTCCAACACTGAACATTTTCCACCAATCGCCTCCCAGCTTCTTACCCTGGCATCGCCCCTCCTTCCTTTCCGCCCCTGACGAAGGGTCTCGGAACGAAATGTCGATTGTTTATTCATTTCCATGGATGCTGTCTGACCTGCTGAGTTTCTCGGGCACTTTATATGAGTTGCTCCGGATTTCCAGCCTCTGTAATATCTCTGGTCTTCCTGTTTAAATTGTATATGTTCAATAACATGTCACCTGTTTTAAGTTGGACGGTGCAAAGTAATATCGCAGCTTAGTCGCTAGTTGGTCCACAGCAGACAACCTGGCGTCCTTTGCTGCATCGAACATTTAATAGAGTCATACAGTCTTACAGAGTGGAAAAGTGTCCTTCGGCCAAACTCGTCCATGCCGACGGCATTGTCCGGCAAGCTAATCCCATCGGCCCCGATTGGCCAAGACCCATCTAAAGTTCTCCTGTCCACACACTTATCTCGATGACAATTAAACTTTCGGAGCTAACCACAATGGTTGTTTGCTAACACCGCGTGTAATTAGGGTGGTAGGTATTGATTGTTTTGTGAAACTGGGACAACATCTATCTGATTATTTGGAACCCGGAGACGGACTCGCATATGATGAGTCTTCGTTCCCCTGAAACGCACGGTTCACGCGCTTCCCGCCCTCGCTATAAATTTATTGACAAATTCCTCACAGCACTGGGTAACATTATTTTTAAAGAGTCCTGCCTCATTTATGACGTCCAAAAGTCTAGGAAACTACCTGTCCGGCACCACCGATGTCTCGATCGGAGGTTTGACTGACAGAGCATTGTGGCAAATATTCCGACCACAGTCCAGCTTAGAGTTGTTCGGACCCACAACGTCTGTGCAACCCCTGATGCAAATTGAAGACAATCGCGCCTGTCCAAAACTCTCCGATCAGTGCCTGGGCGTGTGTCTGCTCTAACGTGTCCTGAGCCAACTTACTTCAGTTATCTCCCCTGGCACCGCGTCGCTTACACGCCATCTATAACTGTTGCTGGCGACACAACACCGCCGTCAAGGTAAATTGCCCTCTCTGTCCAAATAAAAACATGCCCATTAATCTCTTTTAAACTCCAGCTCCCGACCCCAAACCCTAAAGCTGTTGACAATTGCGTGCTGTGAATCTGAAAAGCCTAATCTAGATATTCCTTACGGTGCCTGATTCAACTGTTGATTGATTTTCAGCCGAGACGTTGGAGCAAAGCAGAAAGGGAAACGCCTTCCCGATGTCTGTGCAGAAGTTATTGATACACTTCCAGGTCGAGTCGCTTGTAATGAAGGCAAAAAGGATGTCACCGTTTATCTCGAGAGGACCAGGATACTGAAGCAGGGGGGTAATGCTGAGGTTTTCTCCGGCACTGGTGAGGCCTCAGCTGGAGTATTATGAGCAGTTTTGCGCCCCTTATTTAAGAAAGACTTTGGAGAGGGTTCAGGGCAGAATCACCAGAACGATTCCGGGAATGAAAGGCTTACCGTATGAGGAGCGAGTGATGCTCTGGCCCTTCACTCGCTTGAATTTAGACGGAAGTGCGGAGATCTCATTGAACCCGATCAAATATTGAAAGGTTTGGACACGCGGATGTGCAGAGGATGCTTCCTGTGGTGGGAGAGTCTAGGTCCAGAGGAGACAGTCTCAGAATAAAGGGACGTCCAACGAACATCCCTCCAGTTTCGACACATCCGTTCTAAGTTAATAGACCCAACACAGCTCGCAATACTCCCCAAGTGAGGCCGCACCAGTGTTTTGTGAAGTCTCGACGTTACATCCCAGCTTCTATATTCTAGTCCTTTGCTCAACCTGCAAACCGACCTTGATGGAATCCTGCACAAGGACTCCCAAGTCCCTTTGCACCACAGGTTTTTTTTTGTATTTTCTCTCCATTTAGAAAACTGTCAACTCTTTCATTACCTCTCCCAAAGTGTATGGCCATGCACTTTCCGGCACTGTATTCCATTTGTCACTTCTTTGCCCATTCCCCTACTCCGTCAGTCTTTCTATAGCTCTCGACTTCCTCAACACTTCCTGCCTCTCCACCTGTCCACATATCGTATACAAATATTGCAACAAACTCATCAATTCCATCATCCAAATTATTGACACATAACCACATAAGAATCGGTCCCAACACCGAACCCTGTGGAAACCCTCTCGTCACAGGCAGCCAACCAGAAAAAGCTCCCTTTATTCCCAATCTTTGCCTTCAGCTAATCGGCCACTGCTTTATCCATGCTAGAATCTTTCCTGTAACGGGCTGGTAGCTCGTTAAGCAGCCTCATGTGTGGCACCTTGTCAAAGGCCTTCTGAAACACAACAGGGGAGCCCTAATGGAGACAGCGTGTGATTTTATTTCGGCAGCGTATCAGATGTTAAAATCTCTGGTCTATTCCCACCCAAAGAAGACACCACGGGTAACTTAGACAAAAATTGAGCCCAATAAGTCTTCCATCAATTACAAGAATATAGAGCAGCCGCCAAAAAGCATGTGACATTTGGTAATTCAGATATTTTGACCGCTTTGGATAACAAAGTGGTTGGCTGAGCACAGTAAATGTTCACTGCCTCCCAAAACAGCTAGTTTTATTCAGGGTTCCAGAACTCTAGTTTTCATTTATTAAAGAAACAAGAAGCGCATTCAAACTTGAAGAAGTAGAAAAGACACAAAAGGAATTAGACTATTTAAGAGAACGGGTAAAGATTTGTCAGGTGGAATACAATGTCGGGAAATATCAGGTCGTGCACTTCGGGAGAAGAAATTAAAGAGTTGACAAAATAAGCCACTAGCGAGTGCCCATCATTGGTCCTCTGATTACAAATGGAGGAATAAAGTGAAAAACATCTCTAATGCTAACTTTTAATTTAATGCTGTTCAACAGATTTCTGTGTTCTTCCGATGAATCAATCTTCTGCCAGACAGGAAGCGGCTTTTGAGGTACAGTTACTCAACTGGCCAATTAAAGCTTCTGCACTTCTCTATATTATCTCTAAAACTCTAAACATTTCGGCCAGTCTTCTTATGCCAGCAGTAAGATGGGTGTTGCGCCTGCGGGGGGCGTACAGAATCAACGATTACAGGCTCAAGATGAGCGGTCGCTATGAATAGAGATTTGTTTTCACTGGAAGTGGCGAATTTTGGGAATCCACGGCACAAGCTGTGTCTGTGGAGGCTCAGTGGCTAAGCGCGTTAAAGAACAAGAACGGCAAGGATTACACACTAAGGCAAGCAAAGGGATATGAGGGAAGGGAATTGCAAGCGGCCCTCGAGTAAAGGTGTAGGCATCTGTCCTAAATGTGTCTGTCAAACTGTCCTTGCAGAGAATACCGTCTCACCCATGCGTCAGCCCGGTAAGCCACTTCTGAAACCTCACCAACGGCACCGCGCTCTCCCTGTAATGGAGCACTCGGAGCTGTACACAACACTCCCAGTGCGGCCTGAACAAAATTTCAGAGAGCTGCAACATTACTTCTCGATTCTTACATTGAATGTCCCTAGCGGTGAAGGTTATCTTGTCCGTCTCCATTTTCATCCAAGTCATTTATAATACATCACGAACAACAGGGACTCTGTCATCGATCCTTGCCAAACATTGCTGTTCACGGACACCCAACATCCTACCAAGACTTTGCATCAGTCAGCGCACAGAGTGTGGATTTGGGGAATGTTATGTTGCAGCTATATAAGATATTTGGAGGTTGAGATAGGGTGGGCTCATGCAGGCTCTCGCCCTCCCCCTCTTGCTGGTTTAGACTAAAACTAAGTGTCATGGGTTGCGGGTGAACGGTGAAATGTTTAATAAAAACACGAGCCCAAATTCGTCACTCAGGGGGTGGTGCGAGTGTTGATCCAGTTGTCACATTGAAGGGACGTTTGTGTAGGTACATGGGTGAAAGCGGTTTGGGGAACAATGGTTCGTGGGCAGGTGGATGGGGCAAGACAGAAAACCAGAGGGTGTCGAATCGGTAGAACCGTTGCCTCAGTCGGCTACGGAAGCGAAGTTACACGTCATATTTAAAGCAGAGGTTGATAGGGCCGTGTGCTTTGTGTCAAATTCAATTTTATTTCAGTAATGTATAATCAATAATCTGGATACTCATTAGAGTGGAGTTCGGAACGACGCGGCCTGTCGGCTCACTGCAGATCCCAGTGACTCTCACAGTGGAAACATGCACATTGGCTTCACAAATCAGAGTAGAGAGCGCGGGAGTTGGGATGTTTGGGTGAAATTGTATAAAACGCTGGTAAAGGCCCAATCTGGAGTGTTGTGTGCTGACGTGGTATGTCAAAGGTCAGCCAGATACATGCGCCGTGTCCTCTGGACTGGCAATGGATGAACTGAATCTGAAATATAGGGTTAATACCAATGTGAGTACTTTCTGCATAATTACACTGTATACTAAATCACCCACTGGAAATCAGAGTCACGGGGACCGGCACAGAAACAGGCTTAGGCCATTTAGTCCGCACCGATCTATTATTCTGACTAGTCCCAAGGACTTGCACCGTCAATTGCCCCCAGCACACCCTCTCCAGCCATGTACTTACCCAAAATTCCCCAAAGTGCTAAAACCGAATCCGTATCCATCACTTCCGCTGGAAGCTGGTTTCACTCTCTCAGCCCCCTGTGAGTGAAGAGTTCCCCCAGACATTTCAATGCGTTTGGAGTGGTAAAGCTGTCTGTCATGGGATGGAACTGAATGCGGTGATGAGGAGACAACCTGCGATATAAAGTGAGCGCCTGAACAGGGACTTGAACCCTGGACCCTCAGATTAAAAGTCTGATGCTCTACCGACTGAGCTACCCAGGCTCTGTTATACTGGAACCAATTACACTGGAAACACACACAGACACACACACACACACACACACACACACACACACACACACACACACACACACTCACACACACACACACACACACACAGACACACACACACTCACACACACACACACACACACACACACTCACTCACACACACACACACACACACACACACACACACACACACACACACTCACACACACACACACACACACACACACACATCTGTCTCGATGGTTTCTGCATTACGTTTTTTTCTGCAATCGATTTCCAACGTTTTTAGACTCCATGTATTTCATCGCAAAGATTAAGATAATTATCCTTTGCTGAAACATTCCAAGCCTCAAATTGGTCTGTCAGGGGCTGGGATTCAGGCCTGACCTGCACGGAAAAGATATTTACGGCAAATTGAAGAAGTCAAAGTGAGTGAGTTCGGGAGATCGGACAAGCAGGGATGGAAGAAGGAGGGAAAGGGTCTGATGGACGAAGCTGCATTTATTTCAATACAATTAGACTGACGGATACGGCAGATGGATTCTGGCCATGGATCAGAGCACCGGACTGGGATATCAGAGTGATAGATATGGCAGATGTATTCAGGTCGTGGATCGGAACACGGGACTGGGATATCGGAGTGATGGATACGGCAGATGTATTCAGGTCATGGATCGGAACACGGGACTGGGATATCGGAGTGATGGATATGACAGATGGATTCAGGCCGTGGATCGGTACACGGGACTGGGATATCGGAGTGATGGATATGACAGATGGATTCAGGTCGTGGATCGGAACACGGGACTGGGATATCAAAGTGATCGATACGGCAGATGTATTCAGGTCGTGGATCGGAACACGGGGCTGGGATTTCGGAGTGATGGATATGACAGATGGATTCAGGTCGTGGATCGGAACACGGGACTGGGATATCGGAGTGATGGATACGGCAGATGTATTCAGGTCATGGATCGGAACACGGGACTGGGATATCGGAGTGATGGATATGACAGATGGATTCAGGCCGTGGATCGGAACACGGGACTGGGATATCGGAGTGATGGATATGACAGATGGATTCAGGTCGTGGATCGGAACACGGGACTGGGATATCAAAGTGATCGATACGGCAGATGTATTCAGGTCGTGGATCGGAACACGGGGCTGGGATTTCGGAGTGATGGATATGACAGATGGATTCAGGTCGTGGATCGGAACACGGGACTGGGATATCGGAGTGATGGATACGGCAGATGGATTCAGGTCGTGGATCGGAACACGGGACTGGGATATCGGAGTGATGGATACGGCAGATGTATTCAGGTCGTGGATCGGAACACGGGACTGGGATATCGGAGTGATGGATACGGCAGATGTATTCAGGTCGTGGATCAGAACACGGGACTGGGATATCGGAGTGATGCATACGGCAGATGTATTCAGGTCGTGGATCGGAACACGGGACTGGGATATCGGAGTGATGGATACGGCAGATGTATTCAGGACATGGATCGGAAAACAGGACTGGGATATCAGAGTGATGGATATGACAGATGGATTCAGGTCGTGGATCGGAACACGGGACTGGGATATCGGAGTGATGGATACGGCAGATGTATTCAGGACATGGATCGGAAAACAGGACTGGGATATCAGAGTGATGGATATGACAGATGGATTCAGGTCGTGGATCGGAACACGGGACTGAGATATCGGAGTGATGGATACGGCAGATGGATTCAGGCCATGGATCGGAACACGGGACTGGGATATTGGAGTTATAATACAATCACGGATAAAGAATGAGCAATACTGACAGGTCATCGTTCCAGGTTACAGGTACTTCACTCGTGATAGAGGTGGAAATGATGCTGATTATCATGATCTAATGCAGGTTAGGCAAGTCACTACACAACTATTAATTAATCAAAACTTGCACTCTATTGACTCTACGTAACCATGTTGACCCTGGCAACAACTCAAACATAAATTCTACTGTTCCCTCTGTAGCAGAAATTTCTCCAATTTATAACACTGAGATAGAAGATCTCCCATTGGCCAAACGATGGGTTCTTCTTCTCCCAGCATCTGGCACGGGGGAATCCTTGCGATAGTTAGTCTCCGGATTTGCCACTGTTTTGCTTTCGAAGCCTCATCTTCTTACACTCTGCTTATCTGTTTAAAAGTTGAGCTTCAATCTCATTGACTCTGCCCAATCTGGCTAATATGTGTCAGCTTCCCATTGGCTCTGCTCATTTATTTGGAAATGATCTCCAGATCAGCAGACTATCAGGATTATCAATCAGGTCACTTTAAATCGCTTTGATACAGCTACTTCTGAGCAGAGCAGTTCACAAGACAGTTCACAAAATGGAGGATACAGAGCAGCTTCACAAAATGGCAGCCTCCATTCCTTCAGCCACATGGCAAGAACCAAGACAATCGGTTTGTATACTTCCACTCTCCTTGACCCATTCGAGTTCAGTGTTCTCTTCCATATTTTAATCCTTCATGGCCAACTCTAGGAGAGTGAGGGTTGCGTTTTTGATGAAGTGGAACATCGTGGGAATACGTCTGGAGATTGTCCGGTGAGACTATCTGTCAGAACTGAGAAGGAGTGGATGATCGATTTGATTGGAATGTGCTACCGTCCCCGCCGCACCCGCGATGGTCAGAGACAATCAGTGGAGTCCTACCTACCTCTGCTGCGTCTTTTAACAACTTCCTACTCTATCCACGATTCCAGTATGTTTCTGTCGCTATCGCCTGCAAGCATACTAATCAACCATCTACAGCTTCGTCCAAGTTGTGTGTAAGAGGCGCCGGTACAGAAAGTAAGTTATACTAATTCGGTGCGGGGGTGGGGGGGTGGTGAGGGTGCTCTGATGAGAGTGTTTTACCTGCAGTTCATTCGGATCAATAGATTGTATGAACATACCGAATGAAATATATGGATGTTGCATTAGCCAGAGTACTAATTCGGCTTGTTAACGGACGCTGGATGGTCGTGATATATCAAATTAGTTCCACGGTCCACGCAACCCCCTTTCAAATTTACAACTTTAGAAGTCACGTGGACAGGAATTTGTACAGGAAAAGTGTAGAGCGTTATTGAACCCGCTCGGGCAACTGGAAACGGCTCAAACGGGTCCCTTGGACGAAATGAGTAGAGCGGCCAGTCATTCTGTGCTGAACCTCCCTTTGATTCTATATCCATTCGCAGCCGTGTGGCCTGAGGGAAACCTCGGCGTTTGGAATTGCAATACTAACTTATTCCTGCATCTCTCTGTTCCTTTTGGAAATGCAGTGGCTGCATTTATCGAACTGCAATCCCTAAGAACGTGTCCATCTCGCAAAGGATTGTGACAGATACTCATCCGGGTATAAACGACTTTCCACAACGTCCAACCATCCGGCCAGTGTGGATAACGTCACTGACCGCAACTCTGAACTGACTCCACAACCTGGAGACCCAACTTCCAACGACTCCAACATCATATTCTCAGTATTATTGATTCATATTTTTATTTTTATTTGTTCTATTTTGTCTTCCTTTGCATGTTGGTCTTTGTTTATGTTTAGTTTACATTAATTCTATTGTATTGCTTTGTTTTCTCCTGAAAGAACACGAATCTCAAGACGGTGTAGGGAGACAGTTATGTCCTTGGATACTGAACTTATTTTGACTTTGACTTTAACCACATTTCGTTCTTTGGTATCTGCAGCATAAACTCCAGACATTCGTTGTCCTCTATCCTCTTTAATTTCCAGATTACAGGAACACAAGGGAATGGGAACAGGGATGAGCCACGTCTCTCCTGCCAAGCTGGGCGGATTAGTTTCCAGGACTTGAGGCGACAACAGCAGGTGGGTCACTGACCCTGAAACAATATTCTCATGGCTGGAAGAACGTTGCTCTAAATACTCTCTCTTAAATGTGCCATATTTTCCACTCTTTGTAGTTTCGCAATTAACTCTCTGAATCAAGCCAATGAAAATCCCGGCAGGGAATTCGCCCGGCCGATGTTTTATTTTTAACTCGCATTTCCAAAATCACTATTTTTAACTGTTGAACCTTCCATGTCCCTGTGGGAATCTCAATGGCTATAAAGCCTTCGGCTCTGAAGCGCCCCGAAGTTTCATTCGGAAAGGGTTACCTGCAGGTTGGACACCACTTCACGCACGAAATGCTGTATATCTATTACAGTGTTGAGAAAATAGTCTATGTTATCATCGCCGTCATCGGTGTTCCTGGTAAGTGAACGCACCATTCAATTACTGTTACTCCGGGTGTGATTTTATAAAAGTTAACACAGAAACGGTAAAGACAAGAACTAAAGCAATACCTGGAATATTTCGCTCGGTTCTTGTCGCCTCGTTACGGAAAGGACGTGAAAGCTTTCGAGAGGATGCAGGGAATGTTTGCCGGGATTCTGCCTGGAATAAAGTATCCCTTATAGGAACGGTTATGTGAGCTAGGTGTTATTTTTTTCCCCCTTTGGAGAGAAGGACGATCAGAGGAGACTTGACAGAGGGGTGCAAGATGAGAAATGGCACAGAGCAAGTGGATATTCAGAGCCTTTTTCCCAAGGTGGAAATGGAATATACGAGGAGCAGAATTTTAAAGTGTTTGAGGGAAAATGCAAGAGGATGTCGGAGCTAATTTCACGGAGAGCGGTGACTGTGTGAGACACTCTGCCAGAGATGATGCTAGAGACAGATACACAAGGAGTGTTTAAGAATCCCCTGGCTAGGCACAAACATGAACGAGAAATGGTGGGCATTGTGAGAGGGAAGGGGAGAATGATCTTGCAGTAAGTTAAAAGGTCGGCACGACATCGTGGGCCGATTGGCCTGTATTGCGTAGAAATGTTCTACGTTCAATTTTATATTCACGATTAACCGTGGCAGGCCGTTCCACATACTCACCACTCTATACAAAAATGATACCTCCAGCATCCCCATATATTTCACAACAAAATGGTTCTTGCTGCTATGTCTGTGTGAAGTATATCGTTCTGTTGGAGAGGGAGGAAGTGAGAGACTGAGAAAGCGCGGGTAACTGGTGATCATTTAGCCTGGGATCAGCCACAGGTGTAGAGTTCGCTTCTTTATAAGGAAAGAGCGCACAGATACCTGGCAGAGACTAGAAAAGGCCAGCGTTGCTGTGTGGGAGGAAGGTCATGTCTGACGAGCCGGTGTGCGCGTTGACGTCATAACTCGTGGGAAAGCGCATCACTCACTGACAACAGTCACTCCGGCTCAGCAAGCGGTGACACCGTCCCCGTCACGTTGTCCCTCATTGAGGGAACTTTTCACAACAGGAGGATGGCATCTGAAATGCATCAGAAGAGAGCCTCGGCAAAACTGTTCCATAGGACCATAAAACCATAAACTATAGGAGCAAAATTGGGCCGTTTATCCCATCGAGTCTTCTCTGCCATTTCATCATGACTGATCCTCATTCCCTCTCAGCTCCAATGTGCTGCTTTCTGCCCGAATCCCCTCATGCCCCGGCCAACCGGGAATTTCGATTTCGATGGGCAGAGTTCCTGGGTATCCACATCTCTGAAGATCTACCCTGCGCCCAATATTTTGATACAATTACGATCATATTTCACGAGTTTGGGGAGATCTACTACGTCACCAAAGATTTGTATAACATCCGTAAATGTCTAAAGAGTACATAGACCGTGGAGAGCATTCTGACTGGCTCCATTACTGTCTGGCTTTCGTCGCGGGTAAGTGACGGTTTCGTCACGGCACACATTCGGGAAAGAAGCTGTGGAGTTGTAAACACGGCCAGCTCCATCACGGGCACCAGTCTGAACACCAGCGAAGTCATTATCAATATGCCATGAGTCCAGACGGCGTCATCCATCATTAAGACCCCCAGCACCCAGGGCATTTCCCGCTCTCTTTGCTATCATCGGGGAGAAGGTACAAGAGCCTGAAGACACACAATCCACTTCAGAGATTGTCGTTTTGTGTGTTCAGAGATGCTCTTCTGCACACCGCTGTTGTAACGCGTGGCCATTTGAGTTACTGTCGCCTTTCTGTCCGCTTGGAACAGTTTATCCGTCTTTATCTCACCCCCGCCCCCCATAACGGGGCGATTTCGCCCACAGAGCCGCTGCTCGCTGGATGTTTTTTTTTCCCGCGCCATTCTCTGTTGTTGTGCGTGAAAATCCTCGCAGTACAGCAGTTTCTAAAATACTCGGTCAACACCAGCTGATCATCAACAGAGCCTCTCGACCATGTCTGCATGTTTTTAAACGCTTAAAGGTTGATGAGAAATTTGTGTTAATAGGCAGGTGTACCAGTGTCCCTCATAGAGTGGACACTGAGTGTATGTTGTGTGCTCTAACACGAGTTCATTACTTCCCCCGTTCCGATCCCTGCTCCCTCCCTCCAGTGAATTTAATGGCGATTGCCATCCTGTCCCGGGGAAAGTGCGGTCTCTCCACCTGCACCACTCGCTACCTGGTCGCCATGGCGGCGGCGGACTTGATGCTGATCCTCACCGAGGTTATTCTGTACCGGATCAACTTCCATTATTTCCCGGAGTGCTTCCTCAACATAACCCCGGTGTGCAGTGTCATCACCGTGCTGCGTCGCTCCGCCGCCGACTGCTCCGTCTGGTTCACCGTCACTTTCACACTCGATCGGTTTGTTGCCATCTGTTGCCAGCGGCTGAAAACAAAATATTGCACCGGGGAGACTCTCGCGGTGGTCCTGGGGACAACCGGCGTTCTGCTGTGTCTGAAAAATGTCCCCTACTACTTCACGTATGTACCAAGAGTGATCATCGACAATGTGCCGCGGGGCTGCTATCCAATGATCGCTTTCTTTACCGAACCAGGCTGGATGGGGTATGACTGGTTCAACACGGTTGTAACCCCGCTCCTCCCTTTCGCTGTCATTCTGCTGCTCAACGCTCTGACAGTCAGGCACATTTTGGTGGCCAGCCGGGTCCGGAAGGGGCTGCGGGGTCAGAACAGTGGGGAGAACCGCAGCGACCCGGAGATGGAGAGCAGGAGGAGGTCTATAGTTTTACTCTTCACCCTCTCCGGCAGCTTCATCCTCCTGTGGCTGACGCACGTCGTGGAATTCGTCTACTATCAGATCACGGGGACGGCGGGGGGCCGGGAGGAACGACTCACAGTTCATCTTTACGCTGCTCGGGTTTATGCTGCGGACCGTCAGCTGCCGCACCAACACGTTCATTTACGCGGCGACGCAGTCCAGGTTCCGGGAGCAGCTGAAGAGCGCGGCCGTGTATCCGGTCACCTCGCTGCTTCGGGTCATCAGCGCCTCGGCCACCTGAGCGACCCCGGGATCACCTGCCCGGCTCCCGGGCTTCTGAAGGCCCACGCACCGAACAACCGCAGCAAAGTGCGGGGAGGCCAGTCTGCCCTTGGCAATACCTGGAGAACACGGCACAGCACAGACCCCTCGGCACACGATGTTGTGCCGGCCTTTAAACGTACGCCAAGACCAACCTAACCCTCCCTCGCTACAAACAAGAGAAAATCTGCAAACGCTGGAAATCCGAGCAACACACACACAATGCTGGAGGAACTCAGCAGGCCAGGCAGCATCTATGGAAAAGAGTACAGCCGACGCTTCGGGCCGAAACCCTTCGGCAGGACTGGACATGTCTGTCATTTCTGTATGTAGCTGTGAGCTTCATAAATTCCTCTAATATATCTGCCTCTACCACTACTACCGGTACGCACACACCAACCATTTCTGACATTTTTCCCCCCACCCCAGCCAAACTTTCCTCCGATCGAGCAGTTTACAATTATACCCCTTCTGCAAGCCATTTACACCCTGGGAAAAATGTACTTACCCACCGACTCGATCTATGCCTCATCATCTCGTACGGAACTCATAGATCCGCTGCCCTCTCGGTGGCGAGATGAGTCCCGATCTCCATTTTATGGTCTCATAGAGAAGGCCAGGGGGTGGGGCTGTGGTGCGAGAAAGGGATCAGCCATGATTGAATGTCGGAGCAGACTCGATGGGCCAAATGGCCTAATTCTGCTCCTATGCCTTATGGTCCTCTGCTCCCATGGTCATATATGTAACGTTTGTAAATACCTTGACGATGTGACCCCTGGGTTTGGAGTCCACTCCGAGACCATAAGACATAGGAACAGAATGAGGCCATTCCGCCCATCACCGCCATTCCATCGTGGCTGATTCATCCCGATCCCATTCTCCTCATTCAGTTCACGCTCTTTCTCATCAGGAACCTGTCAACCTCCGGTGAAAGTCGGGACCACTTTCCATCGTATCGGGACATGTTGGACTTTGAAGGGTGTCATTGACATCCCGCCTCACGGTGGGTACAGCACAGAATGATCGGCCCGGTCTCTCATCCTCCGTTCGGACAGACAACTGGCGAACAGACCGGCTCGCATCCTCGCCATGAAGCGAACACCTCTCCATAGATAAAACGGTGATACTGCGCACCGTGGGGTCTCACAAAGGCCCTGTGGGTCTGCGCTGGGACTTTCCTGTACGCATTCCCTCTTGCAATAAAGCATGGCCTCCCACATGTCTCCCCAAGTGCTCGCTGCTTCCGAATCCTTATCAGCCCGGATTAAGGGTCTGGTTAGGAAGGGATGACTATTCATTCCTCTCCATAGATGCTGCTGCCCGACCTGCTGAGATCCGCCAGCATTTAGTGCGTGTTACTCTGGGTTTCCGGTATCTGCAGAATCTCTTGTGTCCCTGCCTCGTGTACACGGACACGCGGGTCCCATTTCATTTTCGTGACCCATTTCCCTCACGTCATTAATAATCTGGTTTCTAGTTTGTAAGAATGAAGACTAACCTCTCAGTTATCACCGTCCACATCTGGTACACATCTGCCCGTTCACCAATCCTGAATGGACCGTATCGGAGACAGTTTGCGTCCTGCTCACTGCTCCCTATCGCACCAGCAACGGTGCAGTTTCATGCCGTCCGCAGACAGGCAATGTGTCCACAACATGACCCGGTAGTGGAGCGGTTTGCGTCAGGCTATTCGAGCAGCCGCTGTAAGATCGGGACTCAATTTCCACTGCTAACCGAAAGGAGTTTGTACGTTCTACCCCCGACCGCCTGGGATTCCTCCGGGTAATCCGGTTTCCTCCCACGTTGCAATGACGTACTGGTTCGGGTTGATGAGTTGCTGGCACGCTATGTTGGTGCTGGACACTTGCGGGCTGTCCCCAGCACAATATTCACTGATTCAATTTGACACCGATGATGAATTTCACCCGAAGTTTAGATGTACACGTGACAAATAAATCTAATCTTTAAACACTGTACTGAAGCTTCAAAGTTATCGCCGTACACAGTGAACAACTGAGCTAGGGACCGAACCACGCGAATTCCAACTTGTCACTTCCTTCCATGCAGCAAAAGGCCCGCATCCCCCTCTTCCCTGCTTCGACTCTATCACCTGACAATGCCCCGCGTGGGTTCGTATTCAATGCCACAATCCATGCCAGACTCCTTTAGGGAGACTTACCAAAATCCTTTTGAAAGTCCAAATGCATTAAACCACCGCGTCTATTTCACATTTCACCCTTAACCCATGACCTCTGGCTCCAAACTCAGTGGAAAAGACCTGCTTCCACTAACCCTGTCTATACTACTCATAATTCTGTATACCTGGGTTGCTCAAATTCCCCGGGTTTCTCAGTTCCTTTGTGAAACTGCGAGGTTACATTTCCCACACTCTGCTCGGCAGGAACGTCCCCAGACGTCAGAGAAAGTTGGAAGATGGTCATCCACTCAAACACTATTTCCCATGTTCACGGAAGGGGCTGCGGGGTCAGAACAGTAGGGAGAACCGCAGCGACCCGGAGATGGAGAGCAGGAGGAGGTCTATAGTTTTACTCTTCACCCTCTCCGGCAGCTTCATCCTCCTGTGGCTGACGCCCGTCGTGGAATTCGTCTACTATCAGATCACGGGGACGGCGGCCGGGAGGAACGACTCACAGTTCATCTTTACGCTGGTCGGGTTTATGCTGCGGACCGTCAGCTGCTGCACCAACACGTTCATTTACGCGGCGACGCAGTCCAGGTTCCGGGAGCAGCTGAAGAGCGCGGCGGTGTATCCGGTCACGTCGCTGCTTCGGGTCATCGGCGCCTCGGCCACCTGAGCGACCCCGGGATCAACTGCCCGGCCCCCGGGCTTCTGAAGGCCCACGCACCGAACAACCGCAGCAAAGTGCGGGGAGGCCAGTCTGCCCTTGGCAATACCTGGAGAACACAGCACAGCACAGACCCCTCGGCACACGATGTCGTGCCGGACTTTAAACGTACTCCAAGACCAACCTAACCCTCCCTCGCTACAAACAAGAGAAAATCTGCAAACGCTGGAAATCCGAGCAACACACACAAAATGCTGGAGGAACTCAGCAGGCCAGGCAGCATCTATGGAAAAGAGTACAGCCGACGCTTCGGGCCGAAACCCTTCGACAAGACTGGACATGTATTTGTCTGTCATTTCTGTATGTAGCTGTGAGCTTCATAAATTCCTCTAATATATCTGCCTCTACCACTACTCCCGGTACGCACACATCAACCACTTCTGACATTTTCCCCCCCACCCCAGCCAAACTTTCCTCCGATCGAGCAGTTTACAATTATACCCCTTCTGCAAGCCATTTACACCCTGGGAAAAGTGTACTTTCCCACCGACTCGATCTATGCCTCATCATCTCGTACGGAACTCATAGATCCGCTGCCTTCTCGGTGGGGAGATGAGTCCCGATCTCCATTTTATGGTCTGATAGAGAAGGCCGAGGAGTGTGGCTGAGGTGGGGGAAACGGATCAGCCATGATTGAATATTGGAGCAGACTCGATGGGCCAAATGGCCTAATTCTGCTCCTGTGCCTTGTGGTCGTGCGCTCCTGTGGTCATATACGTCATGTTTGTAAATATCTTGACGATGTGACCCCCAGTTTAGAGTCCACACCGAGACCATAAGACATAGGAACAGAATGAGGCCATTCGGCCCATCAGACCTGCTCCGCCATTCCATCGTGGCTGATTCATCCCGATCCCATTCTCCTCATTCAGTTCACGCTCTGACTCATCAGGAACCTGTCAACCTCCGGTGAAAGTCGGGACCACTTTCCATCGAATCGGGACATGTTGGACTTTGAAGGGTGTCATTGACATCCCGCCTCACGGTGGGTACAGCTCAGAATGATCGGCCCGGTCTCTCATCCTCCGCTCGGACAGACAACTGGCGAACAGACCGGCTCGCATCCTCGCCATGAACCGAACACCTCTCCATAGATAAAACGGTGATACTGCGCACCGTGGGGTCTCACAAAGGCCCTGTGGGTCTGCGCTGGGACTTTCCTGTACGCATTCCCTCTTGCAATAAAGCATGGCCTCCCACATGTCACCCCAAGTGCTCGCTGCTTCCGAATCCTTATCAGCCCGGATTAAGGGTCTGGTTAGGAAGGGATGACTATTCATTCCTCTCCATAGATGCTGCTGCCCGACCTGCTGAGATCCGCCAGCATTTAGTGCGTGTTACTCTGGGCTTCCGGTATCTGCAGAATCTCTTGTGTCCCTGCCTCGTGTACACGGACACTCCGGTCCAATTTCACTTTCGTGCCCCATTTCCCTCACGTCATTAATAATCTGGTTTCTAGTTTGTAAGAATGAAGACTACCCGCTCAGTTATCACCGTCCACATCTGGTACACATCTGCCCGTTCACCAGTCCTGAATGGACCGTATCGGAGACGGTTTGTGTCCTGCTCGCTGCTCCCCATCCCACCAGCAACGGTGCAGTTTCATGCCGTCCGCAGACAGGCAATGTGTCCACAACATGACCCGGTAGTGGAGCGGTTTGCGTCAGGCTATTCGAGCAGCCGCTGTAAGATCGGGACTCAATTTCCACTGCTAACTGAAAGGAGTTTGTACGTTCTACCCCCGACCGCCTGGGATTCCTCCGGGTAATCCGGTTTCCTCCCGCATTGCAATGACGTACTGGTTCGGGTTGATGAGTTGCTGGCACGCTATGTTGGTGCTGGACACTTGCGGGCTGTCCCCAGCACAATATTCACTGATTCAATTTGACACCGATGACGAATTTCACCCGAAGTTTAGATGTACACGTGACAAATAAATCTAATCTTTAAACACTGTACTGAAGCTTCAAAGTTATCGCCGTACGCAGTGAACAACTGGGCTGGGGACCGAACCCCGCGAATTCCAATTTGTCACTTCCTTCCACCCAGCAAAAGGCCCGCATCTCCCTCTTCCCTGCTTCGACTCTATCACCTGACAATGCCCCGTGTGGGTTGGTATTCAATGCCACAATCCATGCCAGACTCCTTTAGGGAGACTTACCAAAATCCTTTTGAAAGTCCAAATGCATTAAACCACCGCGTCTATTTCACATTTCACCCTTAACCCATGACCTCTGGCTCCAACCACAGTGGAAAAGACCTGCTTCCACTAACCCTGTCTATACTACTCATAATTCTGTATACCTGGGTTGCTCAAATTCCCCGGGTTTCTCGGTTCCTTTGTGAAACTACGGGGTTACGTTTCCCACACTCTGCTCGGCAAGAACGTCTCCAGACGTCAGAGAAAGTTGGAAGATGGTCATCCACTCAAACACTATTTCCCATGTTCACGTTCTGTATCTCGCTTCAATGTAGAGAGTATCACACTCAGGACACCTGTTCCTATCCATAGAGCTGAATTTCAGTAATACAGGAACACAGGAGCAGGAATTGGCCACACAGCTTCACAACGATTCCCATCCATTCCAATTCTACGCCAGTCCAAATCCCTCATAGAGTTATAGAGTGACGTTGCACTAGAGAACGGAAACAGACCCTTCGGCTCATCTAGTCCATGCCGCCCTTCTGTCTAGTTCCACCCACCCGCACTCGGAACATAGCCTTCCACACCTCTCCCATCCACATACCTATCTAAAATTGTCTTAATTGTTATAATTCTACCTGCAGCTCGTTCCAAGCTCGCCACAACCGCTGGATGAAGACGTTGAACTTGAATGTTTCACCGTCCACTCTAAAGCTTTGATCTCGAGTTGTCGTCTCGCCCAACCTGAGGGGAAAAGCCTGCAGGAATTCGCCTTGCCTGTCGCCCTCATAATTTTGTATTCATCTAAATATCTCCTCTCATTCTCCTACGCTCCACTGACAGAAGTTCTAAAATGTCTCATTCAGGGGGCTCGTCCGGGATTTGAACCCGGGACCTCTCGCATTCTTGTAAATTCAGACCCAAAGCGAGAATCATACCTCTAGACCAACGAGCCCAATCTATATGTATGACGTAAAACTGATGCCTTTCACTTACTCAATCTCCTTCCTCAACACATCTGGGAGGTGTTTTATGTCTGACCTTGGAAGACAGGACCAAAGTAGAACAAAGAACAAAGACCTTGTTCAGTACACTCGGGGCCCTTCAGACCGCCATGTTTTCTCCACCTATGTAAACCTACTTTCCCGTAACTATAACTCTTCCCTCCTACACAGACTATAATCCGACAATTTAACGCTCACCTGTCTACGTAGGTGTCTTTTAAAATTCGCAGTTACAAACGCCTCTACCACACTGTTCCAAAACCCACCACACTCTGTACAAACAACTTATCTCTGACATCTTCTCTAAACTCTCCTCCATTCCCCTTGCCGCCACCTGCAAGGAGTTTGTACGTTCTCCCCATTTCCGCCTGGATAATCTGATCAACTATTTTAGTTAGACCTCCCCCACCTCCTCTATCTATTACCTCACCCACGTCACTGCACCGTCAGCATTTTAAAACGCCTTTTTATATTAGAAATGTATTTTATTCCATATCCATACTTTAACCACTAACTACATTTTATAACATTCTTTATTCTTCATCATTGCTGAATGTTGGGTTATTTTATCGCGTGTTTTTCGTGTTGACGAGCACACCACAGCAAATTCCTCATAGAGTAATGTGAACGAGTCTTAGGCACATATAAATAGCTCGGAAGCCTAAGATTTTTGCACAGTACTGCAGTAATTTTATGTATTGCACTTTACTGCTGCTGCCGAAAAAACAACAAATTTCATGAGATATGTGAGTGATGACAAACCTGATTCTGATATGGGTCTCTGTTGTGGACTGGAAGTGGGAAGGAGACAGGGAAAGGGGAATCATGTTTGGGAAAAGTGGAAGGGAGATGGGAGAGAGCGGAAAGCACCAGTGAGACATTCGGTGATGATCAATAAACCGACTGCTTGGAATCAGACGACCTTGCCTGCTGCCTCAGTGCTGAGTGCCTGCACCTACGTCACTCTGACCCCGGAGCTCCTTCTCTACCACCCGTCCAACACTCCCTCCCGCGGCGCTCCACCTTCACCATTCCCAAGACCCTTTGCTCCCGCCAAATCTACCAACTCGTTCTACACTGCATGTTGACAAATACAGTACTGGGCAGAACTCTTAGGCACTTGAGCTGTATATCTGTCTGTGTCTCAGACATTTGCACAGTACTGTATATGCTCGCGCGCGCTTGTATGTATAACTTTTTCCTGTTCGGCCACGTATCTTCAATCCTTCTATTCCCTTCTCCATGCTCTGTCTGACCCCTCCATTATATGCCACGAATACAGCTACGTCCCAGCTCTCGGTGATAACCTAAAATTATTCTGCAGCTTTGAGAAATGTACGTGTTTAAGATCACGTTTGTTTCCTCTGATATTGCGGGAGATGTTCTTGGCTGGAAACGGTTAAATGAGTGTGTTTGTTCAGTGACTGTAATTAATGACGGTCTCACTGGAAACCGCTGACGTTTGGGGACTTTTCCTTCTCTCCAGTTCATCAGTAAATATGGCTCTTCCCACACTTCCGTGAGATCATTTCCATCGGCTCTGCCGGGGCAACAGCGCCGCCCCGAGGCAGAGCGTGGTATTACACGTGAAAGATATAGCTCGGTTCTGCATTCTCACTGCTGTGGAGCTTGCTGTTATATCCAGGTATTGATGCTATAAACCACGCATTTGGTCCTTCTGTACACTCAGACTGAGGTGTAGCTTTTTTTTCTTTGCTCTGAATGCAATATTGACTCCTGAATACATATTACATTAAGCTGACGTTCTGGGTAAGATGCTGACAGCACTTAACATTCTACTTTCAAGAGACACACAATCTCACTTTCACCGCATCTCCCACTTGTATTGACGTCAGCTTCATTTCCATCTCTATGGAGTGATTTATTTAAAGATACATCACGGTAACAGCCAATGAGCTCGCACCGCCCAATTACACCCATGTGACCAGTTACCATGCTTACCCGTACGTCTCTGGGATGTGGGAGGAAACCGGGGCACCTTGAGGAAACCCACGCTGGGAACGTACAAACTTACAGACAGCGGAACTGAACCCGGGTCAGTGGCGCTGTGAAGCGTTACACTAACTGCTATGTACCGTGCCAACACCAAGGGCCGTCAGTGATTTTCACCGGTTACCACCTGAGTGGTATTGACTAGCCTGAGGTGGATAAAATCCCCAGGGCCACAGCAAGTTTACCTTTAGATCTTGTAGAAAAGTAAGGAAGAAATCGAGTAAACCCTTGCAGAAACTGTTGCTTCATCTTGTAATGCCCTGGTTAATAGATAGATAGATAGATAGATAGTTAGATAGATAGATAGATAGATAGATAGATAGAGAGAGAGAGAGATAGATAGATAGATAGATAGATAGATAGATAGATAGATAGATAGATAGATAGATAGATAGATACTTTATTCATCCCCATGGGGAAATTCAACATTTTTTTTCCAATGTCCCATACACTTATTGTAGCAAAACTAATTATAACCAATACTTAACTCAGTAAAAATATGATATGCATCTAAATCACTCTCTCAAAAAGCATTAATAATAGCTTTTAAAAAGTTCTTAAGTAGTTTACATAAATACATTGAGTCCTAACCCCGGCACTTTAACATATCCTACTCCTGGCGGTTGAATTGTAAAGCCGAATGGCATTGGGGAGTATTGATCTCTTCATCCTGTCTGAGGAGCATTGCATCGATAGCAACCTGTCGCTGAAACTGCTTCTCTGTCTCTGGATGGTGCTATGTAGAGGATGTTCAGGGTTTTCCATAATTGACCCTAGCCTACTCAGCGCCCTTCGCTCTGCTACCGATGTTATACTCTCCAGCACTTTGCCCACGACAGAGCCCGCCATCCTTACCAGCTTATTAAGACGTGAGGCGTCCCTCTTCTTAATGCTGCCTCCCCAACCTGTTTAATTGTATTTGTTGTACCGGATGGGGTATCTGAGGGATATAATCTACCAGCATTTCTTTTAGATGGTTCTGCGCATGTCTGAAAAAAATCTATTGGAACTTTTTTTTAGATCAAGAGGGTATGAGGACAGAGGCGGTCCCACATACAGGGCTCGTCTGGGAGGTTGGATCGAATGGGATCCAGGGAGAGGTGGCTTGGTGGATGCATAATTGGCTCGATGCTCGGACACAAAGGGTGAAGGTTGAATGTGTTTTTCTCGGACTGGAGGCCACTTTCAGACCACGTCTCAATCCTGGTGTCGGATACTCCAATATTTGCGTCCAAACCATCCTTCGTCAAGGTCTCTCGTTACAGGATCAGTACATCTAGGGATGACACAAAAGCACGAAGTCTTGCTCATAGTGAAGAGGGCTATGGCAGATTACCATAAGATTATAAGATATAGGAGTAGAATTAGGCCTTTGGGCCCATCGAGTTTGTTCCACCATTTCATCATGGGTGATCTATTTTCCCTCTCAGCCCCAGTCTCCTGCCTTCTCCCCGTAACCTTTCATAGCCTGACCAATCAGAAATCTATTAACCTCCACATTAATTATACAAATCTGCCAGTGGCATAGAAATCCACCACTCTCAGGCTAAAGAAAAATTTCCACAATTCCGTTCTGAAAGGACACCCCTCTATTCTGAGGCTGTCTCCTCTCGTCTTAGACACTTCTTAGAGTTGAAACATCCTCTCCACATGCACTCTATCAAGGCCTTTCGCTGTTTGATAGGTTTCAACGAGTTCACCCCTCATTCTTCCGAATTCCAGTGAATAAAGACCTAGATCCATTAAAAGCACTTCATATGACGAAACTCTAACAGATTTGTCCGGCAAGATTTCCCTTAACAGAAGTCATGCTGACTTTGACTTACTTTATCATTAGTTGCCAAGTATCGCCAAACCTCATCCTCAATAGTAGACACCAACACTTTCCCAAACACTGCGGTGAGGCTAACTGGCCTATAATCTCCTTTCTTTTGCTTTCCTCCTTTCTTAAAGAGTGGACTGACAGTATTCCAGGACCATGCCAGAATCAAGTGATTATTGAAATACCATGACCAATGCATCCATTGTCTCTTCAGCAACTTCTCTCCGGACTCTGGGATGTTGTCCATCTGGTCCAGTGGACTTATCCACCTTAAGACATTTGAGTTTGCCTAGCACTTTCCCTTTGTAATAGCAATGGCACTCACTCCTGCTCCCTGACATTCACAGACCACTGACACACTGCTAGTGTCTTCCTCAGTGAAGACAGATACAAAGTACCCATTAATTTCATCTGCCATTACTTTGTCCCCCATTACTACCTCATCAGCCTCATTTTGCAGTGGTCTAATATCAACTCTCACTTCCCTTTAACTCTTTATATAACTGAAAATAACTTTTGGTATCCCGCTTTATATTATTGGCTAGCCTGCCATATTTCATCTTTTCCCTTCCTATACCCAGGTTGTCTCTATTTGGATAGACATGGACTGATTCGGGATGGTCAGCATGGCTCTCTGCTTGGTAGGTTCGATAGAGTTTTTCAAGAAAATTACCAGGAAAGTTGATGAAGACAAGATATTGGATGTTGTCTATGCAGACTTTAGCAAGGCATTTGACAAAGTACGGCATGGGAGGTTGGTCAATAAGGTTCAATCGCTCGGCATTTGACGTTAGAGAGTAAATTGGATGAGACATTGACTTTGTGGGAGGAGACAGAGAGTGGCAGTGGATGATCGTCTCTCTGACTGGAGGCCTGTGACGAGTGGATCGGTGCTGGATCCATGGTTGGTCATCTATATCAATGATCTGCATGATAACATGGTTTACGAGATCAGAAAATTTGTGGATGACACCAAGTTTGGGAGTGTAGTGGACAGCGAGGAAGATTATCAAAGTTTGCAGAGAGTGACAGGCGGGGGAGGGGGTGTTGCTGAGGCTCACTGGGGCCTCCAATGGCAACGGATCCCACTCCTACTGTGTGCAAAACCGAGGCGTTTAGATGCAAACACACTTTTCCACTGAGGTTGGGTGAGATTACAACTAGAGGTGATGGGTTCAGGGTGAAAGGTGAAATCGATCCCCTGAGTAACTTTCAATTCCCTGGCCCTGACCGCCTCATCTTCACCATGGATGTTCTGTCCCTGAACACTTCCATCCCCCATCAAGAAGGCCTCAACACCCTCTGTTTCCTTCTTGACAAAAGAACCAAGCAATCCCCCTCCACCACCACCCTCCTCCGTCTGGCAGCGCTGGTCCTCCCCGGGAACAATTTTTCCTTCTCCTCCCGCTTTCTCCAAACTCGAGACGTGACCATGAGCATTCGCATTGGTCCCAGCTAGGCCTGCCTCTTCACTGGCTACAGAGAACAATCCATGTTTGAAACCATCTCCGGTTACACTCCCCCACTCCTCCTCCGCTACATTGACAACTGCATTGGCGCTGCTTCATGTACCCGTGCTGAGCTCGTCAATTTTATCAACTTTGCCGTTAACTTCTACCCTGCCCATAAATTCACTAGGTTCATCTCTGACACCTCCCTCTCCATTCTCGATCTCTCTGTCCCCATCTCCGGAGACAAACAGTCAACCGAGATCTTTTATAAACCTACTGATTCCCACAGTTGTCTCAACAATACCTCTTCCCACCCTGTCTCATGTAAGAATGCTATTCCCTTTTCTCAGTTTCCTCGTTTTCGCCGCATCTGTTCCCAGGACGTGGTTTTCCATTCCAGGACATCAGAGGCGTCCTCCTTCTTTAAAGAACCGGGTTTCCCTCCCTCTGCTATTGATGATGCCCTCACCCGCATCTCCTCCATTTCCCCTACATCCGTACTCACCCCATCTTCTCGCCACCTTAATAGTGATGGAGTTCCTCTTGTCCTCACCTACCACCCCACCAGTCTCTGCACCCAATACGTTCTCCTTTGCAACTTCCACAGTCTCCAACGGGATCGTAACACAGGACAAATTTCCCCCCACCTCACCCTCTCCGCGTTTCCCTGGGATCTCTTTCTCCACGATCCCCTTGTCCATCCAACCCTCCTCACTCATCTCCCTCCCTCATTCTCCCTGCAAATAGCCTGAGTGCTACACCTGCCCACACACCTCCTCCCTCACCTCCATTCAGGACATCAGACAGTCCTTCCAGGTGAAGTAACACTTCACCTGAGTATCAGCTTCTATTGTGTCCGGTGCTCCCGGTGCGGCCTCCTCTACATTGGTGAGGCCCGGTCTGAATTGTGGGACAGCCTCATCGAGCACCTCCGCACCATCTGCCACAAACGGGACTTCTCGGTGGCCAAGCAATTTAATTCCCATTCCCATTCCCATTCCGATGTGTCAGTCCTTGGCCTCCTCTTGTGCCAAGATGAGGCTGCCCTCAGGGTAAAGGAACAACAACGTATATTCCGTCTGGGTAGCCTCGAACCTGAAGGCATGAATATTGATTTCTCCTTCCGGTGAACAAATTCACCCCCCACCCCACGCCCTTTGCCTATTCGCCACTCTTACCTCTTAATTGCCACTATTCCTCCACCCCTCCCAGCCTGGTGGATTAACACCCACTCCTTTGGCCTAGTACACTGAGACCCTCCTCTTTCGGCCCCAGATATTAACACCCTCCTCTTTCATCCCCATACATTAACACCCTCCTCTTCCGTCCCCGTACATTAACACCCTCCTCTTCCGTCCCCAGACATTAACACCCTCCTCTTTCGTCCCTGTACATTAACACCCTCCTCTTCCGTCCCCGTACATTAACACCCTCCTCTTTCGTCCCCGTACATTAACACCCTCCTCTTTCGTCCCCGTACTTTACCACCCTCCTCTTTCATCCCCGTACATTAACACCCTCCTCTTTCGTCCCCAAACATTAACACCCTCCTCTTTCGTCCCCGTACTTTACCACCCTCCTCTTTCATCCCCGTACATTAACACCCTCCTCTTCCGTCCCCGTACATTAACACCCTCCTCTTCCGTCCCCGTACATTAACACCCTCCTCTTTCGTCCCCAGACATTACCACCCTCCTCTTTCGTCCCCGTACTTTACCACCCTCCTCTTTCGTCCCCGTACATTAACACCCTCCTCTTTCGTCCCCAAACATTAACACCCTCCTCTTTCGTCCCCAGACATTAACACCCTCCTCTTCCGTCCCCGTACATTAACACCCTCCTCTTTCGTCCCCGGTCATTAACACCCTCCTCTTTCGTCCCCGTACATTAACACCCTCCTCTTCCGTCCCCGTACATTAACACCCTCCTCTTTCGTCCCCAGACATTAACACCCTCCTCTTTCATCCCCGTACATTAACACCCTCCTCTTTCGTCCCCAGACATTAACACCCTCCTCTTCCGTCCCCGTACATTAACACCCTCCTCTTTCGTCCCCGGTCATTAACACCCTCCTCTTTCGTCCCCGTACATTAACACCCTCCTCTTCCGTCCCCGTACATTAACACCCTCCTCTTTCGTCCCCGTACATTAACACCCTCCTCTTTCGTCCCCGTACATTAACACCCTCCTCTTTCGTCCCCGTACATTAACACCCTGCTCCTTTGGCCCCGGTCATTAACACCCTGCTTTTTAAATTAACGCCTCCTCTCCCAGACCGAGTAATTAACCCTCTCTCAGCGGCCCCGTGTAGGGAATTGGCCGGGTTGCCAGATGTGGACGGATTCCAGGTTGGGTGGGAGGAGGGGAGGGAGAGGACTCAAACCCGAGTTCCCGGAGATCATCAAAGCCCAGCGGAAGTAGGTGAGGATCCAGGATCACCGGCGACATCCAGGTCCGACCCCTGAGGGGGAAACTGGATCCTGCCCTGAACCGGGGGAGTGTCGAGCTGGAGGGGGTGCTGAGACTCACTGCGGGCTCCCCTGGAGAAAGCACGGCTGGTGGAGAGAGGGAGAGGTGGAGAGGACGGGAGGAGAACAGGGGAGGAGGGGTGGAGAGGACGGGAGAAGAACAGGGGAGGAGGGGTGGAGAGAGGGAGAAGTGGAGAGGACGGGAGAGGAATAGGGGAGGAGGGGTGGAGAGAGGGAGAAGTGGAGAGGACGGGAGAAGAACAGGAGAGGAGGGGTGGAGAGAGGGAGAGGTGGAGAGGATGGGAGAGGAACAGGGGAGGAGGATGGGGAGATAGAGTGGAGAGGTGAAAAGATGGAGAGAAGCTGGAGAGAGAGTTGGAGTGAGATAATGGGAAAGGGAAAGATGGAGTGAGGATGGGATCTGGAGACAAAAGAATGGGAGAATAAGATTAAGTGAAGATAGAGGAATGAGGAGGAGGGAAGATGGTGTATGAATGGGAGAGGAACAACGTTATGAGAAAGGATAGAGTGGTTGGGAAAATGAGAGAGAAATATATAGTGAGGTAGGATGAGAGGGTGGGAAAGGTGGAGGGAGGAAATGGGAACCTCGTATCAGAGGACAGGGTCAGACTAAAGGACGCACATTTACCAAGGAGGTGATAGAGATTTGTTCCCTCCACACCTGGTCTGGGGGAGGGAGGGAGGGTGAGGTGAGAGAATGCACACTTCACAGACACAGCATTGGGACAGGGATTGAACGGGGTCTTCAGAGAGCGACGGAGTGAGAGAACGAGAAATAGATGCAATGAAAGAGAAAATGGAATGAAAGATGGATGGGAGATAAAGAAGTGAAAGAGAATGGGATAAAGAGAGATAAAATGATAGGGAGGGATGGGGTGAATGCATGTGAGGGAGAATGAGAGAGAGTGGGAAGGGTTGAGAGAACATTGGAGGAGAGAAGGGAAACGGGAGGAAAGGATGAAGACAGACAGTGTGCAGATATACGTACTCTTCCCTATACAGGGATATGTTGCCATGGGGCGGGGGGAGAGGGAAGGACAGAATGAGCTTACAGGAAGGGAGAACAAATTAGACACCTGAGAGAGTAGGGGTCCAATTTCTTTCTCCACCTCGTCATTATCACTCAATCCACCACCCGCCCCCCACTCGGTCAGGAAAGATGCAGCAAATTCCCCCAGGTCCAGAAAGGGTCTTGTGCACTCCCCACCCCAGCCACCCACCCGAACGACCTGTACACACACGGCCTGACCTCCCGCCACCCACTCTTTCAGCCCTGCCCACTCTCCCCAGCAGAGGGCGACAATGGTCAGCTCTACACATGTACCCGCAATTACAGATGATATAAAAGGAACACATCTCTCAAAACCTTGCGTTCGGACAGTTCCATGTTTATTGAGCACGCACAACAAGCAATAGCAATGCAAATCATCAGCTTCACAACCAAATAATATTCAGGAATGTCAAAGATCCCTTGGATTTCAACCCTTCAAACCCTTGCAGACTGAGGACACATCATACCGTCTCTGCACTCTGTTCTCCGACGCCCTGTCCCAATCTCCCTATCTCCGTTTGTGGGAATCTGTGGCTAGAGATCGACTGACTTGCTCGATGTGAGAGATGGAAATGAGAGTGCATTAGAGAGAGAAACAGATGGAAATGAGAGTGTACCAGAGAGGGAAACAGATGGAAATGAGAGTGTATCAGAGAGAGAAACAGATGGAAATGAGAGTGCATCAGAGAGAGAAACAGATGGAAATGAGAGTGTATCAGAGAGGGAAACAGATGGAAATGAGTGTGTATCTGATAGAAACAGATGGAAATGAGAGTGTATCAGAGAGAGAGAGAAACAGATAGAAATGAGAGTGAATCAGAGAGAGAAACAGATGGAAATGGGAGTGTATCAGAGAAAGAAACAGATGGAAATGAGAGTGTATCAGAGAGAGAAACAGATGGAAATGAAAGTGTATCAGAGAGAGAAACAGATGGAAATGAGAGTATCAGGGAGAGAAATAGATGGGCATGAGAGTGTATCAGAGAGAGAAACAGATGGAAATGAGAGTGTATCAGAGAAACAGATGGAAATGAGCGTGTATCAGAGAGAGAAACAGATGGAAATGAGAGTGTATCAGAGTGAGAGACAGATGGAAATGAGTGTATCAGAGAGAGGGAAACAGATGGAAATGAGAGTGTATCATTGAGAGAAACAGATGGAAATGAGTGTATCAGAGAGAAACAGATGGAAAGGAGAGTGTATCAGAGAGAGACAGATGGAAATGAGAGTGTATCAGAGAAGAAACAGATGGAAATGAGAGTGTATCAGAGAGAGAATCAGATGGAAATGACAGTGTGTCAGAGAGAGAGAGAGATGGAAATGAGAGTGTATCAGAGAGAAACAGATGGAAATGGGAGTGTATCAGAGAGAGAATCAGATGGAAATGAGAGTGTATCAGAGAGAGAATCAGATGGAAATGAGAGTGTATCAGAGAAACAGATGGAAATGAGAGTGTATCAGAGAGAGAATCAGATGGAAATGAGAGTGTGTCAGAGAGAGAGACAGATGGAAATGAGAGTGTATCAGAGAAACAGATGGAAATGAGAGTGTATCAGAGAGAGAATCAGATGGAAATGAGAGTGTGTCAGAGAGAGAGACAGATGGAAATGAGAGTGTATCAGAGAAACAGATGGAAATGAGAGTGTATCAGAGAGAGAGACAGATGGAAATGAGTGTGGATCAGAGAGAGAAACAGATGGAAATGAGAGTGTATCAGAGAGAGAAACAGATGGAAATGAGAGAGTATCAGAGAAATGGATGGAAATGAGAGTGGATCAGAGAGAAACAGATGGAAATGAGAGTGTATCAGAGAGAAACAGATGGAAATGAGAGTGTCTCAGAGAGAGAAACAGATGGAAATGGGAGTGTATCAGAAAGAGAAACAGATGGAAATGAGTGTATCAGAGAGAGAAACAGAAGGAAATGAGAGTGTATCAGAGAGAGAAACAGATGGAAATGAGAGTGTATCAGAGAGAGAGAGACAGATTGAAATGAGAGTGTATCAGAGAGAGAAACAGATGGAAATGAGAGTGTATCAGAGAGAGAGACAGATGGAAATGAAAGTGTATCAGAGAGAGAGAGATGGAAATGAGAGTGTATCAGAGAGAAACATGGAAATGAGAGAGTCTCAGAGAGAGAAACAGATGGAAATGAGAGTGTATCAGAGAGAGAGAAACAGATGGAAATGAGAGTGTATCAGAGAGAGAGACAGATGGAAATGAGAGTGTATCAGAGAGAGAAACAGATGGAAATGAGAGTGCATCAGAGAGAGAAACAGATGGAAATGAGAGTGTATCAGAGAGGGAAACAGATGGAAATGAGAGTGTATCAGAGAGAGAAACAGATGGAAATGAGAGTGTATCAGAGAGAGAAACAGATGGAAATGAGAGTGCATCAGAGAGAGAAACAGATGGAAATGAGAGTGTATCAGAGAGGGAAACAGATGGAAATGAGAGTGTATCTGATAGAAACAGATGGAAATGAGAGTGTATCAGAGAGAGAGAGAAACAGATGGAAATGAGAGTGAATCAGAGAGAGAAACAGATGGAAATGAGTGTATCAGAGAGAGAAACAGATGGAAATGGGAGTGTATCAGAGAAAGAAACAGATGGAAATGAGAGTGTATCAGAGAGAGAAACAGATGGAAATGAAAGTGTATCAGAGAGAGAAACAGATGGAAATGAGAGTATCAGGGAGAGAAATAGATGGGCATGAGAGTGTATCAGAGAGAGAAACAAATGGAAATGAGAGTGTATCAGAGAAACAGATGGAAATGAGCGTGTATCAGAGAGAGAAACAGATGGAAATGAGAGTGTATCAGAGTGAGAGACAGATGGAAATGAGTGTATCAGAGAGAGGGAAACAGATGGAAATGAGAGTGTATCAGAGAGAGAAACAGATGGAAATGAGAGTGTATCAGAGAGAGAGACAGATGGAAATGAGAGTGGATCAGAGAGAGAAACAGATGGAAATGAGAGTATCAGGGAGAGAAATAGATGGGCATGAGAGTGTATCAGAGAGAGAAACAGATGGAAATGAGAGTGTATCAGAGAAACAGATGGAAATGAGCGTGTATCAGAGAGAGAAACAGATGGAAATGAGAGTGTATCAGAGTGAGAAACAGATGGAAATGAGTGTATCAGAGAGAGGGAAACAGATGGAAATGAGAGTGTATCAGAGAGAGAAACAGATGGAAATGAGAGTGTATCAGAGAGAGAGACAGATGGAAATGAGAGTGGATCAGAGAGAGAAAAGATGGAAATGAGAGTATCAGGGAGAGAAATAGCTGGAAATGAGAGTGTATCATTGAGAGAAACAGATGGAAATGAGTGTATCAGAGAGAAACAGATGGAAAGGAGAGTGTATCAGAGAGAGACAGATGGAAATGAGAGTGTATCAGAGAAGAAACAGATGGAAATGAGAGTGTATCAGAGAGAGAATCAGATGGAAATGACAGTGTGTCAGAGAGAGAGAGAGAGATGGAAATGAGAGTGTATCAGAGAGAAACAGATGGAAATGGGAGTGTATCAGAGAGAGAATCAGATGGAAATGAGAGTGTATCAGAGAGAGAATCAGATGGAAATGAGAGTGTATCAGAGAGTAACAGAAGGAAATGAGAGTGTATCAGAGAAACAGATGGAAATGAGAGTGTATCAGAGAGAGAATCAGATGGAAATGAGAGTGTCAGAGAGAGAGACAGATGGAAATGAGAGTGTATCAGAGAAACAGATGGAAATGAGAGTGTATCAGAGAGAGAGACAGATGGAAATGAGTGTGGATCAGAGAGAGAAACAGATGGAAATGAGAGTGTATCAGAGAGAGAAACAGATGGAAATGAGAGAGTATCAGAGAAATGGATGGAAATGAGAGTGGATCAGAGAGAAACAGATGGAAATGAGAGTGTATCAGAGAGAAACAGATGGAAATGAGAGTGTCTCAGAGAGAGAAACAGATGGAAATGGGAGCGTAACAGAAAGAGAAACAGAAGGAAATGAGAGTGTATCAGAGAGAGAAACAGATGGAAATGAGAGTGTATCAGAGAGAGAAACAGATGGAAATGAGAGTGTATCAGAGAGAGAAACAGATGGAAATTAGAGTGCATCAGAGAGAGAAACAGATGGAAATGAGAGTGTATCAGAGAGGGAAACAGATGGAAATGAGAGTGTATCTGATAGAAACAGATGGAAATGAGAGTGTATCAGAGAGAGAGAGAAACAGATGGAAATGAGAGTGAATCAGAGAGAGAAACAGATGGAAATGAGTGTATCAGAGAGAGAAACAGATGGAAATGGGAGTGTATCAGAGAAAGAAACAGATGGAAATGAGAGTGTATCATAGAGAGAAACAGATGGAAATGAAAGTGTATCAGAGAGAGAAACAGATGGAAATGAGAGTATCAGGGAGAGAAATAGATGGGCATGAGAGTGTATCAGAGAGAGAAACAGATGGAAATGAGAGTGTATCAGATAAACAGATGGAAATGAGCGTGTATCAGAGAGAGAAACAGATGGAAATGAGAGTGTATCAGAGTGAGAGACAGATGGAAATGAGTGTATCAGAGAGAGGGAAACAGATGGAAATGAGAGTGTATCAGAGAGAGAAACAGATGGAAATGAGAGTGTATCAGAGAGAGAGACAGATGGAAATGAGAGTGGATCAGAGAGAGAAAAGATGGAAATGAGAGTATCAGGGAGAGAAATAGATGGAAATGAGAGTGTATCACAGAGAGAAACAGATGGAAATGAGTGTATCAGAGAGAAACAGATGGAAAGGAGAGTGTATCAGAGAAGAAACAGATGGAAATGAGAGTGTATCAGAGAGAGAATCAGATGGAAATGACAGTGTGTCAGAGAGAGAGAGAGAGATGGAAATGAGAGTGTATCAGAGAGAAACAGATGGAAATGGGAGTGTATCAGAGAGAGAATCAGATGGAAATGAGAGTGTATCAGAGAGAGAATCAGATGGAAATGAGAGTGTATCAGAGAGTAACAGAAGGAAATGAGAGTGTATCAGAGAAACAGATGGAAATGAGAGTGTATCAGAGAGAGAATCAGATGGAAATGAGAGTGTCAGAGAGAGAGACAGATGGAAATGAGAGTGTATCAGAGAAACAGATGGAAATGAGAGTGTATCAGAGAGAGAGACAGATGGAAATGAGTGTGGATCAGAGAGAGAAACAGATGGAAATGAGAGTGTATCAGAGAGAGAAACAGATGGAAATGAGAGAGTATCAGAGAAATGGATGGAAATGAGAGTGGATCAGAGAGAAACAGATGGAAATGAGAGTGTATCAGAGAGAAACAGATGGAAATGAGAGTGTCTCAGAGAGAGAAACAGATGGAAATGGGAGCGTAACAGAAAGAGAAACAGAAGGAAATGAGAGTGTATCAGAGAGAGAAACAGATGGAAATGAGAGTGTATCAGAGAGAGAGACAGATGGAAATGAAAGTGTATCAGAGAGAGAGAGATGGAAATGAGAGTGTATCAGAGAGAAACATGGAAATGAGAGAGTCTCAGAGAGAGAAACAGATGGAAATGAGAGTGTATCAGAGAGAGAGAAACAGATGGAAATGAGAGTGTATCAGAGAGAGAGACAGATGGAAATGAGAGTGTATCAGAGAGAGAGAGAAACAGATAGAAATGAGAGTGTATCAGAGAGAGAGAAACAGATGGAAATGAGAGTGTATCAGAGAGAGAGACAGATGGAAATGAGAGTGTATCAGAGAGAGAAACAGATGGAAATGAGAGTGCATCGGAGAGAGAAACAGATGGAAATGAGAGTGTATCAGAGAGGGAAACAGATGGAAATGAGAGTGTATCAGAGAGAGAAACAGATGGAAATGAGAGTGTATCAGAGAGAGAAACAGATGGAAATTAGAGTGCATCAGAGAGAGAAACAGATGGAAATGAGAGTGTATCAGAGAGGGAAACAGATGGAAATGAGAGTGTATCTGATAGAAACAGATGGAAATGAGAGTGTATCAGAGAGAGAGAGAAACAGATGGAAATGAGAGTGAATCAGAGAGAGAAACAGATGGAAATGAGTGTATCAGAGAGAGAAACAGATGGAAATGGGAGTGTATCAGAGAAAGAAACAGATGGAAATGAGAGTGTATCATAGAGAGAAACAGATGGAAATGAAAGTGTATCAGAGAGAGAAACAGATGGAAATGAGAGTATCAGGGAGAGAAATAGATGGGCATGAGAGTGTATCAGAGAGAGAAACAGATGGAAATGAGAGTGTATCAGATAAACAGATGGAAATGAGCGTGTATCAGAGAGAGAAACAGATGGAAATGAGAGTGTATCAGAGTGAGAGACAGATGGAAATGAGTGTATCAGAGAGAGGGAAACAGATGGAAATGAGAGTGTATCAGAGAGAGAAACAGATGGAAATGAGAGTGTATCAGAGAGAGAGACAGATGGAAATGAGAGTGGATCAGAGAGAGAAAAGATGGAAATGAGAGTATCAGGGAGAGAAATAGATGGAAATGAGAGTGTATCACAGAGAGAAACAGATGGAAATGAGAGTGTATCATTGAGAGAAACAGATGGAAATGAGTGTATCAGAGAGAAACAGATGGAAAGGAGAGTGTATCAGAGAGAGACAGATGGAAATGAGAGTGTATCAGAGAGAGAATCAGATGGAAATGACAGTGTGTCAGAGAGAGAGAGAGATGGAAATGAGAGTGTATCAGAGAGAAACAGATGGAAATGGGAGTGTATCAGAGAGAGAATCAGATGGAAATGAGAGTGTATCAGAGAGAGAATCAGATGGAAATGAGAGTGTATCAGAGAGTAACAGAAGGAAATGAGAGTGTATCAGAGAGAGAAACAGATGGAAATGAGAGTGTATCAGAGAGAGAATCAGATGGAAATGAGGGTGTGTCAGAGAGAGAGACAGATGGAAATGAGAGTGTATCAGAGAGAAACAGATGGAATGGAGAGTGTCTCAGAGAGAGACAGATTGAAATGAGAGTGTATGAGAGAGAGAAACAGATGGAAATGACAGTGTAACAGAGACAGAGAAACAGATGGAAATGAGAGTGTGTCAGAGAGAGATAGATGGAAATGAGAGTGTGTCAGAGAGAGAGACAGATGGAAATGAGAGTGGATCAGAGAGAGAAACAGATGGAAATGAGAGTATCGGGGAGAGAAATAGATGGAAATGAGAGTATCGGGGAGAGAAATAGATGGAAAGGAGAGTGTATCAGAGAGAGAAACAGATGGAAATGAGAGAGTATCAGAGAAACGGATGGAAATGAGAGTGTATCAGAGTGAGAGACAGATGGAAATGAGTGTATCAGAGAGAGAGAAACAGATGGAAATGAGAGTATCAGGGAGAGAAATAGATGGAAATGAGAGTGTATCAGAGAGAGAAACAGATGGAAATGAGAGAGTATCAGAGAAATGGATGGAAATGAGAGTGGATCAGAGAGAGAAACAGATGGAAATGAGAGTATCAGGGAGAGAAATAGATGGAAATGAGAGTGTATCAGAGAGAGAAACAGATGGAAATGAGAGTGTATCAGAGAGAGAGACAGATGGAAATAAGAGTGGATCAGAGAGAGAACAGATGGAAATGAGTGTATCAGAGAGAGAAACAGATGGAAATGAGTGTATCAGAGAGAGGGAAACAGATGGAAATGAGAGTGTATCAGAGAGAGAAACAGATGGAAATGAGAGTGTATCAGAGAGAGAGACAGATGGAAATGAGAGTGGATCAGAGAGAGAAAAGATGGAAATGAGAGTATCAGGCAGAGAAATAGATGGAAATGAGAGTGTATCAGAGAGAGAAACAGATGGAAATGAGAGTGTATCATTGAGAGAAACAGATGGAAATGAGTGTATCAGAGAGAAACAGATGGAAAGGAGAGTGTATCAGAGAGAGACAGATGGAAATGAGAGTGTATCAGAGAAGAAACAGATGGAAATGAGAGTGTATCAGAGAGAGAATCAGATGGAAATGACAGTGTGTCAGAGAGAGAGAGAGATGGAAATGAGAGTGTATCAGAGAAACAGATGGAAATGGGAGAGTATCAGAGAGAGAATCAGATGGAAATGAAAGTGTATCAGAGAGAGAATCAGATGGAAATGAGAGTGTATCAGAGAGAAACAGATGGAAATGAGAGTGTCTCAGAGAGAGAAACAGATGGAAATGGGAGTGTATCAGAAAGAGAAACAGATGGAAATGAGTGTATCAGAGAGAGAAACAGATGGAAATGAGAGTGTATCACAGAGAGAGAGACAGATTGAAATGAGAGTGTATCAGAGAGAGAAACAGATGGAAATGAGAGTGTATCAGAGAGAGAGACAGATGGAAATGAAAGTGTATCAGAGAGAGAGAGATGGAAATGAGAGTGTATCAGAGAGAAACATGGAAATGAGAGAGTCTCAGAGAGAGAAACAGATGGAAATGAGAGTGTATCAGAGAGAGAGAAACAGATGGAAATGAGAGTGTATCAGAGAGAGAGACAGATGGAAATGAGAGTGTATCAGAGAGAGAGAGAAACAGATAGAAATGAGAGTGTATCAGAGAGAGAGAAACAGATGGAAATGAGAGTGTATCAGAGAGAGAGACAGATGGAAATGAGAGTGTATCAGAGAGAGAGAAACAGATGGAAATGAGAGTGCATCAGTGAGAGAAACAGATGGAAATGAGAGTGTATCAGAGAGGGAAACAGATGGAAATGAGAGTGTATCAGAGAGAGAAACAGATGGAAATGAGAGTGTATCAGAGAGAGAAACAGATGGAAATGAGAGTGCATCAGAGAGAGAAACAGATGGAAATGAGAGTGTATCAGAGAGGGAAACAGATGGAAATGAGAGTGTATCTGATAGAAACAGATGGAAATGAGAGTGTATCAGAGAGAGAGAGAAACAGATGGAAATGAGAGTGAATCAGAGAGAGAAACAGATGGAAATGAGTGTATCAGAGAGAGAAACAGATGGAAATGGGAGTGTATCAGAGAAAGAAACAGATGGAAATGAGAGTGTATCAGAGAGAGAAACAGATGGAAATGAAAGTGTATCAGAGAGAGAAACAGATGGAAATGAGAGTATCAGGGAGAGAAATAGATGGGCATGAGAGTGTATCAGAGAGAGAAACAGATGGAAATGAGAGTGTATCAGAGAAACAGATGGAAATGAGCGTGTATCAGAGAGAGAAACAGATGGAAATGAGAGTGTATCAGAGTGAGAGACAGATGGAAATGAGTGTATCAGAGAGAGGGAAACAGATGGAAATGAGAGGGTATCAGAGAGAGAAACAGATGGAAATGAGAGTGTTTCAGAGAGAGAGACAGATGGAAATGAGAGTGGATCAGAGAGAGAAACAGATGGAAATGAGTGTATCACAGAGAAACAGATGGAAAGGAGAGTGTATCAGAGAGAGACAGATGGAAATGAGAGTGTATCAGAGAGAGAATCAGATGGAAATGACAGTGTGTCAGAGAGAGAGAGAGATGGAAATGAGAGTGTATCAGAGAGAGAATCAGATGGAAATGAGAGTGTATCAGAGAGTAACAGAAGGAAATGAGAGTGTATCAGAGAGAGAAACAGATGGAAATGAGAGTGTATCAGAGAGAGAATCAGATGGAAATGAGAGTGTGTCAGAGAGAGAGACAGATGGAAATGAGAGTGTATCAGAGAGAAACAGATGGAATGGAGAGTGTCTCAGAGAGAGACAGATTGAAATGAGAGTGTATCAGAGAGAGAAACAGATGGAAATGACAGTGTAACAGAGACAGAGAAACAGATGGAAATGAGACTGTGTCAGAGAGAGATAAATGGAAATGAGAGTGTGTCAGAGAGAGAGACAGATGGAAATGAGAGTGGATCAGAGAGAGAAACAGATGGAAATGAGAGTATCGGGGAGAGAAATAGATGGAAATGAGAGTATCGGGGAGAGAAATAGATGGAAAGGAGAGTGTATCAGAGAGAGAAACAGATGGAAATGAGAGAGTATCAGAGAAACGGATGGAAATGAGAGTGTATCAGAGTGAGAGACAGATGGAAATGAGTGTATCAGAGAGAGAGAAACAGATGGAAATGAGAGTATCAGGGAGAGAAATAGATGGAAATGAGAGTGTATCAGAGAGAGAGACAGATGGAAATGAGAGTGGATCAGAGAGAGAACAGATGGAAATGAGAGTATCAGGGAGAGAAATAGATGGAAATGAGAGTGTATCAGAGAGAGAAACAGATGGATTGAGAGTGTATCATTGAGAGAAACAGATGGAAATGAGTGTATCAGAGAGAAACAGATGGAAAGGAGAGTGTATCAGAGAGAGAGAGAGATGGAAATGAGAGTGTATCAGAGAGAAACAGATGGAAATGAGAGTGTCTCAGAGAGAGAAACAGATGGAAATGAGAGTGTATCAGAGAGAGAGACAGATGGAAATGAGAGTATCAGGGAGAGAAATAGATGGAAATGAGAGTGTATCAGAGAAACAGATGGAAAGGAGAGTGTATCAGAGAAAGAAATAGATGGAAATGAGAGTGCATCATTGAGAGAAACAGATGGAAATGAGAGTGTATCAGAGAGAAACAGATGGAAATGACAGTGTCTCAGAGAGAGAAACAGATGGAAATGGGAGTGTATCAGAGAGAGAAACAGATGGAAATGAGAGTGTATCAGAGAGAGAAACAGAAGGAAATGAGAGTGTATCAGAGAGAGAGAGACAGATTGAAATGAGAGTGTATCAGAGAGAGAAACAGATGGAAATGAGAGTGTATCAGAGAGAGAGAAACAGATGGAAATGAGAGTGTGTCAGAGAGAGAAACAGATGGAAATGAGAGTGTATCAGAGTGAGAAACAGATGGAAATGAGTGTGTATCAGAGAGAGAGACAGATTGAAATGAGTGTGTATCAGAGAGAGAGACAGATTGAAATGAGAGTGTATCAGAGAGAGAAACAGATGGAACTGAGAGTGTATCAGAGAAACAGATGGAAATGAGAGTGTATCAGAGAGAGAGACAGATGGAAATGAGAGTGGATCAGAGAGAGAAACAGATGGAAATGAGAGTATCGGGGAGAGAAATAGATGGAAATGAGAGAGTATCAGAAAGAGAAACAGATGGAAATCAGAGAGTATCAGAGAAACGGATGGAAATGAGAGTGTATCAGAGTGAGAGACAGATGGAAATGAGTGTATCAGAGAGAGAAACAGATGGAAATGAGAGTATCAGGGAGAGAAATAGATGGAAATGAGAGTGTATCAGAGAAACAGATGGAAAGGAGAGTGTATCAGAGAGAAAAACAGATGGAAATGAGAGTGCATCATTGAGAGAAACAGATGGAAATGAGTGTATCAGAGAGAAACAGATGGAAATGAGAGTGTATCAGTGTGAGAAACAGATGGAAATGTGTGTGTATCAGAGAGAGAGACAGATTGAAATGAGTGTGTATCAGAGAGAGAGACAGATTGAAATGAGTGTGTATCAGAGAGAGAGACAGATGGAAATGAGAGTATCAGGGAGAGAAATAGATGGAAATGAGAGTGTATCAGAGAAACAGATGGAAAGGAGAGTGTATCAGAGAAAGAAATAGATGGAAATGAGAGTGCATCATTGAGAGAAACAGATGGAAATGAGAGTGTATCAGAGAGAAACAGATGGAAATGAGAGTGTCTCAGAGAGAGAAACAGATGGAAATGGGAGTGTATCAGAGAGAGAAACAGTTGGAAATGAGAGTGTATCAGAGAGAGAAACAGAAGGAAATGAGAGTGTATCAGAGAGAGAGAGACAGATTGAAATGAGAGTGTATCAGAGAGAGAAACAGATGGAAATGAGAGTGTATCAGAGGGAAACAGAAGGAAATGAGAGTGTATCAGAGAGAGAAACAGATGGAAATGAGAGTGTATCAGAGAGAGAGACAGATGGAAATGAGAGTGTATCAGAGAGAAACAGATGGAATGGAGAGTGTCTCAGATTGAGAAACAAATGGAAATGGGAGTGTATCAGAGTGAGAAACGGATGGAAATGAGTGTGTATCAGAGAGAGAGACAGATTGAAATGAGAGTGTATCAGAGAGAGAAACAGATGGAAATGACAGTGTATCAGAGACAGAGAAACGGAAATGAGAGTGTATCAGAGAGAGAAACAGATGGAAATGAGAGTGTATCAGAGAGAGAGAAACAGATGGAAATGAGAGTGTGTCAGAGAGAGAAACAGATGGAAATGAGAGTGTATCAGAGAAACAGATGGAAATGAGAGTGTATCAGAGAGAGAGACAGATGGAAATGAGTGTGTATCAGAGAGAGAGACATTTTGAAATGAGAGTGTATCAGAGAGAGAAACAGATGGAAATGAGAGTGTATCAGAGAAACAGATGGAAATGAGAGTGTATCAGAGAGAGAGACAGATGGAAATGAGAGTGGATCAGAGAGAGAAACAGATGGAAATGAGAGTATCGGGGAGAGAAATAGATGGAAATGAGAGTGTATCAGAGAAACAGATGGAAATCAGAGAGTATCAGAGAAACGGATGGAAATGAGAGTGTATCAGAGTGAGAGACAGATGGAAATGAGAGTATCAGGGAGAGAAATAGATGGAAATGAGAGTGTATCAGAGAAACAGATGGAAAGGAGAGTGTATCAGAGAGAAAAACAGATGGAAATGAGAGTGCATCATTGAGAGAAACAGATGGAAATGAGTGTATCAGAGAGAAACAGATGGAAATGAGAGTGTATCAGTGTGAGAAACAGATGGAAATGTGTGTGTATCAGAGAGAGAGACAGATTGAAATGAGTGTGTATCAGAGAGAGAGACAGATTGAAATGAGTGTGTATCAGAGAGAGAGACAGATTGAAATGAGAGTGTATCAGAGAGAGAAACAGATGGAAATGAGAGTGTATCAGAGAAACAGATGGAAATGAGAGTGTATCAGAGAGAGAGATTGAAATGAGTGTGTATCAGAGAGACAGATTGAAATGAGAGTGTATCAGAGAGAGAAACAGATGGAAATGAGAGTGTATCAGAGAAACAGATGGAAAGGAGAGTGTATCAGAGAGAGAAACAGATGGAAATGAGAGTGCATCATTGAGAGAAACAGATGGAAATGAGTGTATCAGAGAGAAACAGATGGAAATGAGAGTGTATCAGAGAGAAACAGATGGAAATGAGAGTGTATCAGAGAGAAACAGATGGAAATGAGAGTGTCTCAGAGAGAGAAACAGATGGAAATGGGAGTGTATCAGAAAGAGAAACAGATGGAAATGAGAGTGTATCAGAGAGAGAAACAGAAGGAAATGAGAGTGTATCAGAGAGAGAAACAGATGGAAATGAGAGTGTATCAGAGAGAGAGAGACAGATTGAAATGAGAGTGTATCAGAGAGAGAGAGAGATGGAAATGAGAGTGTATCAGAGAGAGAGACAGATGGAAATGAAAGTGTATCAGAGAGAGAGAGAGATGGAAATGAGAGTGTATCAGAGAGAAACATGGAAATGAGAGAGTCTCAGAGAGAGAAACAGATGGAAATGAGAGTGTATCAGAGAGAGAGAAACAGATGGAAATGAGAGTGTATCAGAGAGAGAGACAGATGGAAATGAGAGTGTATCAGAGAGAGAGAGAAACAGATAGAAATGGGAGTGTATCAGAGAGAGAGAAACAGATGGAAATGAGAGTGTATCAGAGAGAGAGACAGATGGAAATGAGAGTGTATCAGAGAGAGAATCAGATGGAAATGAGAGTGTATCAGAGAGAGCGAGATGGAGTAAAACTGTGTGTTATCTGGAGAGATGGGGAATGAGAGTGTCTGAGGGAGAGATGGAGATCGGGACTGTGTCAGACGGATGTGTCAGGGTGTCGTGCTGATCGGGTGGGAATGTGCAGGATTGTCCTGTGCTCTGCGAGTGTACACAGATGTCTGCAAAGGTGCACAGGATAGTTTCTTCAGGACCTCAGGAGATCAGGGATCTTCCTCACTACATCCACAGACCATGATGCCTTCTCGGTTCTGTGTTTTTATCAAAAAGCGATTCATTATTTCACACAAAATTTCAGTTCAATCAGTTACAGCAAATTATTGATAATATATTAATGCAATGAAGCCAAGCATCAGTTAATTTTCTCATTTTGTTGCAAACCCAGATGTGTGTGTCACACTGACCCAGCCCTGTAGTGAGGGGTGTCTGTGTTTACAGACCGTTCACTGTGGAAGCTGTGTGACGTCTCACACTGACCCGGTCCTGTAGTGAGGGGTGTCGGTGTTTACAGACCGTACACTGTGGAAGGTGTGTGACATCTCACACTGACCCGGTCCTGTAGTGAGGGGTGTCTGTGTTTACAGACCGTACACTGTGGAAGGTGTGTGACGTCTCACACTGACCCGGTCCTGTAGTGAGGGGTGTCGGTGTTTACAGACCGTACACTGTGGAAGGTGTGTGACGTCTCACACTGACCCGGTCCTGTAGTGAGGGGTGTCGGTGTTTACAGTGACCGTACCCAGGGTGTTCTGTGATTAATCTCATCATTCGGGAGATCGGCTCCTCCTGAAACAGGCTGAGTCTGTGTGCTCACTCTCAGTTCTAGGCTTCTAGATTTGAGTGGCGTCACTACTCAAGGGGATCGTACTTCATAATCAGATCAACACGTGGATGAAGACATGGTAAAGGAGCGAAGGCTTCAGATTTGTAGATAATTGGGTAGTTTTCCGGAGAAGGTGGGACCTGTTCCGGCGGGATGGTTTACATCTGAACTGGTGGGGCACCAATATTATTGCAAGTAAGTTTGCGAGAGAGGCTCCAGTGGATTTAAACTAGATACAAGGGGGGAGGGAACCAGAGTGTAGGAACAGATGTGTGCGAATAGGAAGAAAAAGAAGATAGTAAAGTTGTTTGCACCGTTAGAGATAAACAGAGAGGAAGAGATGGAGAATTTCTTAAATGCTTTTATTTTAATGCTAGGAGCATTGTAAGAAAAGTGGATGAGCTTAGAGCATGGATTGTTACCTGGAAATGTAGTTATCAGTGAAACATTGTTGCAGGAGGGGTGTGATTGACAACTGAATATCCCTGGATTTCGTTGCTTCAGGTGTGATAGAATCCGAGGGACAAAAGGGGGAGGTGTTGCATTGCTTGTAAGAGGAAAAATTACAGCGGTGCTCTGGCAGGATAGATTACAGGGCACGTCTAGGGAGACTATTTGGGTGGAATTGAGGAATGGGAAAGGCGTTGCAACACTTACAGGGGTGTATTAAAGACCAGCTAATGGGGAGCGAGAATTGGAGGAGCAAATTTGTAAGGAGATAGCAGATATTTGTAGTAAGCACAGGGTTATGACTGGGGGAGATTTAAATTTTCCACACATAGATTGGGAAGCCCATACTGTAAAAGCACTGGATGGTTTGGAGTTTGTAAAATATGTGCAAGATATTTTTTGCAGCAATACATAGAGGCATCAACTAGAAAAGGGGCAGTGTTTGATCTCCTGTTAGGAAATGAGATAGGTCAAGTGACGGAGGTATGTGTTGGGGAGCACTTCAGGTCCAGTGATCACAATGCTATTAGTTTGAGTATAATTATGGAGAAGGACAGGACTGGACCCAGGGTTGAGATTTTTAATTGGAGAAGGGCTAACTTTGACGAGATGTGAAAGGATTTAGAAGGAGTGGATTGGGACAATTTGTTTTATGGGAAGGATGTAATAGAGAAATGGAGGTCATTTAAAGGTGAAATGTTAAGGGTACAGACTCTTTATGTTCCTGTTAGGTTGAAAGGAAAGGTTTAAAGTTTGAGAGAGCCATGATATTCAAGGGATATTGGAAACTTGGTTCTGAAAAAAGAGAGATATTTACAATAAATATAGGAAGCATGGAGTAAATGAGGTGCTTGAGGAATATAAAGAATGTAAAAAGAATCTTAAGAAAGAAATTAGAAAAGCTAAAAGATATGAAGTTGCTTTGGCAAGTAAGGTGAAAATAAATCCAAAGGGTTACCACAGTTATATTAATAGCAAAAGGATAGTAAGGGATAACATTGGTGCCTTAGAGAATCAGAGTGGACAGTTATGTGCGGAGCCGAAAGAGATGGGGGAGATTTTCAACAATTTCTTTTCTTCGGTATTCACTAAGGAGAAGGATATTGAATTGTGTAAGGTAAGGGAAACAAGTTGGGAAGCTATGGAAAATATGACAATTAAAGATGAGGAAGTACTGGCACTTTTAAGGAATATAAAAGTGGATAAATCTCCAGATCCTGACAGGATATTCCCTCGGACCTTGAAGGATGTTGGTGTGGAAATAGCAGGGACTCTGACAGAAATATTTCAAATGTCATTAGAAATGGGGATGGTGCCGTAGGATTGGTGTATTGCTCATGTGGGTCCATTGTTTAAAAAGGGTTCTAAGAGTAAACCTAACAATTATAGGCCTGTCAGTTTGACGTCAGTGGTGGCAAACTTAATGGAAAGTATTCTTAGAGATGGTATGTATAATTAACTGGATAGACAGGGTCTGATTAGGAATAGTCTGCATGGATTTGTATGTGGAAGGTCATGTTTGACAAATCTTATTGAATTTTTTGAAGAGGTTACTAGGAAAGTTGATGAGGGTAAAGCAGTGGATGTTGTCTATATGGACTTCAGTAAGGCCTTTGACAAGGTTCCACATGGAAGGTTAGTTAGGAAGGTTCAATCGTTAAGTATTAATATTGAAGTAGTAAAATGGATTCAACAGTGGCTGGATGGGAGATGCCAGAGAGTAGTGGTAGATAACTGTTTGTCAGGTTGGAGGCCGGTGACTAGTGGTGTGCCTCAGGAATCTGTATTGGGTCCAATGTTGTTTGTCCTATACATTAATGATCTGGATGATGGGGTGGTAAATTGGATTAGTAAGTATGCAGATGATACTAAGGTAGGTGACGTTGTGGAAAAATGAAGTAGGTTTTCAAAGCTTGCAGAGAGATTTAGGCCAGTTAGAAGAGTGGGTTGAACGATGGCAGATGGAGTTTAATGCTGATAAGTGTGAGGTGCTACACATTGGTAGGAATAATCCAAATAGGACAACATCGTAAATGGTAGGGCATTGAAGAATGCAGTAGAACAGAGTGATCTAGGAATAATGGTGCATAGTTCCTTGAAGGTAGAAACTCATGTGGATAAGGTGGTGAAGAAAGTTTTTGATTTGATAGCCTTTATAAATCAGAGCATTGAGTACAGGAGTTGGGATGTAATGTTAAAATTGTACAAGGCATTGTTAAGGCCGAATTTGGAATATTGTGTACAGTTCTGGTCACCAAATTATAGGAAAGATATCAACAAAATAGAGAGCATACAGAGAAGATTTACTAGAATGTTACCTGGGTTTCAGCACCTAGGTTACAGGGAAAGGCTGTACAAGTAAGGTCTTTATTCTTTGGAGCGTAGAAGGTTGAGGGGGTACTTGATAGTGGTATTTAAAATAATGAGGGGGATAGATTGAGTTGACGTGGATAGGGTTTTTTTCCCTTGAAAGTAGCGGAGATTCAAACAAGAGGACATGAGTTGAGAGTTAAGGGGCAAAAGTTTAGGGGCAACACGAGGGTGAACTTCTTTCCTCAGACAGTGGTAGCTGTGTGGAACGAGCTTCCAGTAAAAGTGGTAGAGGCAGGTTCGGTATTGTCATTTAAAGTAAAATTGGATAGGTATATGGACAGGAAAGGAATGGAGGGTTATGGGCTGAGTGCGGGTCAGTGGGACTAGCTGAGAGTAAGCGCTTGGCACGGACTAGAAGGGCTGAAATGGCCTGTTGCCGTACTGTAATTGTTATATGGTTATATGGTTAAAAGAAGGCAGGCTGCGTCACACTGGGGAATCAGCAGAGTGTTGCAACATCTTCAGGCTCTCCTGGGATTAACCCTTTATGGGCCGTATACTTGTCGAAAGGCAGGCTGGAGTAAGGGAGAGGGTGTAAAACGTCAGGGAGATGGAACTGCAGACTCCTTCACTCGTTGACGGATCACTCCCTCACTCCTCCGGAGGCTCCGACGTGCACTGCACAAGCTCGATCTGAGGATCCGGGTCATCGAACATCTCCCGGAGCTGCGGCCAGAGAGGAGGAAAGATGAATGATTGCTGAGGAAGGAGAAGTTGAAGGAGTGATGGGAGGAGAGGAGCATTAAGACAGGAGGCAGAGGTGTGACAGAGACGGAGGGAGCTAAGAGGAAAGAGGAGGATGAGAGGAGAGAAAATTGAGAGGGTGATAGAGAAATGAGGGACTGGGAGGGAATGGGAGGAGGAGAGGGGATAGGAAGGAGAGGATATTTATCCCCGTGTTCCGCCCTTCCTCCACCCCATCCCTTTCAGCTCACTCTCTCACCTTGTTTCGAATGGCTTCCCGCACTTCTTCCTCACTCATGTCTCCACTCGCTGTCACCTGCACGTCAATCCACCCGTCCTCTTCTCCTGAACAAAACAGCCCAGTGTCAACATGGTGTCACTGTCAGGTCAAGTGCTGCTCACAGGATGTGCTCCCTCATCTTCATCCCTTCGATCGTGCAATCTCTTCTCCCCCACTGTCCACCCTTGCAAACCTTGATTCCTCCCCACACCCTCATCAAATATCTATGTCAATATTCGTTTAGACAGGGACAGGGAAAGTGTGGGAAAAGGGCAGGGGTGGGGTCAGGGAGAGAGTGTGCACAGGTAGTGAAGAGAGGCAGAGAACGAGGGAGGGGCAGACAGTGAGGGGGTGGAAAATGGTAATGAGAAAAGAAAGAGAAAGATGGATGAATCCAGAGTGAGAGACCGAGACATGGAATGTGAGATTTCCCAATTACCTGAATTGGACAGTTTTATGGACATGGGAAATGATGTCATTTACATCCACATGTAAGATTAGAGCAGTACACAGTCATCGGTACAGAAGATTAGAGCTCCTGGTATTGGGTGTAGTGTGTTAACGAGGAGTGAAGACTTATGATCACATGGAGAATGGACTCTTGGAGGAACACGTCATGGAAACTGGCAAGAAACCTCCCTCATTCACTCACCATCCCTCTGTATTCAGGCCATTCCAGATATCAGTCAGCTCCCACTCCCCCTCACCACCCCTCAGTCACCCTCTCCCTCCTCAATCACTCCGACCATCTCTCCTCACCCACACATCCCTCCCACCACATCCAGTCATTCCCTTCCTCAGTGACATCAGGTCTGTCCATTCCCCTCACCACCCCTCAGTCACCCTCTCCCTCCTCAATCACTCCGACCATCTCTCCTCACCCACACATCCCTCCCACCACATCCAGTCATTCCCTTCCTCAGTGACATCAGGTCTCTCTATTCCCCCTCACCACTCCTCAGTCGCCCTCTCCCTCCTTTATCACTCCGACCATCTCTCCTCACCCACACATCCCTCCCATCACATCCAGTCATTTCCTTCCTCAGTGACATCAGGTCTCTCCATTCCCCCTCAGTCACCCTCTCCCTCCTCAATCACTCCGAGCATCTCTCCTCACCCACACATCCCTCCCATCACATCCAGTCATTTCCTTCCTCAGTGACATCAGGTCTCTCTATTCCCCCTCACCACCCCTCAGTCACCCTCTCCCTCCTCAATCACTCCAACCATCTCTCCTCACCCACACATCCCTCCCACCAGATCCAGTTATTCCCTTCCTCAGTGACATCAGGTCTCTCTGTTCAGAATCAGGTTTAATGTCACCGGCATAATCTCCTCCCACATAAACAGACATTTATAAACCAGCAGTGCACAAAGAGAGGACAAAGTAATGGAAGTGGTGATCATGGGTTCATTGTCCATTCAGAAATCTGATGATGGAGGGAATAATCTGTTCCTGAAATTCTGATTGAGTGTCTTCAGGCTCCCGTTCCTCTTCCTTTGTGATAGCAATGTGAAGAGGGATTCCTGAGTGATGGGTGTTTTTAATGATGAATCCTATTCCGTCTCCCCATCACTTTCCTGTCATAACAGCCCCACACACCCTTTCTCCCGGTTACTCTGACCCTCTCCCTGGTCTCCACACTTACCCTCTCCAGCCACCTACTGGCCTCTCGGCCCATCATCTCCCCTGACACCTTCATTCATGTGCCCTGCACTGCAGGTCGAGCAGGTGAATGGGCCCAGGAGTGGGGGAGTGGGGGACTGGGGCAATGGGGGAGAGGGGAGAGGAGGAGTGGAAATGATGAAATGTCTCCAACAGTCCCAAGACTTTGTACCTGAGGTATCCATTGGGGCGGAGGACGGTTTCTGTATACACCCTCCGGTAGTTGATCCTTTGGGCTTTACAATAAACTTCAACTTGAATCGGCTCATGAGAACTTCCAGGTTACAATGTTATGGAATGACACACGTTCACAAGACTTTAGTACCTGAGGCTGTATCTCGAGCTGGGTCTGAAGAAGTTTCCTGGGAAAAATCTCCAGTGGATGACCTTTCAGACTGTTTCCCTGTGGAATTCCCAGGACCTGGGATAAAGGAATGGAGAAACAGGAGAGTGGAAACACTGAAACAGATCATTAGGTAAGACATGACTCTGAGGGAAAGGGGACGGGAAGTGTGAAGAAACCAACAATATCCATCTCCCTACACTGACTCTCCCTCCCAAACCACCATGACTCCAGGTCTCTCTCCTCAGCATGAATTTCTGCAGCTGAACATGGCAATGAGGGATCCCTTCAGTGAATCCCACCACCATTTCCCAAGCCTGCTGACTCTTATGGGCTAGTGGTCAAGCATGAATCATCTCTCCTTCAGCCTCTCCAGTCCAACATCCACCCCTCTCTGCTCACTCATTCCACCTCACACTCTCCAACCCCAATCCTGACCCTATTCAACACGTCACAAAAACAATCTCTACATAAAGATTCACCATTCTCCACTGCCAAGTCCAACAATGCACTCTCATGTTCCATCTCTTCAAAAACTCCCCAATATCACTAACCTCCATGGACTCACCAGGTATCCAGTGAGTTCCCACCCGGCCACTGGGGCCTTGACCCTCTCGGTGTTTCCCACCACCCCCAACACACAATGATCATTGTCCTGTCCCTCATCCATCCCATCCTAACACTACCCTAGCTGAGTCCTCATGTTCTGGCCACCAACCCACCTCACCCGGCCCCATGGACTAAACTCAGACCAAGGTCATTACTGCCTATGTTATAATCTTGCAACACCCTCCCTTGTAGTGATCCTGGATGGTGCTGAAATTTGTCACAGAAGGAGAGATGAACCTCTCACTCCATCATTTACACCCCATCCCCTGCATCCAGCAGGTAAACTGATCCCTGATTCCTCCCCTCTATCAGTCCTCCACTACCCCTACAGCACTTCCCCACATTTCCTCTACCCCACATACCCTCTCTCAATCTCCATCATCTATAGCCCTTCTTCCCCACCACTCTATTCTCTCCTGACCTACCCTATTCATCTTCTCCCTCCTCCCTTATGCTGTACGCTTCCTTCCACTCTCCCTCATTCACTTCTCCTCTCTCTCATCTCCTCTCCTACCCTGTCCCTTATCTCTTCTGCTCTCTCTCATCCCCTCCTCTCCACACTCTCTAATCCTCTGACTCCTCGTCCACTCATCTCCATCCCTCCCTGGGATCACACACAAACTAAACACCCAGATCTGTGGAGATGTGCGGCAGACATCACAGGGACTGTAATGGGTTTCCGTTGTTCGTGTATTCCCCAGTCTGACACAGAGTGTTGAGCTACAGGGTCTAGTCTGTGTCAACCTGCTATTCTGCCTATTCTCATTGACCCACCCTTAGACCATAGTTCCCCATACTGTTCCCATCCTTGTACTAATCCAAACGTCTCCTCATTGCTGCATTCAAACCCACATCCACCACTTCACTGACAGCTCATTCCACACTCTCAGTACCATCTCAGTGAAGAGGTTGACCCTCAGATTCCCCCTTAACTATTTCACCTTTCACCCTTAACCCATGACCTGTCATGTTAGTGGAAAAGCTTGTATTGACACTACCTGTACCCTCGTCATTATATATACCTCCTTCTAATCTCCCCCTCATTCTCCTTCACTCCAGGGAATGAAGCCCAAACCTATTGAACATTTCACAATAACCCAGGTCCTCAAGTCCCAGCAATATCCTTGTAAATTTTCCCCGAACTCTGTCAAATCTTATTGACGTCTTTCCTGCCAGCAGCTGACAATATTCCAAATCAGGCCCTGCCAATGCTTTATACAACTTCACCATAACATCACGACCGAATACTTTGATTTATGAAGGCCAAACTGCTAAACGCGCTCTTCACGACCCGATCTACCTGTGATGCCACTTCCAATTATGAATCTCTATTCCCAGATTGAACAGGGAGAGAAACATTCCCCTCAGTGATCTTCTCCTCTGACACCAGATCTGGTGGTGGACTAACCCAGCCCAGGTTCTCAGTCATTGCTTCCTGGGTTCCCACTAGTTCACTACGAATGTGAACCAGTCAGAGAACTAACTGTGATGTGGGGAACACCACTGGGGAGATGGGAGGTAACAACACAGGCAGAAACCATCAACCAGAATCAAATGGGTTAAACCTCAAACCCCACACTGTCCCCCCCCCCCAACCCCCCAGGCCATTCACACCTCCCTTTTCAGTCAACCCTCTTCTTTAATCTCACACCCCATTCCTCTCTCATAACCATCCATCCTTCCTATCTGAGACACTGAAATCCCTCCCCTTATTTCTCCCCCACTCCACACACACAACCCTCGCAATTCACTCCATCTTTCTCCAGCTGGACACTGCATTCCTCCCTCTCCCAGACACCATCACACTGTCTCCTCAGTTCGTCTGCTACTCACCCAGTGCATCCCACTTTCCTCTATTACTCTGTCCAACAACTGGGGTCCACCATCCCTCCACATTCCCTCTCCATCCTGTCACAGTTCCTGCCTCTCCTCTCTCATTCCTCACCAGTCTCTTCCTCTCTGACCTCTCAGAACATCCCTTTGACAGTTACTCCATCACTCTCTGCTCAATCATCCCTCTCACTCTGTCTAAAAGCCACAGTGGCTCACTACCTCACCCACATCCATCAAACTCAACCCCATTCATCACCCCATGATACAACCTTTTCACAAAGACCCATCAAGCTTCCAATATTCTCCAATGACCCATTGTCCTAATGCTTCAGCTGGCCCAATACTTCAAATACCACCCAATACCCTGATGCACCATAGCCCTGCCCAACCTCCACCTAATGTCCAATATTCAGCAGGTGACCAGTGTATTCCCACCCTCCGCAAAGGCTGCAATTCTCCAGGCATCTCCTCTGATCCCAACATGATGACCAATCTCCAATCCCTTGGCCATCCCATCCCGACTCAACCCATTTGATCAGCCCAGTGTCTGCCAGTGAACCTGAGTCCCGTCGAACCGTGTCCCATCCTCGTTGCTCTCTTTAAACAATGAAATAACATTCACCACATTCCAGGCACCAGCGGTGAGTGATTAAACAAATATCTCCACTGTGTTTCCTCCAATGATCCCCACCACTGATCCTGATCTGCACTGTCCAGCTGTGGACCTGTGAATCTTCAGCATCACTTCATCTCCAGCCACCTCTTCCCCAACTCTATGGCACCTTCTCGCACCTCATTCCCTCCTTGTCTGCCTTTCCCCTCCAATTAGCCCTCCTTTCTACCCACTCCTCCATTCACTCGCTCCATTTCCATCCATCCAGTCACCATCCTCCCTCCACTACTCTATCTTACACATTCCCCTCCATTCCCTTGTTGGTGCTCTCTCCTACCCTCTCTCCTACCTTCCCAACTATCCCTCCCTCCTTTCCAGTTACCAGTGGCTAATGACGAAGCAAATGCCTTCACCAAATGTGAGCTCTCTTGAACTTCGCAGAAATTTCACACAGACAGGTGGGATGAATAACTGAACACTCATTGGCAGCCCGTTACGACGCACATCCAACAGCTGAATTGGTCTGTGAGAAGTTCGACATCACAGAGCGAGAGACTGAGAGACCCCGATGGCACAAGAACTAATACCTGAGGATGTCTCTCCAACTGAGTGAGAGGATGGTGATGGGGTGGGTTGTCCTGTAGACGATCCATTTGACTGAACCATTGTGGAAACCTCCAGATCTGGAACAAAGTAACAGAGACATGGGAGAGTGGCAGAGATTAAACAGGCACAATAATTCATAAAGATGAGCGATTCTGCTGATGCTGAAAATCCAGAGCAACACACACAAAATGCTGTAAGAACTCAGCAGGTCAGGCTGCATCTCTGGAGGGGATTAAACAGTGAATGTTTTGGGCAGACATCCTTCAGCAGCACTGGAGAGGAAGGGAGTAGAAGCCATAATAAAGAGGTGGGGAGGAGTACAGCTGGCAGGTGATAGGTGAAGCCAGGTGAGTGGGAAGGTGGGTGAGGGAGGGGATGATTTCAGAAGGTTGGAGGTGATACATCGAAGAAGTAAAGAGCTGAAGTAGGACTAATCCCACTGGAGAGGACAGTGGATCAGAATAAAGGAAGTGAAGAGGGCGTCCAGAGGGAGATGATGGGCAGGTGAGCAGAACAGAAGGGCTAAATAGTGAGCCAAAAAGAGGTGGAAGGAGAGGGAATTGGTAGGGGTATAAATTACTGGAAGTTAGAGAAATCAATGTTCATGCAGTCAGTTTGGACACTACCCAGACACAGTATGAGGTGTTGCCCCTCTAATCAAAGTTTGACCACACACTGTCAGTGGCGGAGTCCTTGGACAGACATGTGGGAACGGGAATGGGGAGTTGTATTGAAATGGGTAGACACTGAGACAACAATTTGAAAAGGAGCTCTCTGATCTGAATAGATACCAAAACCATTCAGTCCCTGTTCAGCGACTCTACCTCGTGAATGTCTGTGACCAGTCACTACTCTCAGTCAGAGCCCAGGTGAATATTTGGGGCTGAAGGAGAGAAAGTTTGTTCCCTTCAATGACCTCACCACACATACCTGCATTTGCAGACCCTGCTCGGGTGGTGGTCAAACCCAGACCAGGTTCTCCCGTTACAGATCGCTGGGGTCCATTAGTTGTGTCTGACTGGGAATCTGTAATAAGAAGATATACAAAGGATGGGGAAAGTATTAAACAAGTTTTACGTTCAATCAGGAAGGACCTCAATGTCAGATACAGCAGGTTCAAGTCCAGGTCAAATCTGTCCTCTACATACACTACACTCTTCTTTGCTCTTTAATTCCTCTACCCTTGTCTCACAAATCCCATTCCTCACATCTCCCTCTGCATCACTCTCTTTTCAGTCTCTCCTTCCCTCCCTCTAGTTGGAGCGTCACTCTCACTGATCTCTCTGTCTGACTCTCCTCACACAGTCATCACTCTCTCTTTCCTCCCACTCCAGCATGGATGTCTGCGAAGATCAAGTACTTCAGGTTCTACACAGCATACATTCTCTGACAATAAATGGAGCCATTTGAAACTTCCCTCCTGTGTCACTCTCAGTCTCTCCACCCCTCTCTTTTCATTCCTCCCACCCCACACTCTCCAACCCCCAACAGAGCCTCATCCCTCACGACTCACCAAACCCAACGCAACAGACAGGAGAGAGGAACCACTGACTCCATCATTCACAGCCCTACCCACAATGCACTGTACATCCAGTAGGTGAACTGTTCCATGGGAGGTTCAACCTCACACAGTGACAGAGACTGAATGAACACAGATGGACATAGACTTGGTACCTGAGGATGTGTCTCCCGCTGGGACAGAGGACATTTCCTGTGTGTGATCTCCAGTAGACAATCCTGTAGACTGATCCAGAGTTGAAGTCTCCAGGCCTGGAACAAAGTAACAGTGACATGGGAGAGCGGCAGAGATTAAACAGGGACAATAATTCATAAAGATGAGAGATTCTGCAGATGCTGAAAATCCAGAGCAACACACATAAAATGCTGGAAGAACTCAGCAGGTCAGGCTGCATTTCTGGAGGGGATTAAACAGTGAATGTTTTGGGCTGAGACCATTCATCAGCACTGGAGAGGAAGGGAGAAGAAGCCAGAATAAAGAGGTGGGGAGGAGTACAGCTGGCAGGTGAGTCGGAAGGTGGGTGGGTGAGGGAGGGGGTGATTTGAGAAGCTGGGAGGTGATACATAGAAGAAGGGCTGAAGGAGGACTAATCCAATCGGAGAGGACAATGGACCATAGAGTAAAGGAAGTAAAGAGGGAGTCCAGAGGGAGATGTTGGCAAGTGAGCAGAACAGAAGGGCTAAATAGTGAGCCAAAAAGAGGTGGAAAGAGAGGGAATTGGTAGGGGTATAAATTACTGGAAGTTCGATAAATCAATGTTCATGCTGTCAGTTTGGACACGACCCAGACACAGTATGAGGTGTTGCCCCTCCAATCAAAGTTTGACCTCATCATGTCAGTGGTGGAGGCATTGGACAGACATGTGGGAAATGGAATGGGAATCGGAAGTTGAATTGAAATGGGTAGCCACTGAGACAACAATTTGAAAAGGAGCTCTCTGATCTGAAGAGATACCAAAACCATCCAGTCCCTGTTCAGCAACTCTCCCTCGTGAATGTCTCTGACCAGTCACTACTCTCAGTCAGAGCTCAGATGAATATCTGGGGCAGAAGAAGAGAAAGATTGTTCCCTTCAATGACCTCACCACACATACCTGCATTTGCAGACCCTGCTCGGGTGGTGGTCAAACCCAGACCAGGGTCTCCCGTTACAGATCGCTGGGGTCCATGAGTAGTGTCTGACTGGGAATCTGTAATAAGAAGATATACAAAGGATGGGAAAGTAGTAAACAAGTTCGACATTCAATCAGGAAGGAACTCAATGGCAGGAACAGGAGGTTCAAGTCCAGGTCAAATCTGTCCTCTGAAATACATACACTACACTTTTCTTTGCTCTTTAATTCCTCTATCCTTGTCTCACAAACCCCTCTCCTCACATCCCCCTCTCTCAGCATTCACTCTGTCTGCATCACTCTCTTTTCAGTCTCTCCTTCCTTCCCTCCGGTTGGAGTGTCACTCTCACTGATCTCTCTGTCTGACTCTCCTCACACAGTCATCACTCTCTCTTTCCTCCCACTCCAGCATGGATGTCTGCGAAGATCAAGTACTTCAGGTTCTACACAGCATACATTCTCTGATAATAAATGGAGCCATTTGAAACTTCCCTCCTGTGTCACCCTCAGTCTCTCCACCCCTCTCTTTTCATTCCTCCCACCCCACTCTCTCCAACCCCCAACAGAGCCTCATCCCTCACGACTCACCAAACCCAACCCAACAGACAGGAGAGAGGAACCACTGACTCCATCATTCACACCCCTACCCACAATGCACTGTACATCCAGTAGGTGAACTGGTCCATGGGAGGTTCAACTTCACAGAGTGACAGAGACTGAATGAACACAGACGGACATGAGACTTGGTACCTGAGGTTGTGTCCTCCACTGGGGCAGAGGAAAGTTCCTGTGGGTGCTCTCCGGTAGAAATTCCTGTAGACTGATCCAGTGTTGAAGTCTCCAGGCCTGTAACAAAGTAACAGTGACATGGGAGAGTGGCAGAGATTAAACAGGGACAATAATTCATAAAGATGAGAGATTCTGCAGATGCTGAAAATCCAGAGTAACACACACAAAATGCTGGAAGAACTCAGCAGATCAGGCTACATCTCTGGACGGGAATAAACAGTGAATGTTTTGGGCTGACATCCTTCAGCAGCACTGGAGAGGAAGGGAGTAGAAGCCAGAATAAAGAGGTGGGGAGGAGTACAGCTGGCAGGTAATAGGTGAAGCCAGGTGAGTGGGAAGGTGGGTGAGGGAGGGGATGATTTGAGAAGGTTGGAGGTGATACATCGAAGAAGTAAAGAGCTGAAGGAGGACTAATCCCACTGGAGAGGACAGTGGACCATAGAATAAAGGAAGTGAAGAGGGTGTCCAGAGGAAGATGATGGGCAGGTGAGCAGAACAGAAGGGCTAAATAGTGTGCCAAAAAGAGGTGGAAGGAGAGGGAATTGGTAGGGGTATAAATTACTGGAAGTTCGAGAAATCAATGTTCATGGTGTCAGTTTGGACACTACCCAGACACAGTATGAGGTGTTGCCCCTCCAATCAAAGTTTGACCTCATCATGTCAGTGGCGGAGGCCTTGGACAGACACGTGGGAACGGGAATGGGGAGTTGAATTGAAATGGGTAGCCACTGGGACAACAATTTGAAAAGGAGCTCTCTGATCTGAAGAGATACCAAAACCATTCAGTCCCTGTTCAACAACTCTACCTCGTGAATGTCTGTGACCAGTCACTACTCTCAGTCAGAGCCCAGGTGAATATTTGGGGCTGAAGGAGAGAAAGATCGTTCCCTTCAATGACCTCACCACACATACCTGCATTTGCAGACCCTGCTGGGGTGGTGGTCAAACCCAGACCAGGTTCTCCCGTTACAGATCGCTGGGGTCCATGAGTTGTGTCTGACTGGGAATCTGTAATAAGAAGATATACAAAGGATGGGGAAAGTATTAAACAAGTTTTACGTTCAATCAGGATGGAACTCAATGTCAGATACAGCAGATTCAAGTCCAGGTCAAATCTGTCCTCTGAAATACATACACTACACTCTTCTTTGCTCTTTAATTCCTCTACCCTTGTCTCACAAACCCCACTCCTCACATCGCCCTCTCTCAGCATTCACTCTGTCTGCATCACTCTCTTTTCAGTCTCTCCTTCCTTCCCTCCAGTTGGAGCGTCACTCTCACTGATCTCTCTGTCTGACTCTCCTCACACAGTCATCACTCTCTCTTTCCTCCCACTCCAGCATGGATGTCTGCGAAGATACATTACTTCAGGTTCTACACAGCATACATTCTCTGACAATAAATGGAGCCATTTGAAACTTCCCTCCTGTGTCACTCTCAGTCTCTCCACCCCTCTCTTTTCATTCCTCCCACCTCACACTCTCCAACCCCCAACAGAGCCTCATCCCTCACGACTCAACAAACCCAACCCAACAGACATGAGAGACGAACCACTGACTCCATCATTCACAGCCAACCTACAATGCACTGTACATCCAGTAGGTGAACTGGTCCATGGGAGGTTCAACCTCACAGAGTGACAGATACTGAATGAACACAGATGGACATAGACTTGGTACCTGAGGATGTGTCTCCCGCTGCGACAGAGGACAGTTCCTGTGTGTGCTCTCCAGTAGACAATCCTGTAGACTGATCCAGTGTTGAAGTCTCCAGGCCTGGAACAAAGTAACAGTGACATGGGAGAGTGGCAGAGATTAAACAGGGACAATAATTCATAAAGATGAGAGATTCTGCAGATGCTGAAAATCCAGAGCAACACACATAAAATGCTGGAAGAACTCAGCAGATCAGGGTGCATCTCTGGAGGGGATTAAACAGTGAATGTTTTGGGCTGAGACCCTTCATCAGCACTGGAGAGGAATGGAGAAGAAGCCAGAATAAAAAGGTGGGGAGGAGTACAGCTGGCAGGTGAGTCGGAAGGTGGGTGGGTGAGGGAGGGGGTGATTTGAGAAGCTGGGAGGTGATACATAGAAGAAGGGCTGAAGGAGGACTAATCCAATCGGAGAGGACAATGGACCATAGAGTAAAGGAAGTGAAGAGGGAGTCCAGAGGGAGTTGATGGCAAGTGAGCAGAACAGAAGGGCTAAATAGTGAGCCAAAAAGAGGTGGAAGGAGAGGGAATTTGTAGGGGTATAAACTACTGGAAGTTCGAGAAATCGATGTTCATGCAGTCAGTTTGGACACTACCCAGACACACTATGAGGTGTTGCCCCTCCAATCAAAGTTTGACCTCATCATGTCAGTGGCGGAGGCCTTGGACAGACATGTGGGAATGGGAATCGGAAGTTGAATTGAAATGGGTAGCCACTGGGACAACAATTTGAAAAGGAGCTCCCTGATCTGAAGAGATACCAAAACCATCCAGTCCCTGTTCAGCAACTCTCCCTCGTGAATGTCTCTGACCAGTCACTACTCTCAGTCAGAGCTCAGATGAATATCTGGGGCAGAAGAAGAGAAAGATTGTTCCCTTCAATGACCTCACCGCACATACCTGCATTTGCAGACCCTGCTCGGGTGGTGGTCAAACCCAGACCAGGGTCTCCCATTACAGATCGCTGAGGTCCATGAGTAGTGTCTGACTGGGAATCTGTAATAAGAAGATATACAAAGGATGGGAAAGTAGTAAACAAGTTTTACATTCAATCAGGAAGGAACTCAATGGCAGGAACAGGAGGTTCAAGTCCAGGTCAAATCTGTCCTCTGAAATACATACACTTCACTTTTCTTTGCTCTTTATTTCCTCTATCCTTGTCTCACAAACCCCTCTCCTCACATCCCCCTCTCTCAGCATTCACTCTGTCTGCATCACTCTCTTTTCAGTCTCTCCTTCCTTCCCTCCGGTTGGAGCGTCACTCTCACTGATCTCTCTGTCTGACTCTCCTCACACAGTCATCACTCTCTCTTTCCTCCCACTCCAGCATGGATGTCTGCGAAGATCAAGTACTTCAGGTTCTACACAGCATACATTCTCTGATAATAAATGGAGCCATTTGAAACTTCCCTCCTGTGTCACCCTCAGTCTCTCCACCCCTCTCTTTTCATTCCTCCCACCCCACTCTCTCCAACCCCCAACAGAGCCTCATCCCTCACGACTCACCAAACCCAACCCAACAGACAGGAGAGAGGAACCACTGACTCCATCATTCACACTCCTACCCACAATGCACTGTACATCCAGTATGTGAACTGGTCCATGGGAGGTTCAACTTCACAGAGTGACAGAGACTGAATGAACACAGACGGACATGAGACTTGGTACCTGAGGATGTGTCCTCCACTGGGGCAGAGGAAAGTTCCTGTGTGTGCTCTCCGGTAGACAATCCTGTAGACTGATCCAGTGTTGAAGTCTCCAGGCCTGTAACAAAGTAACAGTGACATGGGAGAGTGGCAGAGATTAAACAGGGACAATAATTCATAAAGATGAGAGATTCTGCAGATGCTGAAAATCCAGAGCAACACACACAAAATGTTGGAAGAACTCAGCAGATCAGGCTGCATCTCTGGACGGGAATAAACAGTGAATGTTTTGGGCTGACATCCTTCAGCAGCACTGGAGAGGAAGGGAGTAGAAGCCAGAATAAAGAGCTGGGGAGGAGTACAGCTGGCAGGTAATAGGTGAAGCCAGGTGAGTGGGAAGGTGGGTGAGGGAGGGGATGATTTGAGAAGGTTGGAGGTGATATATCGAAGAAGTAAAGAGCTGAAGGAGGACTAATCCCACTGGAGAGGACAGTGGACCATAGAATAAAGGAAGTGAAGAGGGTGTCCAGAGGAAGATGATGGGCAGGTGAGCAGAACAGAAGGGCTAAATAGTGAGCCAAAAAGAGGTGGAAGGCGAGGGAATTGGTAGGGGTATAAATTACTGGAAGATAGAGAAATCAATGTTCATGGTGTCAGTTTGGACACTACCCAGACACAGTATGAGGTGTTGCCCCTCCAATCAAAGTTTGACCTCACACTGTCAGTGGTGGAGGCCTTGGACAGACATGTGGGAACGGAGATTGGAATGGGAAGTTGTATTGAAATGGGTAGCCACTGGGACAACAATTTGAAAAGGAGCTCTCTGATCTGAAGAGATACCAAAACCATTCAGTCCCTGTTCAACAACTCTCCCTCATGAATGTCTCTGACCAGTCACTACTCTCAGTCAGAGCCCAGGTGAATATTTGGGGCTGAAGGAGAGAAAGATCGTTCCCTTCAATTACCTCACCACACATACCTGCATTTGCAGACCCTGCTCGGGTGGTGGTCAAACCTAGACCAGGTTCTCCCGTTACAGATCGCTGGGGTCCATGAGTTGTGTCTGACTGGGAATCTGTAATAAGAAGATATACAAAGGATGGGGAAAGTATTAAACAAGTTTTACGTTCAATCAGGATAGAACTCAATGTCAGATACAGCAGGTTCAAGTCCAGGTCAAATCTGTCCTCTGAAATACATACACTACACTCTTCTTTGCTCTTTAATTCCTCTACCCTTGTCTCACAAATCCCTCTCCTCACATCTCCCTCTCTCAGCATTCACTCTGTCTGCATCACTCTCTTTTCAGTCTCTCCTTCCCTCCCTCTAGTTGGAGCGTCACTCTCACTGATCTCTCTGTCTGACTCTCCTCACACAGTCATCACTCTCTCTTTTCACCTACTCCAGCATGGATGGCTGCGAAGATACATTACTTCAGGTTCTACACAGCATACATTCTCTGACAATAAATGGAGCCATTTGAAACTTCCCTCCTGTGCAACTCTCAGTCTCTCCACCCCTCTCTTTTCATTCCTCCCACCCCACACTCTCCAACCCCCAACAGAGCCTCATCCATCACGACTCAACAAACCCAACCCAACAGACAGGAGAGAGGAACCACTGACTCCATCATTCACACCCCTACCCACAATGCACTGTACATCCAGTAGGTGAACTGGTCCATGGGAGGTTCAACCTCACAGAGTGACAGATACTGAATGAACACAGATGGACATAGACTTGGTACCTGAGGATGTGTCTCCCGCTGCGACAGAGGACAATTCCTGTGTGTGCTCTCCAGTAGACAATCCTGTAGACTGATCCAGTGTTGAAGTCTCCAGGCCTGTAACAAAGTAACAGTGACATGGGAGAGTGGCAGAGATTAAACAGGGACAATAATTCATAAAGATGAGAGATTCTGCAGATGCTGAAAATCCAGAGCAACACACACAAAATGCTGGAAGAACACAGCAGGTCAGGCTGCATTTCTGGAGGGGATTAAACAATGAATGTTTTGGGCTGAGACCCTTCATCAGCACTGGAGAGGAAGGGAGAAGAAGCCAGAATAAAGAGGTGGGGAGGAGTACAGCTGGCAGGTGATAGGTGAAGCCAGGTGAGTGGGAAGGTGGGTGGGTGAGGGAGGGGATGATTTGAGAAGTGTGGAGGTGATACACAGAAGAAGGGCTGAAGGAGGACTAATCCAATCAGAGAGGACAGTGGACCATAGAATAAAGGAAGTGAAGAGGGTGTTCAGAGGTAGATTATGGCAGGTGAGCAGAACAGAAGGGCTAAATGGTGTGCCAAAAAGAGGTGGAAAGAGAGGGAATTGGTAGGGGTATAAATTGCTGGAAGTTCGATAAATCGATGTTCATGCTGTCAGTTTGGACACGACCCAGACACAGTATGAGGTGTTGCCCCTCCGATCAAAGTTTGACCTCATCATGTCAGTGGCGGAGGCCTTGGACAGACATGTGGGAACGGGAATGGGAATGGGAATTGAAATGGGAGCCACTGGGACAACAATTTGAAAAGGAGCTCTCTGATCTGAAGAGATACCAAAACCATCCAGTCCCTGTTCAGCAACTCTCCCTCGTGAATGTCTCTGACCAGTCACTACTCTCAGTCAGAGCTCAGATGAATATCTGGGGCTGAAGAAGAGAAAGATTGTTCCCTCAATGATCCCCACCACACATACCTGCATTTGCAGACCCTGCTGGGGTGGTGGTCAAACCCAGACCAGGGACTCCCGTTACAGATAGCTGCAGTTCATGAGTTGTGTCTGACTGGGAATCTGTAATAAGAAGATATACAAAGGATGGGAAAGTAGTAAACAAGTTTTACATTCAATCAGGAAGGAACTCAATGGCAGGAACAGGAGGTTCAAGTCCAGGTCAAATCTGTCCTCTGAAATACATACACTTCACTTTTCTTTGCTCTTTATTTCCTCTATCCTTGTCTCACAAACCCCTCTCCTCACATCCCCCTCTCTCAGCATTCACTCTGTCTGCATCACTCTCTTTTCAGTCTCTCCTTCCTTCCCTCCGGTTGGAGCGTCACTCTCACTGATCTCTCTGTCTGACTCTCCTCACACAGTCATCACTCTCTCTTTCCTCCCACTCCAGCATGGATGTCTGCGAAGATCAAGTACTTCAGGTTCTACACAGCATACATTCTCTGATAATAAATGGAGCCATTTGAAACTTCCCTCCTGTGTCACCCTCAGTCTCTCCACCCCTCTCTTTTCATTCCTCCCACCCCACTCTCTCCAACCCCCAACAGAGCCTCATCCCTCACGACTCACCAAACCCAACCCAACAGACAGGAGAGAGGAACCACTGACTCCATCATTCACACTCCTACCCACAATGCACTGTACATCCAGTAGGTGAACTGGTCCATGGGAGGTTCAACTTCACAGAGTGACAGAGACTGAATGAACACAGACGGACATGAGACTTGGTACCTGAGGATGTGTCCTCCACTGGGGCAGAGGAAAGTTCCTGTGTGTGCTCTCCGGTAGACAATCCTGTAGACTGATCCAGTGTTGAAGTCTCCAGGCCTGTAACAAAGTAACAGTGACATGGGAGAGTGGCAGAGATTAAACAGGGACAATAATTCATAAAGATGAGAGATCCTGCAGATGCTGAAAATCCAGAGCAACACACACAAAATGTTGGAAGAACTCAGCAGATCAGGCTGCATCTCTGGACGGGAATAAACAGTGAATGTTTTGGGCTGACATCCTTCAGCAGCACTGGAGAGGAAGGGAGTAGAAGCCAGAATAAAGAGCTGGGGAGGAGTACAGCTGGCAGGTAATAGGTGAAGCCAGGTGAGTGGGAAGGTGGGTGAGGGAGGGGATGATTTGAGAAGGTTGGAGGTGATATATCGAAGAAGTAAAGAGCTGAAGGAGGACTAATCCCACTGGAGAGGACAGTGGACCATAGAATAAAGGAAGTGAAGAGGGTGTCCAGAGGAAGATGATGGGCAGGTGAGCAGAACAGAAGGGCTACATAGTGAGCCAAAAAGAGGTGGAAGGCGAGGGAATTGGTAGGGGTATAAATTACTGGAAGATAGAGAAATCAATGTTCATGGTGTCAGTTTGGACACTACCCAGACACAGTATGAGGTGTTGCCCCTCCAATCAAAGTTTGACCTCACACTGTCAGTGGTGGAGGCCTTGGACAGACATGTGGGAACGGGGATTGGAATGGGAAGTTGTATTGAAATGGGTAGCCACTGGGACAACAATTTGAAAAGGAGCTCTCTGATCTGAAGAGATACCAAAACCATTCAGTCCCTGTTCAACAACTCTCCCTCATGAATGTCTCTGACCAGTCACTACTCTCAGTCAGAGCCCAGGTGAATATTTGGGGCTGAAGGAGAGAAAGATCGTTCCCTTCAATTACCTCACCACACATACCTGCATTTGCAGACCCTGCTCGGGTGGTGGTCAAACCTAGACCAGGTTCTCCCGTTACAGATCGCTGGGGTCCAAGAGTTGTGTCTGACTGGGAATCTGTAATAAGAAGATATACAAAGGATGGGGAAAGTATTAAACAAGTTTTACGTTCAATCAGGATAGAACTCAATGTCAGATACAGCAGGTTCAAGTCCAGGTCAAATCTGTCCTCTGAAATACATACACTACACTCTTCTTTGCTCGTTAATTCCTCTACCCTTGTCTCACAAATCCCTCTCCTCACATCTCCCTCTCTCAGCATTCACTCTGTCTGCATCACTCTCTTTTCAGTCTCTCCTTCCTTCCCTCCGGTTGGAGCGTCACTCTCACTGATCTCTCTGTCTGACTCTCCTCACACAGTCATCACTCTCTCTTTTCACCTACTCCAGCATGGATGGCTGCGAAGATACATTACTTCAGGTTCTACACAGCATACATTCTCTGACAATAAATGGAGCCATTTGAAACTTCCCTCCTGTGCAACTCTCAGTCTCTCCACCCCTCTCTTTTCATTCCTCCCACCCCACACTCTCCAACCCCCAACAGAGCCTCATCCATCACGACTCAACAAACCCAACCCAACAGACAGGAGAGAGGAACCACTGACTCCATCATTCACACCCCTACCCACAATGCACTGTACATCCAGTAGGTGAACTGGTCCATGGGAGGTTCAACCTCACAGAGTGACAGATACTGAATGAACACAGATGGACATAGACTTGGTACCTGAGGATGTGTCTCCCGCTGCGACAGAGGACAGTTCCTGTGTTTGCTCTCCAGTAGACAATCCTGTAGACTGATCCAGTGTTGAAGTCTCCAGGCCTGTAACAAAGTAACAGTGACATGGGAGAGTGGCAGAGATTAAACAGGGACAATAATTCATAAAGATGAGAGATTCTGCAGATGCTGAAAATCCAGAGCAACACACACAAAATGCTGGAAGAACACAGCAGGTCAGGCTGCATTTCTGGAGGGGATTAAACAGTGAATGTTTTGGGCTGAGACCCTTCATCAGCACTGGAGAGGAAGGGAGAAGAAGCCAGAATAAAGAGGTGGGGAGGAGTACAGCTGGCAGGTGATAGGTGAAGCCAGGTGAGTGGGAAGGTGGGTGGGTGAGGGAGGGGATGATTTGAGAAGCGTGGAGGTGATACACAGAAGAAGGGCTGAAGGAGGACTAATCCAATCAGAGAGGACAGTGGACCATAGAATAAAGGAAGTGAAGAGGGTGTTCAGAGGGAGATTATGGCAGGTGAGCAGAACAGAAGGGCTAAATGGTGTGCCAAAAAGAGGTGGAAAGAGAGGGAATTGGTAGGGGTATAAATTGCTGGAAGTTCGATAAATCGATGTTCATGCTGTCAGTTTGGACACGACCCAGACACAGTATGAGGTGTTGCCCCTCCGATCAAAGTTTGACCTCATCATGTCAGTGGCGGAGGCCTTGGACAGACATGTGGGAACGGGAATGGGAATGGGAATTGAAATGGGAGCCACTGGGACAACAATTTGAAAAGGAGCTCTCTGATCTGAAGAGATACCAAAACCATCCAGTCCCTGTTCAGCAACTCTCCCTCGTGAATGTCTCTGACCAGTCACTACTCTCAGTCAGAGCTCAGATGAATATCTGGGGCTGAAGAAGAGAAAGATTGTTCCCTCAATGATCCCCACCACACATACCTGCATTTGCAGACCCTGCTGGGGTGGTGGTCAAACCCAGACCAGGGACTCCCGTTACAGATAGCTGCGGTTCATGAGTTGTGTCTGACTGGGAATCTGTAATAAGAAGATATACAAAGGATGGGGAAAGTAGTAAACAAGTTTTACATTCAATCAGGGAGGAACTCAATGGCACGAATAGGAGGTTCAGGTCCAGGTCAAATCTGTCCTCTGAAATACATACACTTCACTCTTCTTTACTTTTTAATTCCTCTACCCTTGTCTCACAAATCCCTCTCCGCACATCTCCCTCTCAGCATTCACTCTGTCTGCATCACTCTCTTTTCAGTCTCTCCTTCCTTCCCTCCGGTTGGAGCGTCACTCTCACTGATCTCTCTGTCTGACTCTCCTCACACAGTCATCACTCTCTCTTTCCTCCCACTCCAGCATGGATGTGTGCGAAGATCAAATACTTCAGGTTCTACACAGCATACATTCTCCGATAATAAATGGAGCCATTTGAAACCCCCGTCCTGTGTCACTCTCAGTCTCTCCACCCCTCTCTTTTCATTCCTCCCACCCCACTCTCTCCAACCCCCAACAGAGCCTCATCCCTCACGACTCACCAAACCCAACCCAACAGACAGGACAGAGGATCCACTGACTCCATCATTCACACCCCTACCCACAATGCACTGTACATCCGGTAGTTGAACTGGTCCATGGGAGGTTCAACCTCACACAGTGACAGAGACTGAATGAACACAGACGGACATGAGACTTGGTACCTGAGGATGTGTCTCCCGCTGGGATAGAGGTCGGATTCTGAGTCTCTTCTCTAGTAGACGATCCTTTAGACTGGTCCAATGTGGAAACCTTCATGTCTGGAACGAAGCAACACAGAGCTTAAACAACACAACAGGGACAATAATTCACAATGACGAAAGATTCTGAAAATCCAAAGCAACACACACAAAATGCTGGAAGAACTCAGCAGGTCAGGCTGCATCTGTGGAGGGGAATAAACAGTGAATGCTTTCAGGTGAGAACCTTCATCAGCACCGGAAAGGAAGGGGGAAGAAGCCAGAATGAAGAGGTGGGGAGGAGTACAGCTGGCAGGTGACAGGTGAAACCAGGTGAGTGGGAAGGTGGGTGGGTGAGGGAGGGGGTGATTTGAGAAGCTGGGAGGTGTTCTGTGGAAGAGGTAAAGGGCTGAAGGAGGAGTAATCGAATTACAGTGAACAGAATAGGAGATGGGGGCGGGGGAACCAGAGGGAGATGATGGGCAACTGAGGAGAACAGAGGGGTTAAGAGGGGAGCCAGAGTAAAAATGGAATTAGAGAGAAGTGGTAGGGGAGAGAAATTACTGAAAGTTAGAGAAATCAATGTTCATGCTGTTAGTTTGCCGGCTACCCAGATGGAATATGAGTTGTTGGCCCTCCAGTCTGAGTTTAGCCTCATCATGTCAGTAGAGGAGGCCTTGGATAGACAACTGGGAATGGGAAGTTGAATTGAAATAGGGATCTTTACCTGAGCTCACAGACCCAGCTGGTGTGGTGGTCAAACCTGGAACAGGTTCACCTGTCATTGAACCCTGTGGTTCCGGAGTTGTGTCTGACTGGGTATCTGTACGTGAGCTTGAAGACCCTGCTGTGGTGGTGGTCAAACCCAGGCCAAGTTCTGTGGTCACAGATCCCTGGGTTTCCCGAGTTGTGTCTGACTGAGAATCTGCAATAAGAAGATATACAAAGGAAGAGTAAAGTAGCGAACAGGTCTTACGTTCGATCAGGAAGGATCTCAATGGCAGGAATAGGAGGCTCAAGTCCAGGTCAAATCTGACTACCTCTACCCTTGTCTCCCAAATCTCTCTCCTCACATCTCCCTCTGGGCATTCACTCTCTTGTCAGTCTCTCCTTCCTTCCCTCCAGTTGGAGCGTCATTCTCACTGATCTCTCTGCCCAACTCTCCTCACACTCTCTCCTCACTCACCTCATTCCTCCCACTGCAGCATCCCACCTCTCTCTCCATCCCTCTCTCCTGAGTGTTTTCACCCATTTCCTTCTGTCCACATACTGAATTACTCAAATCCCACTCCGATCGTTTCTATGTCTCATCAGTCACCGTGTAACTCCTCATAGTCATTCCTCCCTCCTCTCTGTGACCATCCTCCCCTCTCAACTACAATGGGAGAAGGAACATCAGGATTTCACTGTGGCAGATGTATGGATGGAAATCTCTGTGGTCAATCTCAGTCTCTCTCCCTCTCTCTCTCAACACTGGGGGAGTTTTCTGCCGATTCTCAAGTCGGAGAATCTCAGAATAAAAAGTGATGCAGCAGACTGTAAGATCATCACAGTGAAAATACAAATAATAATAATAAATAAGCAATAAATATTGTGAACAGGAGATGAAGAGTTCTTAAGAGTGAGTCCATAGGTTGTGGGAACAGTTTATGAATGACAATAGACAATAGGTGCAGAAGTAGACCATTTGGCACTTCGAGCCTGCACCGCCATTCTGAGATCATGGCTGATCATCTACTATCAATACCCGGTTCCTGCCTAGTCCCCATATCCCTTGATTCCCCTATCCATAAGATACATATCTAGCTCCTTCTTGAAAGCATCCAGAGAATTGGCCTCCACTGCCTTCCGAGTGGGATGAGTGTTGAGTGAAGTTTTACCACTCTGGTTCAGCAGCCTAATGTCTAAGGGGTAATAACTGTTTCTGAACCTGGTGGTGTGTGTCCTGAGGCTCCTGTACCTTCTTCCTGATGGCAACAATGCAAAGAGAACATCAAAGATAGAAATCTACAGCACATTACAGGCCCTTCTCTACAGTAACCATGGTGTACAAAGGCTGATGTAAACAACCTCTAGAAACTGTCTGGAATTTCCCTACAACATAGCCCTCTAAGTACCTACCTAAGAGCCTCTTAAAAGACCCTTTTGTATCTGCCTCTACCACCGTCACCGACAGTGCATTGCACGCACCCACCGCTCTCTGTGTGAAAAACTTAGTCCTGACATCCCCCTTGTACCTACTTCCAAGCAGCTTAAACCTATGCCCCCTCGTGTTAGCCATTTCAGAACTGGGAAAAGCCTCTGACTATTCACAGGATCAATGCCTCTCATCATCCTATACCCCTCTACCAGGTCACACCTCATCCTCCATTGCTCCAAGCAGAAAAGGCCAAGTTCACTCAACCTATTCCATAAGGCATGCTCCCCAATCTAGGTAATATCCTTGTAAATCTCCTCTGCACTCTCTCTATAGTATCCCCATTCCTTCCCGTAGCGAGGTGACCAAAAGTGAACACTGGACTCCAATTGGGGTCTGACCAAGGTCTTGTATAGCTGTAACAACACTGTCAAATTGTGCAGCGGCTTTGAGTGTCCTATGGACATGGACCCCAAGATCTCTCAGATGCTCCACACTGCCACTAGTCTTACCATTAATATTATATTGTCTTCAAATTTGACTTACTGAAGTGATGCACCTCACACTTATCTGAGTTGAACTCCATCTGCCACTTCTCAGAGCAGTCCTGCATCCTATCAATGTTGCGCTGTAACTTCTGACAATGCTCCAGACTATCCACAACATCCCCAACTTCTGTGTCATCAGCAAACTTACTAACCCCCTAACCCCCCCCCCTTCTACTTCCTCATCCAGGTCATTTATAAAAATCACAAAGAGGAGGGGTCCCAGAACAGATCCCTGTGGAACACCACTGGTCACTGACCTCCATGCAGAATACAAACCATCTACAACCACCATTTGCCTTCTGTGGGCAAGCTGATTCTGGATCCACAAAGCAAGATCTACTTAGATCCCATATCTCATTACTTTCTGAATGAGCCTAGCATTATCAAATGCCTTACTGAAATCCATATACACTGCATCCACTGCTCTACCTTCATCAATGTGTTTTGCTACATCCTCAAATAATTCAATCAGTTTCGTAAGGCATGACCTGCCCATGACAAAGCCATGCTGACTATCCCGAATTAGATTATGTTTCTCCACATGCTCATAAATCCTGCCTCTCAGGATCTTCTCCAGCAACTTGCCCATCACAGAAGTCAGAGTCACTGGTCAATAATTTCCTGGATTATCTCTACTCCCTTTCTTGAACAACAGAACAGCATTTGAAACCTTCCAATCCTCTGGTAGTTCACCTGTCCCCATTGATGATGCTAAGATCATCGTCAGAGGCTCAGCACTCTCTTCCCTCACTTCCCTCTGTAGCCTGGGGTATATCTCATCTGGACCCAGCGACTTACCTACATTAATATTTTTCAAATGTTCCAGCACAGCCTCTTTCTTAATGCCTATATACTCAAGTATTTCAGTCCACTGTAAGTCATTCCCACAAATGCCAAGGTCCTTTTCAGTAATGACCGCTGAAGTAAAGAATTCATTAAGTACCTCCGCTACCTACTCTGGCTCCATGCACATTTCCACTATTGCTCCTGACTGGTCCTATTCTCCCACGGCTCATCCTCTTGCTCTTCACATTCTTGTAGAATGCCTTGGGGTTCTCCTGAATCCTGCTCACCAAGGCCTTCTCATGGCCCCTTCTAGCTCTCCTAATTTCAATCCTGAGCTCCTTCCTGGCACCCTGTAATGTTTAGAGCTCTAACAGCACCTAGTTTCTTGAACCTTTCTCTTGACGCTTTTCTTTTCTCTTATCTAGATTTTCTACATTCTTTGTCCAGCATGGTTCCTTTACCCTACCATCCTTTCTGTGCTTCAATGGAACAAACCTTGCAGACCACCATGCGAATATTCCCTGAACATTTGCCATATTTCTGCCATGCTTTTCCCTGAGAACATCTGCTCCCAATTTATGTTCCCAAGTTCCTGCCTAATAGCATATTCTCCCCACCACCACAATTAATAGTGCCATCTGCACTATCTTCCTGTTCTGACCTTCACGAGCTCGTGGCAACAGGAGTAATCCGGAGATTACCACCGTGGAGGTCCTGCTTTTCAGCCTCCTTCCTAACTCCCTAAACTTACTGTGCATGACCTCTATCCCTCTCCTGTCTCATTGGTACCAACATGTACCACGACCTCCAGCTGCTCACCCTCCCCTTCCAGAATATTCTGCAATCGCTCAGAGACATCCTGGACCCCAGCACCCAGGAAGCAACACACTATCCTGGTGTCTCTTTTCCTGCCACAGAATCTCCTGTCTGTCCCCCTAACTATCGAGTCCACTGTGACTATTGCTCTGCCTGACTTCACCCTCTCCTTCTGAAGTTCAGAGCTGACCACAGTGCTATTGATCTGGCTGCTGCTGCCTTGCCCAGATAGATCACCCCCCTCAGCAGTATCCTACCTGTTGCTGAGGGGAATGGCCACAGGGGCACTCTACACTGACTACCTTCTCCCTTTGCCTCTCTCGGTGTTCACCCATCTGCTCCCCGAATTCTGCACTCTGGGTCTAACACCTGTTCACAAGTCATATCGATCAATTGTCCTGCCTGCTGGATATTCCTAAGTTCATCCATCTCCAGCTCCAGCTCCTTTATGGGGTCTTTCAGGAGAAAGACCATCACGTGCAGCCATCACGGAGACTATCCGGTTCCAGGAATTCCCACCTCCTACAGGGGGACCATAGAGAGGAGCTATAGGCAGGTAGTTACTCCAGGGCCTCGGGAGACAGAGAAGTGGGTAACAGTAGGGAGAGGGAAGGGCAAGAGGCAGATGCTAGAGAGTACCCCTGTGGTGGTCCCCCTTAAGAATAAGTACTCCTGTTTGAGTACTGCTGGAGGAGACGGCCTACCTGGAGGAGGCAATAGTGGTCACGCCTCTGATGCAGAGTCTGGCACTATGGCTCAGAAGGGTAGGGAAAGGAAGAGGATCAGGGCAGTGATAGGGGACTCTATAGTTAGGGGGTCACACAGGCAATTCTGTGCACGCAGAAAAGAAACGCGGATGGTAGTTTGCCTCCCAGTTGCCAGGATCCGGGATGTGTCTGATTGCATCCACTATATCTTTAAGTGGGAAGGAAAACAGCCAGAGGTTGTGGTCCATATTGGTACCAGCGATATAGGCAGGAAAAGGGAGGAGGTCCTGAAAACAGACTACAGGGAGTTAGGGAGGAAGTTGAGAAGCAGGACCTCAAAGGTAGTAATCTCCGGATTACTGCCTGTGCCACGTGACAGTGAGTATAGGAATAGAATGGGGTGGAGGATAAATGTGTGGCTGAGAGTTTGGAGCAGGGGTGACCTGTATAAAAAGGACGGGTTGCACTTGAATCTGACGGGGACAAATATCCTGGCAGGTGGGTTTGCAAAGGCTATGCGGGGGAGAGCTTAAAATAGAATTGCCGGAGTGTGGGAACCAAACTGAAGTGACGGAGGAAAGGGAGGTTGGGTCACAAATAGAGAAAGTTTGGAGACAGTGTGAAAGGGGGGATAGGCAGGTGATAGAGAAGGGACGCGCTCAGACCGATGGTTTGAGATGTGTCTATTTTAATGCGAGGAGTATTATGAATAAAGTGGATGAGCTTAGAGCGTGGATCAGCACTTGGAGCTATGATGTTGTGGCCCCATTACAGAGACTTGGATGGTGCAGGGGTAGGAATGGCTACTTCAAGTGCCAGGCTTTAGATGTTTCCGAAAGGATAGGGAGGGAAGAAAAAGAGGTGGGAGCGTGGCACTGCTGATCAGAGATAGTGTCACGGCTGCAGAAAGGGAGGAAGTCATGGAGGGATTGTCTATGGAGTCCCTGTGGGTGGAAGTTAGGGACAGGAAGGGGTCAATTGCTCTACTGGGTGCTTTTTATAGACCACCCAATCGTAAAAGGGACATCGAGGAGCAGATACAGAGACAGGTTGTTGTGGTGGGAGATTTCAATTTCCCAAATATTGATTGGCATCTCCCTAGAGTGAGTGGTTTAGATGGAATAGAGTTTGTTATCTGTTTTCAGGCAGGTTTCTTGACACAATATGTAGATAAGCCTACAAGAGTACTTGATCTGGAATTGGGAAATGAACCTGATCAGGTGTCAGGTCTCTCAGTGGGAGGCATTTTGGAGATAGTTATCATAATTCTATCTCCTTTACCATAGCATTGGAGAGGGATAAGAACAAACAAGTTAAGAAAGTGTTTAATTGGAGTACAGGGAAATATGAGTCTATCCGGAAGGACTTGGAAGCATACATTGGGAACAGATGTTCTCAGGGAAATATACAGCAGAAATGTGGCAAACATTCAGGGGATATTTGCATGGAATTCTGCAGAGGTACATTCCAATGAGACAGGGAAAGGATGGTAGGGTACAGGAACCATGGTGTACAAAGGCTGATGTAAATCTAGTCAAAAAGAAGAGCTTATGAAGCGTTCAAAAAACTAGGTAATGATAGAGATCTAGAAGATCATAAGGCTAGCAGGGAGGAGTTTAAGAATGAAATTAGGAGAGCCAGAAGGGGCCATGAGAAGGTCTTGGCCAATAGGAATAAGGAAAACCCCAAGGCATTCTACAAGTATGTGACGATCAAGAGGATAAGACATGAGAGAATAGGACAAATCAAGTGTGACAGTGGGAAAGTGTGTATGGAACCGGAGGAGATGGCAGGGTATTAATGAATTCTTAGCTGCAGTATTCACTATGGAAGAGGATCTTGGTGACTGTAGGAATGATTTGCAGTGGACTTAAAAGCTTGAGCATGTAGATATTAAGGACGAGGATGTGCTGAAGGCTTTGGAAAGCATTAAGTTGGTTAAGTCACTGGGACCAGACGGGATGTACCCGAGGCTACTGTGGGAAACAAAGGAGGAGATTGCTGAGCCTCTGGCAATGATCTTTGCATCATCAGTGAGGACAGGAGAGGTTCCAGAAGATGGTAGGGTTGCGGATGTTGCTCCCTTATTCAAGAAAGGGAGTAGCAATAGCCCAGGAAATTATAGAACAGTGAGTCTTACTTCAGTGGTTGGTTATTTGATAGAGAAGATCCTGAGAGGCAGGATTTATGAACATTTGGAGAGGCATTATTGATTATGAATAGTCATCATGGCTTTGTCAAAGGCAGGTGGTGCCTTACGAGCCGAATGAACTTTATGAAGATGTGACTAAACACATTGATGAAGGTAGAGCTGTAGATGTGGAGTATATGGATTTTAGCAAGGCATCTGATAAGGTACCCCATGAAAGGCTTACTGAGAATGTAAGGAGGCATGGGATCCAAGTGGACATTGCTTTGTGGATCCAGAACTACTTTGCTAACAGAAGGCAAAGAGTGGTTGTAGACGGGTCACATTCTGCATTGAGGCCAGTGACCAGTGGTGTGCCTCAGGGATCTGTTCTGGGACCCTTACTCTTTGTGATTTTTATAAATGTCCTGGATGGGGAAGTGGAGGGATGGGTTAGTAAATTTGTTGATGCCACAAAGGGTGGAGGTGTTGTGGATAGGGTGGAGGACTGTCAGAGGTTACAGCGGGACATGATGCCAAACTGGGCTGAGAAGTGGCAGATGGAGTTCAACCCAGATAAGTGTGAAGTGGTTCATTTCGGTAGATGAAATATGATGGCAGAATATGGTATTAATGGTAAGACTCTTGGCAGTATGGAGGATTAGAGGGATCTTGGCGTCCGAATCCGAAGGATGCTCAGATTAGCTGTGCAGGTTGACTCTGTGGTTAAGAAGGCGTATGGTGTACTGGCTTCATCAATCGTGGAATTGAATTTACAAGCCGAGAGGTAATGTTGCAGCTATATAGGACACTGGTCAAACCCCATTTAGAGTATGGTGCTCAATTCTGATCACCTCACTACAGGAAGGATGTGGAAATCATAGAAAGGGTGCAGAGGAGATTTACAAGGATGTTGCCTGGATTGGGGTGCGTGCCTTATGAGAATAGGTTGAGTGAACTCAGCCTTTTCTCCTTGGAGTGACGGAGGATGAGAGGTAACCTGATAGATGTGTACTCAATGATGAGAGGCATTGATCCTGTGGATAGTCAGAGGGTTTTTCCCAGGGCTGAAATGACTAGCACGAGAGGGCATAGTTTTAAGGTGCTTGGAAGTAGGTACAAAGGAGATGTCAGGGGTAAGTTTTTTACTCAGAGAGTGGTGAGTGCATGGAATGGGCTGCCGGCAACGGTGGTGGAGGCGGATACGATAGGGTATTTTAAGAGACTCCTGGATAGGTACATTGAGCTTAGAAAAATAGAGGCTATGGGTAATCCTAGGTAGTTCTAAGTTAAGGACATGTTCGGCACAGCTTTGTAGGCAAAGGGCCTGTATTGTGCTGCAGGATTTCTATATTTCTATCTTTCTATTCCACTATCATATCTGCCACCTTGCCTGCACTGTACGATGGGTAACAAAGACCAGATCATTTAACCTGTTTCTTTGGCCTCAGCCTCTTCTTATCAAAGCCTGACAACTCCTACTCTCATCGCTGACCTACTTCCCAACAATGGCCGCCCCATTTGCCCCTTCTGTACTTTTATTTAATTTGCAGTGCTCTGCTCCCTACGCTGATCAGACCTCTGGAATGTTCGAACACCTGTCTCCTCCTTCATCGCTACGGGTCGGGATGAAATTCTGGGACTGACCATGGGGATCAGTGTTCCCTTAGATGATCCCCACCACCAATTCCTGAGCTGTGGACCATCCTGCATCCATTGTTTCTCCACCCTCCACCCCCACAACTGTCTAAAGCTCCCTCTCAGCACCCCTCCTCCCTCCAGTCTCCATCTTGTATCCCAGACCTCTCTCCCATCCCTACCTACAATCTCCCTCTATTGTCCTCATTTTCCTCCCTCCTCCTCACTCCCATTTCTCTGCACATCACTATCCCTCCTCTCCACTTTCCCACTTCACTCCACCCCAGTCATTCTCCTCTCACCCCTCCATTCTCCTCAATGTCCACCCCCCTCCCTTGCGATGTTCAGCCGGGGGGGGGGGGGGGGATACAGGGACTCAAGTCACCTCATTGTAGCAAGGATGTGGAAGCTTTAGAGAGAGTGCAGAATAGATTTACCAGGACGATGTCTGGATTAGAGAGCAGGTCTTGTCAGGAGAGGTTGAGTGAGTGAGGACTTTTCCCTTTGGAGTGAAGGAGGATGAGAGGTGACGTGATGGAGGTGTACAAGATGGTAAGAGCAATAGATTGAACAGACAGCCAAACTTTTTCCCAGGAAAGAAGTGACTAATACCAGGACGTGTAATTTTAAAGTGACTGGAGGAAAGTATAGGGTGGATGTCAGAGGTAAAGTTCTTCACATGGAGAGTGTTGGGTGTGTGGAACACCCTGGAAAAGGGTGGTGGTATAGACAGATACATTCGGGGTGTTTAACACACTCATAGGTATATGGATGACAGAAACCTGGAGGGTTATGTAGGCGTATGTATTTACTTTGATTTGTACTTCAGGGAGCGCAAAGCACAGAATCAAATATCGCTGTGATGATTGTACGCTCTAGTATCAATTGTTTGGTGGCAATAAAAGTAAAGTAAAGGGGAGGGTTAGATTGATCTCAGATTATTGTCTATTGTCTATTAGGTCTGCTCAACATTGTGGGCCGAAGGGCCTGTGCTGTGCTGTACTGTTCTGTGTTCTATGATCTCTGTCACAGGTCAGACTGGGCAGTTTCATTCTGACCTCGGTGTGAAGGGGGATACGGGAGTGTGATCACAGACCACGGGTAGGGCAGCCGATTAGAAAACTCAGCCCGTGGTGTGTTGGTGACTCAGGATGTTCCAGAATTTCCCCAAAATTCTGTGCAGACCTACTCTGAGATCAATCTCACCCTTTCCTCCTACAAAACCTCCATGTTTCTGTCACCCACGTACCTATAAGTTTGTTAAATGCACCTAACGTATCTGTCTGCACCACCTCCCCTTGCAGGGTGTTTCACACACCCACCACTCTCTGTGTAAAGAACAATTTCTGACATCTACCCTATACTTCCCTCCAGTCACTTTAAAATTACACCCCCTGGTATTAGTTACTTCCTCCCTGGGGAAAAGTCTGGCTGTCCACTTGATCTCTGCCTCTTACCATCTTGTACACCTCCATCAATCACCTCTCATCCTCCTTAACTTGAAAGAAAAAGCCCGCACTTACTCGACCTCTCTTCACAAGACCTGCTCTCTAATCCAGATATTGTCCTGGTAAATCTATTCTGCACTCTCTCTGAAGCTTCCACATCCTTCCTGCAATGTGACCTGTCACCCTGTCATGTGAAGATCATAAAGGGAAGAGAGGAGGGGACATTGAAAAGAAGGGAGGGATAAGAAGGGAATGACTCCCCCCCACACCTCTAATCACCTCGCTTCATCCCACACACCAGACCTTGATCCTATCCCCCACCTCTGGTCTCCCTCCACTTTCCCTTCCCCTAATGCCCCCTCCCCACCCTTCTTCCTCTCCCCTTGGTCTTCACTCCACCCCAGTCTTTCCACTCCTACCCCTCCACTCTCCTTCACTCTTCCCCATTCCCTTCGACCCACCGTGGTCCTTTACAATGTTTCCCTGCTCCCCATGTGTGTCAGGGCAGACTGGGTTGGGTGGTTCTGCTCACCTCATTATGGGAAGGATGTGGAAGCTTTCGAGAGTGTGCTCAGGCTTTTATCACTGGAGTGAAGGAGGATGAGAGGGGACTTGATAAAGGTGTAAAGGATGGGAAGAGGAATGGATCGAATGGACAGCCAGCTATATTTTTTCCCCAGGACGAATGTGGCTAATACCAAGGGTCATAATTTTCAAAGCTAAGGTTTTTTCTTTATATTTTTTACACACAGAGAGTCATGGGCGCATGGACGTCCTGCCCGGGGTGGTGGTAGATTCAGATATATTAGGGGTATTTAAGAAACACTGAGATAAATATTGACATTATCCACACTGGTTCAGGAGCCTGATGGTTTGAGGGGTAGTGTGGGAGCTAAGGCTCCTGTACCTCCTTCCCGATGGCAGCAGTGAGAAGACAGCATGGACTGGATGGTGGGGTCCTTGATGATGGATGCTGCTTGTAGATGTGTTTAATGGTGGGGAGGGCTTTTCCTGTGATGGACTGGGCTGCATCCACTACTGTTCTGATCTTGGGCATTGGTGTTTCCATACCAGGCTGGGATGCAACCAGTCAGAAATACTCTCCACCACACATCTACAGACGTTTATCAAAGCTTTAGGTGACAGACTGAATCTGTGCAAACTTCTCAGATAAGTAGAAGAGCTGCAATGCCTTCTTTGTAATGACACTCATGTGCTTGTCCCAGGACAGATCCTCTTATCATTCAAGATGTCTGTTGAAGAGTCTGATGACAGTGGGGGTAGAAGCTGTCCTTGAGCCTGGTGGTACGTGCTTTCAGACTTTTGTATCTACTGCCCGATGGGAGGGGGAGATGAGAGAATGTTCGGGGTGGGGTATTTGATTACGCTGGCTGCTTTACTGAGGCAGCAAGAAGGGTAAACAATGTCTGTCTGTACTTCTTGCCATAGTAATTCTAATATTCTAATAATGTGTTTTAATGATCTAATAATAATCAGTTTATAATAATAAATTATAACTGAAGACACAGCAGATTTCTATAGGTGTCCTGTGGAGATCATTGTAACTGGTTGCATCACCGTCGGATATGGAGATACCAAAGCACAAGATTGAAAAAAGCTGCTGAGAGGGTTGTAAATTCAGCCAGTTCATCATGGTCACTGGCCTCCCCACCATCGAGGACATCTTCAAAATCCCTGGTCTCCTCAAGTCCCTTCGGATATGGCATGAAGGCCTGACCTCTAATTCCTCCACATGCCTCTCCCTAAATGCTAACCTGATGACTAACTTCCCACTCTGTCCCCAATACCATCTCTACAAACTTACAAAAACAACTAAACCTGAGGCACGATCTTGATGGAGAGCTTAGCTGGGCACCATCTTGACCATCGATTGTACAACACTCCCCCGATAACATCTTGACCATCTATTGTACAACACTCCCCAGACACCATCTTGACCTTCTATTGTACAACACCCCCCTGACACCATCTTGACCATCTATTGTACAACACTCCCCAGACACCATCAATCACTGTCATGGGGCTGCTGGGCTGATTTACACTTTCCTACATCATATCTTCTGAATAATTGTCTACTGGTGTTCCAATCATTACAATTCTAACAGAAACATCTCACAGGTTAATTTTTCGTGAGAGAACAAAGGATGTTTCATTATGACAGATACAAAGTAACATTTCATAAATGTAAATTGGTCAGTGGATGTAAATAATCTGGAATGGGTTGGGAGGTGGTGGGTGGAGAGATTCCATCAACATTACTGAAGATTTATTCTGGGCAACACACAGTGACACAATCATGAAGAAGGCACACCAGAAGCTATATCTCATTAGGAGATTGAGGAGATTTGCCTTGTTACCAAAGACTCCAGCAAATTTCTACAGATGTACCGTGGAGAGGATTCTGACGGGTTATATCACTGTCTGGTGTGGAGGGGCCACTGCACAGGATCGGAAAAAGCTGCTGAGGGTTGTAAACTCAGCCAGCTCCATCATGGGCACTATCTTCCCCATCATCGAGGACATTTTCAAAAGCAGATGCATCAAAGATTAAAGTTCAGATTAAATTTATTATCGATGCACTTGTTTATTACTCTAACAAACACAAGAAAATCGGCAGATGCCAGACATCCAAAGCAACACACACAAAATGCTGGAGGAATTGAGCAGGTCAGGCAACATCTGTGGAAAAGAGTAAACTCTCAATGATTCAGACCAAGACACTTCTTCAGGACTGAGAGGGAAGGGGGAAGATGCCGGAATTAAAAGGTTGGGGTAGGGGAGAGAGGTTGGCTGGAAGGTGATAGGTGAAGCCAGGTGGGTGGAAAAGGTCAAGGGCTGGAGAAGAAAGAATCTGATAGGAGACCAGAGTGGACAATAGGATAAAGGAGAGGAGGATGTGAACCAGGGGTAAGTAACAATTGGGTGAGAAGAAATAAAAGGTCAGAGTGGAGAATAGAGGAAGTAGGAGGAGGAGGGGGGAATTTTGTTCAGCAGAAGGAGAAATCGATATTCATACCGGCAGGTTAGATTGTACAGAAGGAATATAATGTGTTGCTCTTTGACCTTGAGGGTGGCCTCATCTTGGCACAAGAGGAGACCATGGATCAACATGTCAGAACGGGAATGGAAATAGTCATTAAAATATTTGGCCATCAGGAAATCCCGCTTATGGTGGATAGTGTGGAGGTGCTCGAGAAGCTGTTCCTCCAGCTTACGACAGGTCTCACCATTGTAGAGGAGGCCACACCGGGAACACTGGACACAACAGACAGCAGATTCACGGTTGATGTGTTGCCTCACCTGTTTGGGGCCCTGAATGGAGAAGATGGAGGAGGTGTCGGGGCAGGGGTAGCACTTAGGCCACTTGCAGGGGTAAGTGCTGGGAGGGAGATTAGTGGGAAGGGATGAATGGAGAAGGCAATTGTTGAAGAAGCGACCACTGTGAAAAGCAGAGGGGTGGTGGGGGGGGGGGGAGGTAAAGATATGTTTCGTGGTCTGATCTCTTTGGATATGGCTGAAGTTTCAGAGCATAATTTGTTGGAGAGGGAGGCTGATAGGTGGTAGATGAGGACAAGAAGGATGATCACTATTATGACAGTGGGAAGGTAGAGTGAGTGCAGATGTACGTGAAATGGAGGAGTTGTGGGTGAGGGAGGGGAAACTCTGTTCTTTAAATGAGGAGGACATCTCTGATGTCTTGGAATGGAAAGCCACAACCTGTGAACAGATGCTGCAGAGGTGTGGAGGTGCATCTTGGGTCAAGATGAGGCCACCCTCAATGTGGAGGAGCAACACCTTATACGGGTAGCCTCCTACCTATTCGTATGAATATCGATGTCTCCTTCTGGTAAGCAAAATTTATTCCCCCACCCATCACCAGCATCCAAATCTGTCCACTGAAATACGCACACTACCCTATCCTTTGCTCTGTAATACCTCTAACCTTCACTCTCAAATCCCTCTCCTCACATCTCCCTCTAGGCATTCACTCTGTCTGCATCACTCACTTTTCAGTGTCTCCTTCCCTCCCTCTAGTTGGAGTGTCACTCTCACTGATCTCTCTGCCCAATTTTCCTCATACAGTCATCACTCTCTCTTCACTCGCCTCATTCCTCCCACTCCAGCATCCCACCTCTCTCCCCATCCCTCTCTCCAGTCTGTTTTCACCCATTTCCTTCTGTCCACGTACTGAATTACTCAATTCCCACTGCAGTCGTTTCTATGTCTCATCAGTCACCGTGTAACTCTTCACAGTCATTCCTTCCTTCCTCTCTGACCATCCTCCCCTCCCACCTCCATCACTCCTCCCCTCCCTGTAGTACCACTCAGTCACTCCACACCTCTCCACTCATTCCTCCCACCCTACTCTCTCCAACCCCCAACAGAGCTTCATCCCTCACGACTCACCAAACGCAACCCAACAGACAGGAGAGAGGAACCACTGACTCCATCATTCACACGCCTACCCACAATGCACTGTACATCCAGTAGGTGAACTGGTCCATGGGAGGTTCAACCTCACAGAGTGACAGATACTGAATGAACACAGACTGACATGAGACTTGGTACCTGAGGATGTGTCTCCTGCTGGGATAGAGGACCGTTCCAGTGTGTGCTCTCCAGTAGACAATCCTGTAGACTGTTCTAGTGTTGAAGTCTCCAGGTCTGGAACAAAGTAACACAGACACGGGAGATTGACAGACCTTAAACATCACAACAGGGACAAGCAGTTGTACAGACGAGCGTTTCTCCGGATGCAGGGAATCCAGAACAATGCACTGAAAATGCTGAAGGTCCATCAGCATCTCTGGAGGAGAATAAACAGTCGAAGTTTTGGGCCAAGTTACTTCATCAGGACTGGAAAGGAAGGGGGCAGAAGCCCGAATAAGAAGGTGGAGAGTGTACAAGCTGGCAGGTGATAGGTGAAGCCAGGCTGTGAGAAGATGTCTGGGAACATGAGCAGGATGATGCGAGAAGCTGGGAGGTGATATGTGGAAAAGGTAAAGAGATGAAGCAGGTGAAATCCAACGAGACAGGACTGTGGACAATGGATTAAATAGATGGAGGAGGGGGACCAGAGGGAGGAGATGGGCAGATGAGGAGAGGGGAAGGGCTGAGAGGAGAGCCCGAATGGGAATGGAAAAAGAGGGAAGTGGGAGGGAGAAGAATTTACAGGATGTAAGAGAAATCGATATTCATGCCATCAGGTTGGTGGTGACCCTGACAGACTATGAGGTGTTGCTCTTCAAACCTGGGGGTGATCTCATCAAGTTAGAGGAGGCAGTGGACAGTCCTATCAGAAGGGAATGGTAAGTAGAATTACATTGGGTAGCCAGTGGAACAAGAATTTAACAAAGAGGTCTCTAATCTGAAAAGAAACGAAAACCATCTAGTCACCATTCACCACCTCTCCCTCCCAAAGTTTCTGTGAGTGGACACGTCTCTCAGACAAAGTCCAGATGAATATCGAGGACCAAAGGAGGGAAAGTTCGTTCTATTCATTGACCCTCATAAACCCCATCACGAATACCTGAGCTCAGAGACCCTGCTGGGCTGCTGGTCATACCCAGACCAGGCTCTCCTGTCGTTGTTTCCTGGGCTTCCCAAGTTGTGTCCGACTGGGAATCTGTACCTGAGCTCACAGACCCTGCTGGGCTGGTGGACAACCCTGGACCAAGTACTGCGTGTGTGGGCCGCCACACTCTGATAATAAAACTTACTTTGACCTTACTTTGAGCTTTGCCTCCTAACTACACAATGTTCACATCCCTACATCAAAGCGTCTCTTAAGTACCACAAATGCAATTACACCTAGCACCATACCAGGCAGCACATTCAGGCATCCAGCACTCTGAGGGAAAAAAAACTTACCCCTCACATCCCTCTTGAACCTACCCCCTCTCACCTTCATAGATAGTGGGGTCAAGGGATATGGAGAGAGGGCAGGAATGGGGTACTGATTGTGTATGATCAGCCATGATCACAGTGAGTGGCGGTGCTGACTAGAAGGGCCGAATGGCCTACTCCTGCATCTACTGTCTATTGTCCCTCTTGTACTGGTCACCCCTTCCCCAGAAAAGGTTCCAATGATCCAAGAACATGAAACCCTGTCCCTGCACCATCTCCTCAGCCACTCATTCATCCGTGCTATCACCCATTCCTACCTGCACTAGCCCGTGGCACTGGGAGTAGTTCACAGATTACTACCTTGGAGATCCTTCTCTTCAGTCTCTTTCCAAACTCTACATACTCACTGTACAGAACCTCTTCCCCTTTTCTGCCTCTGTCATCCATGACAATATGTACTACGACCTCTGAATGTTCACCTTCCCCCTGGAGAATACCCTGCAGCCGCTCCAATACATCCCAGACCCTCGCAACAGGGAGTCAACACACAATCCTGGTGTCTCTTTTGCAGCCACAGAATCTCCTTTCTGTCCCCCAGTCTTTGTTTATCCTACAACTGCCATACAGTCTGACGTTACTATTCCCTGTGGAGTCTCAGAGCCAGCCAGTTCCACCAGCCTGGCTACTGCTGCTGCCGTGCCCCGATGGGTCGTCCCCCAGCAGGATCCAAAGAGATATACTTGTTGCTGAGGGGAATGGCCACAGGGGAACTCTGCACTGACTTCCCCATCCCCTTACCTCTCCTGGTGGTCACTCATCTACTGTGCAAATCCTGTACTCTGGGTGTGACCACCTTTCAAATATCTCATCTATAATAGCTTCCCGGATGATCCTAACTACATCCAACTCCAGCTCCGTGACCCAGTCAGTCAGGCGCTGAAGTTGGGTGCACTTCCCGCAGATGTAGTCATCAGGGAAACAGTCAGGTAACCTGAATTCCCACATCTGACAGGAGGAGCATTCCTTCCTAAATACTCTGCACTGAAAAAGGCTTCCCTCTTATCTGTGCTTCTAGCTGTTTAGACAAAGCCTTCCCATTCTTTCACTGGCACACTCTGACACATGTGACATTGAAATCTGCAGCACAGTACAGGCCCTTCAGCCCACAGTGTGGTACCGGCATTTTAACCTACTCAGCTCTCCCAGAGTCTGCAGGCCATCACTTCCTACAAGGCAAAACCTAACTTCAAGAATGGCCGTGATGCTTCACTCCCAGATGAGCTCAACACCTTTTATGCACGCTTTAAAAGGGAGAATAGAACTACCCCTGAGCAAATCCCTGTGGCATCTGGTGCCTCAGAGGTCGATATCAGAACATTGGACTGGGTGAACCCTCAAGACATTGGGCCCTAATGGTAGGGAACTGAGAACTTGTGCCAACCAACTGTGGGAGTGTTCAAGGAAATCTTCAATATCTCACCACTGGAATCAGAGGACACCACCTGCTTTAAAAGGGTGATAATCATACCAGTACCCAAGAAGGACAGGATGAGCTTAATGTCAACAAGACCAAGGAGCTGATCATTGACTTCAGGGGGAAACCAGAGGTCCATGATCCACTCCTCATCGGGGGATCAGGGGCAGAGAGGGTCAGCAACTTTAACTTCCTCGGAGTTATCATCTCAGACGATCTGTCCTGGGCCCAGCACATCAGTGCAATTACAAAGAAAGCAAGGCAGCACCTCTACTTCCACAGAATCCTGTGAAGATCCAGCAAGACATCTGATACTCTGACAAACTTCCAGAGATGTGTGGTGGAGAGTATAGTGACTGGTTGCATGACTGTCTGGAAAGGAAACACCAATTCACTTGGAACAGAAAATCCTTCACAAAGTACTGGATTTGACCCTCTCCCCATACCCACAGGGTCTGTCACAGGAAAGCAGCATCCGTCATAAGGACCCACACTACCCAGGCCGTGCTCTCCCCATATCCACAGGGTGTGTCACAGGAAAGCAGCATCCATCATAAGGACCCACACTACCCAGGCCGTGCTCTCCCCATATCCACAGGGTCTGTCACAGGAAAGCAGCATCCATCATAAGGACCCACACTACCCAGGCCGTGCTCCCCCCATATCCACAGGGTCTGTCACTGGAAAGCAGCATCCATCATAAGGACCCACACTACCCAGGCCGTGCTCTCCCCATATCCACAGGGTCTGTCACAGGAAAGCAGCATCCATCATAAGGACCCACACTACCCAGGCCGTGCTCTCCCCATATCCACAGGGTCTGTCACTGGAAAGCAGCATCCATCATAAGGACCCACACTACCCAGGCCGTGCTCTCCCCATATCCACAGGGTCTGTCACAGGAAAGCAGCATCCATCATAAGGACCCACACTACCCAGGCCGTGCTCTCCCCATATCCACAGGGTCTGTCACAGGAAAGCAGCATCCGTCATAAGGAGCCACACTACCCAGGCCGTGCTCTCCCCATATCCACAGGGTCTGTCACAGGAAAGCAGCATCCATCATAAGGACCCACACTACCCAGGCCGTGCTCTCCCCATATCCACAGGGTCTGTCCCAGGAAAGCAGCATCCGTCATAAGGACCCACAGTACCCAGGCCGTGCTCTCCCCATATCCACAGGGTCTGTCACAGGAAAGCAGCATCCGTCATAAGGACCCACACTACCCAGGCCATGCTCTCCCCACATCCACAGGGTCTGTCACAGGAAAGCAGCATCCATCATAAGGACCCACACTACCCAGGCCGTGCTCTCCCCGTATCCACAGGGTCTGTCACAGGAAAGCAGCATCCATCATAAGGACCCACACTACCCAGGCCGTGCTCTCCCCATATCCACAGGGTCTGTCACAGGAAAGCAGCATCCGTCATAAGGACCCACAATACCCAGGCCGTGCTCTCCCCATATCCACAGGGTCTGTCACAGGAAAGCAGCATCCATCATAAGGACCCACACTACCCAGGCCCTGCTCTCCCCACATCCACAGGGTCTGTCACAGGAAAGCAGCATCCATCATAAGGACCCACACTACCCAGGCCGTGCTCTCCCCACATCCACAGGGTCTGTCACAGGAAAGCAGCATCCATCATAAGGACCCACACTACCCAGGCCGTGCTCTCCCCATATCCACAGGGTGTGTCACAGGAAAGCAGCATCCATCATAAGGACCCACACTACCCAGGCCGTGCTCTCCCCATATCCACAGACTCTGTCACAGGAAAGCAGCATCCATCATAAGGACCCACAGTACCCAGGCCGTGCTCTCCCCATACCCACAGGGTCTGTCACAGGAAAGCAGCATCCATCATAAGGACCCACACTACCCAGGCCGTGCTCTCCCCATATCCACAGGGTGTGTCACAGGAAAGCAGCATCCATCATAAGGACCCACACTACCCAGGCCGTGCTCTCCCCATATCCACAGACTCTGTCACAGGAAAGCAGCATCCATCATAAGGACCCACACTACCCAGGCCGTGCTCTCCCCATATCCACAGGGTGTGTCACAGGAAAGCAGCATCCATCATAAGGACCCACACTACCCAGGCCGTGCTCTCCCCGTATCCACAGGGTGTGTCACAGGAAAGCAGCATCCGTCATAAGGACCCACACTACCCAGGCCGTGCTCTCCCCATATCCACAGGGTCTGGCACAGGAAAGCAGCATCCATCATAAGGACCCACACTACCCAGGCCGTGCTCTCCCCATATCCACAGTGTCTGTCACAGGAAAGCAGCATCCATCATAAGGACCCACACTACCCAGGCCGTGCTCTCTCCATATCCACAGGGTGTGTCACAGGAAAGCAGCATCCATCATAAGGACCCACACTACCCAGGCCGTGCTCTCCCCATATCCACAGGGTGTGTCACAGGAAAGCAGCATCCATCATAAGGACCCACACTACCCAGGCCGTGCTCTCCCCATATCCACAGGGTCTGTCACAGGAAAGCAGCATCCATCATAAGGACCCACACTACCCAGGCCGTGCTCTCCCCATATCCACAGGGTCTGTCACAGGAAAGCAGCATCCATCATAAGGACCCACACTACCCAGGCCGTGCTCTCCCCATATCCACAGGGTGTGTCACAGGAAAGCAGCATCCATCATAAGGACCCACACTACCCAGGCCGTGCTCTCCCCATATCCACAGACTCTGTCACAGGAAAGCAGCATCCATCATAAGGACCCACACTACCCAGGCCGTGCTCTCCCCATATCCACAGGGTCTGTCACAGGAAAGCAGCATCCATCATAAGGACCCACACTACCCAGGCCGTGCTCTCCCCATATCCACAGGGTCTGTGACAGGAAAGCAGCATCCATCATAAGGACCCACACTACCCAGGCCGTGCTCTCCCCATATCCACAGGGTCTGTCACAGGAAAGCAGCATCCATCATAAGGACCCACACTACCCAGGCCGTGCTCTCCCCATATCCACAGGGTCTGTCACAGGAAAGCAGCATCCATCATAAGGACCCACACTACCCAGGCCGTGCTCTCCCCATATCCACAGGGTCTGTCACAGGAAAGCAGCATCCATCATAAGGACCCACACTACCCAGGCCGTGCTCTCCCCATATCCACAGGGTCTGTCACAGGAAAGCAGCATCCGTCATAAGGACCCACACTACCCAGGCCGTGCTCTCCCCATATCCACAGGGTCTGTCACAGGAAAGCAGCATCCATCATAAGGACCCAGACTACCCAGGCCGTGCTCTCCCCACATCCACAGGGTCTGTCACAGGAAAGCAGCATCCATCATAAGGACCCACACTACCCAGGCCGTGCTCTCCCCACATCCACAGGGTCTGTCACAGGAAAGCAGCATCCGTCATAAGGACCCACACTACCCAGGCCGTGCTCTCCCCACATCCACAGGGTCTGTCACAGGAAAGCAGCATCCATCATAAGGACCCAGACTACCCAGGCCGTGCTCTCCCCACATCCACAGGGTCTGTCACAGGAAAGCAGCATCCATCATAAGGACCCACACTACCCAGGCCGTGCTCTCCCCACATCCACAGGGTCTGTCACAGGAAAGCAGCATCCGTCATAAGGACCCACACTACCCAGGCCGTGCTCTCCCCACATCCACAGGGTCTGTCACAGGAAAGCAGCATCCGTCATAAGGACCCACACTACCCAGGCCGTGCTCTCCCCACATCCACAGGGTCTGTCACAGGAAAGCAGCATCCGTCATAAGGACCCACACTACCCAGGCCGTGCTCTCCCCACATCCACAGGGTCTGTCACAGGAAAGCAGCATCCATCATAAGGACCCACACTACCCAGGCCGTGCTCTCCCCACATCCACAGGGTCTGTCACAGGAAAGCAGCATCCATCATAAGGACCCACACTACCCAGGCCGTGCTCTCCCCACATCCACAGGGTCTGTCACAGGAAAGCAGCATCCATCATAAGGACCCACACTACCCAGGCCGTGCTCTCCCCACATCCACAGGGTCTGTCACAGGAAAGCAGCATCCATCATAAGGACCCACACTACCCAGGCCGTGCTCTCCCCACATCCACAGGGTCTGTCACAGGAAAGCAGCATCCATCATAAGGACCCACACTACCCAGGCCGTGCTCTCCCCACATCCACAGGGTCTGTCACAGGAAAGCAGCATCCATCATAAGGACCCACACTACCCAGGCCGTGCTCTCCCCATATCCACAGGGTCTGTCACAGGAAGGCAGCATCCATCGTAAGGACCCACACTACCCAGGCCGTGCTCTCTTCTCGCTGCTGCCATCAGGAAAGAGGTACTGCAGCTTCAGCACCCACACCACCAGGATCAGGAAGAGTTATTACCGTCAACCATCAGGCTCCTGAACCAGTGTGGATAACTTCACTCAACTTCACTGAACTCATCCCACAACCTGTCGACTCACTTTCATGGACTCTTCATCTCACATTCTCGAGACATATTGATTATCTATTTATCATCATTGTTATTTTTCTTTCTGTTCAAGCTTGCTCTGTTTGTTCTCTTTCAGACACTGGTTGTTCCCCCCCCCCCCCGCCCCAGGGGCAGACTTTCATTGATTCCCTTTGGGGTATTTGATTTATTGAGTATGCCGACAAGAAATTGAATCTTGACTCCTTCTCCCCTACGACTCACCCTAAAACCCTCTCCCTCAGACTCTGCCTGCATCTCCCCTCAGTCTCCCCCAACCTCCTCCTTTGTTCTCTACGTACATCTCTTTTGCCTCACTGTTTCTACCTCCCTATCTCTCTCTCCCTTCAGTGTCTCCCTACCTCCCTCGGATTCACCTTAACTTCATCACCCTCGGTCTCAGATGACTTCCCTATCCCCTTTGCCTTCTTCCTACACTCTTTCTCCCCTCAGACTCTCCCCTCTCCCTTTTCCTTCAGTGTCTCCCTGACATCCTCTCATCTCAGTCTCACCCTGTCTCTCCTCTTGGTTTCACACCCCTCTCCCTCACCACTCGGTATCTCTCTACCTCCATTTCAGACCAGTCTCTCCCTACCTAACTGTCAATCTCTCCACTTACCTCTCCCCTCGTTCACCCACTGGCACCACCCCCCTCGTTCTCTCCCTACATCCCTCTGCCTCTGGTCTCTTCTTAATTCTGTTTACCCTTGGTCACTCTCTGCATGCTTCTCTCCCTCGGTCTCCCTCTACCTCCATCTACTCTCGGTCTCTCCCTATCCCCCTCTCCCTCTGTATTTTGCTAACCCCTCTCGCCTCGCTCTCTCCCATCTGCCCCCCCCACTCAGTCCCCAACTCTCTCTCCCCAGTCTCTCCCTATCTGCCCTTCCACTCAATCACTACCAACTTCCCTCTACCTTCAGACTCTCTCTACCTCCCTATCCCACTCTCTGCCTACCTGCCTATCCTTTCCGTCACTCCTTAAATCCATCTACCCTTGGTCACCTTCTGCTTGGCTTTCCCCTCGGTCTTCCACCTCAATCTCCCCTCGATATCTCCCGATCTCCCTCTCGCCGTTGTGTATCCCTACATCCCTCTACACTTGCTCTGTCCCTATCTCTCTCATGTGTTTGCGTGCGGCCAAGTGGCTAAGGCATTGGTCTAGTGATCTGAAGGTCGCAATTTCAAGCCTCAGCTGAGGCAGCGTGTTGTGTCCTTGAGCAAGGCACTTAACCACACATTGCTCTGCGACAACACTGGTGCCAAGCTGTATGGGTCCTAATGCCCTTCCCTTGGACAACATCGGCGACGTGGAGAGGGGACACTTGCAGCTTGGGCAACTGCCGGTCTTCCATACAACCTTGCCCAAGCCTGCGCCCTGGAAACTTTCCAAAGCGCAAATCCACGGTCTCTCGAGACTAACGGATGCCTATATCTCTCTCATACTCATGTCTCTTTCTTCCTCTTCACACCTTGTTCCCTTCCTCACCTTCTTCACTCTGTCTCAGTTTAACTCCTCGTCTACAGTCTCTCCCCCATATTCTCCACAGCCTCTCCCTACCTCATTCTTCCCTTGCTCTCCCTCACTCCCTCAGGAAGTCTCTCCCCACCTCCCTCTCCCTCTCCCCCCAGACTCTCTTCCCCCCCCCCCCATTGGACTCTCTCCTCCCCCCAACTCCCTCTCCCCCTGCACTGGACTCTCCCCACCTCCCTCTCCCTTGATGTCCTCCATCCTCCCCCTCGCCTTGGTGTCTGCATAAATCAGTCTAACATTTGTTCCTCACAACCTCCCTATCCCTTCCATCTCTCGAGACCTCCTTCTTCCTGACTCCCGAGAACTACCCCTCCCCGCCATCTCCCCGACTTCCCAGTCTCCCCCGTCCTTCACCTACCGCCCATCTCCCCCGAACTCCCCCTAACCCTAGACTCCCCAACCACCCCCTACCCCCATTCTCACCCAACCTTCCCCTCTTCCCAGTCTCGCCCGACCTCCCTCTGCCCTCGGTCTCTCCCGACTTCCCTCTATTGGTCTTCCTACCTCTCTCTTCCCTCTGTCACACCTTAAATCCCTCTCCTCTCTGCCTCACACTATCTCATTCTCCCCTTGGTCTCTCCACACCTGATTCTCCTCTCAGCCTCTCCCTACCTCCCTGTCCCCTCAGACACACTCCACATTGCTCTCGCCCAAGTCGCTCTCTCCACTTTGGACTCTCCTGTTCTCCCTCCCACTTGATCTCCTTAATCTCATAATACCTCCCTTTGCCCTCGGTCAATCTATACCTCACTCTCCCCTCAGTTCTCACTGACACCCTCTCCCTTTGATATCTCCCTACCACCCTACACCTTCAGTCTCTCAGCATATCCCTCCCCTCATTCTCTCACTACTACCCTACCCCCTCATTCTCTCCCTACTTCAGTGTCTCCCTCTCCCTCCATCTCTCCCTAATCCTCTCCCTTCTGTATCTCGCCATCTCCCTCGCCCCTCTCTCTCTAAACCTGCCATTGCCTTGGGATTCTCCCGACCGCTCTTCCACTTTCTTCAGTCTCTTCCACCCCCCACATCCCTTCGCTCTTAGTTCTATCACTCCTCAACATCTGCCTACCTCCATCTCCTCTTGACCCTCCCATATCCCCTCAACTCTCCGTAGTTCCATCACTCTTGAATCTCTCTAAGTTCTTTTCTCCTCGGTCCATCCTTCCTCTCCCCTCAGTCACTCCCTATCACCCTCTCTCCTCACTCTTTCTACATCCCTGTTCCCTCAGTCTCTCCTCATTTCCCTCTGCTCTGTCATTCCCTGAATCACCCTCCCCTCCGTCTCCCCCTAAATCACCATCCCCCATCTCCCCTCAGTCTCTCCTTAAATCCATCTCCCCTCAGTCTCTCCCCCCCCCCCTCCCCTCGGTCTCATCCCACCTCACTCTCCCCTGGCTTCTATCTACCTCCTTCTCCCCTTGGATATACACCACCTCTCTCTCCTCTCGCTCTCCACAAGTCATTCCCTGCATCCCGCTCCACTCAGTTTCTCACTAATACCCTCCACCCTCTGTCTCCTCTCATTTCTCTTTCCTCTCAGTGTCTCCCTACCACATTCTCCTCTCAGTCTCACGCTACATACCTTTCCCCTCAGTTGTTCTACACCTTACTATCACCTCAGTCCTCCCCAACACCCTCTCCCTTCGATATCTCCCTACCACCCTATCCCCTCAGTCTCATAATCTATCTCCCCTCGTTATCTCACTGCCACCCTCCCCCATGGGTCACCCTACCCCTCTCTCCCTAACTCCCTCTTACCATGGGATCTCCCTAACTCCCTCTCCTCTCAGTCCCTCTATACCTGCATTTGCCTTCAGACTCTCTCCTTCTCTCTCCCCTCAGTCTCGTCTCACCTTCCTGTCCCCTTGGTCTCTCCTTGTCACCTTCTCCACCTGGTCTCTCACTACCTCACACAACCCTCGGTCTATCCCTACCTTCCTCTCTCCTCGGTCACTCCCAACGACCTCTTCTCTTCTGTCTTTCCCTTCTTACTTCTCCCCTCGGTCTCCCCATTCCTCCATCTCCCAGTCTCTCCCTCCATTCTCTCTCCTCAGTCTCACTACCACCCTGCCATCTTGCTCTCCCTATCACGCTCTCACCTCGGACCCCCCCCCCCCCACCATTGCCCCTCGGTCAATCTCAACCACCCACTCCCCTTGCTCTCCCGGCCACCCTCAACCCTCAGCCTCCCTCCATCCTCCCACAACCCTCGGTCCATCCGTACCCTCCCCTTGTTCTCTCCATCTGTTCCTTTCAGCCAGGTCTCTCCATACATCCCTCTCTCCTTAATATCTCCCTACCTCCATCTCACCTCGGCCTCTTTCCACAACCCTCACCCCCCCCCCCCCATTCTCTCACTATCCCACTCACCATTCAGACTCCCTTCGGTCCCTCACTACCATCACTCTCTCCTCAGTCTCTCACTACTACACACTCTACCAATCTCCCCCCTCAGTCTGTCCCTACCTCCCTGCCCCCTTGGTCTCTCCCTGCCTCCATCCCCCCATATCAGCATCTTCCAAACTCCCACTCCCCACTGTCTCTCCCTAACTCCCTCCACCCCTCGGACTCTCCCTAACTACCTTTCTCGTCGGTCTCTCCATGCCTCACTCCTCTCTCTCCTTACCTCCGCCTCCCTCTCCCCTCAGTCTCTAGCTACTCCCTCGCACCTTGTTCTCTCCCTCACCTACTCCACTCACCCCCTCAAAGCCCTCTCCCTTCAGTCACACCCCACCTCCCTCTCTTCTCATTCTCTCCCCAACTTCTTCGCTCATTCTCTCCCCACCTCCCTCTCTCCTCTGTCTCTCCTTACCTCTCCCTCCATCACTCATTCAGTCTGACACAGGATGAATTTTAAGGACCGACTATGGGAAACAATGTTCCACCATGGATACCTGAGCTTGCAGATCCTTCTGGGCTGGTGGTCAAACCTTGACCAGGTTCTCCAGTCACAACTCCCTGTGGTCCCAGAGTTGTGTCAGACTGGGAATCTGTACCCGAGCTCACAGATCCTGCTGGGATGCTGATTATTCTCTGAACAAGATCACTCATCACTGATCCATGTGCTTCTTGAGTTGTGTCCAACTGGGAATCTGTCACAGAGCTCGCAGACCCTGCTGGGGAGGTGGTCAAACCCAGACCAGGTTCTCCAGTGACTGATACCCAGGGTTCACGAGTTGTGTCCATCTGGGTATCTGTACGTGAGCTTGCAGACTCTGTTGGGGTGCTGGTTGAGCTCTGAGCAAGATCACCCATTGCTGATCCTTGAGTTTTGCCCGACTGGGAATCTGTAATTAATCAATAAATTCTACGTCAGATCAGGAAGGAACTCAGTGACTGGGAATAAAGAGGATTAATTCCTGGTCAAATCTGCCCTTTGAAATACACCTACATATCTCTCCTTTCCTCTTTAATACCTCCATTCCTTGTCTTTCAAATCCGCTTGCTCACATGTCCCTCTCTCGGCATTCACTCTGTCTGAATCACTCTCCTGTCAGGTTTCTGAATGGACAATCAACCCATGAACACCAGCTCAATCTTTTTCCTCCCTTTTTGCACTACTACAGGTGGCAAGAGTGGGCTCCCTCACCTCTGCTCCTCTGACCCCGAACACAGGAGCCCCCCCAGGGTTCTGTCCCAAACCCCCTCCTTTACTCTCTGTACACCAATGACTGTCACTACCTTCAGTTTCAATCTGCTAATTAAATTTGCAGATGACACTACATTGATTGCCCTAATCTCAAATAATAATGAGGCAGCCCACTGAAAAGAAGTCACCACCCTGACACAGTGGTGTCAAGAAAACAACCTCTCCCTCAATGTCGCAAAAACAAAGGAGCTAGTTGTGGACTACAGGGGGAATAGAGACAGGCTAACCCCTATTGACATCAATGGATCTGGGGTTGAGAGGGTGAACAGCTTTAAATTCCTCAGTATAAACATCACCAAGGATCTCACGTGGTCTGTACATATCGGCTCTGTGGTAAAAAATGCACAACAGTATCTCTTTTACCTCAGACGGTTGAAGAAGTTTGGTATGGGCCCCCAAATCCTAAGAACGTTCTACAGGGGCACAATTGCGAGCATCCTGACTGGCTGCATCACTGCCTGGTATGGGAACTGAACTTCCCTCAATCACAGGACTCTGCAGAGAGTGGTGTGGATAGCCCAGCGCATCTGTAGATGTGAACTTCCCACTATTCAGGACATTTACAGACAGATGTGTAAAACAGCCCATCGGACTCCCTGTACCTCCTTCCCCCCTCGAACTCCCCGTACCTTCCTCCTTCCTCGGTCTCTCCTGACCTCCCTCTCCCTTCAGTCTCTCCCAACTTCCCTGTCCCCTCGGACTCTCCCAACCTCCCTCTCCCCTCAGACTCTCCCAAACACCCTCTCTCCTCATAATGTTAATACCAGTAAATGTTAATATTATTTATAGAATGCAAGTGTTGCTTACCTACTGGGATTCCATGGCAGTCCTACCAGCCGTCAACTGAATGAGAGGAGGATAATGATCCTACAATATTTATCTTTGGATCAATAGGAGGGAGATGCTGGCCAGAAGAAACTGCATTCTGATCAAGGACAGGGGAAGCAAACAAGCCAGTTGACTTTGTGTCACACTTTTTGTGGACTCTAAACTGATTCTTGCTCTTGGATAATCTAATCGGAGCAACTGATTGTGGACACAGGAAGCTTCAGGTAATGATCTGCTAAACCTGAGACCATTCTCAAACAAGTAGCCATTTGTTATGTAAAGGGCATGGACTCTGAACTGATTCTTGACTCTGGGACAACCTAATCAGGGCAATAAACCTGAGACCATTCTCAGAGGTGTAGCTACTTGTCATGTAAAATGCCAGACCTACAATCTGTAATCTCATTAGACTCTGTCTGGTTTGGACCAGTCAGAGTGCAAAGGCAGAAATACACAAGGCTGGTGTGGGCGGAGCCATGAAACAGTGTGGGCTGTAGCCCTGTACAGTGACCAGGAAGAAGGTGACCCGGGTAAGTCAGGTGAGCTTGAGCCAATGGGATGGAGACAATGGTTCAATTGATGAGGAACACCAGAAGGCTCAGGAGCTACAAATACACAGGAGCAATAACTTTCCAGCAGCCAGAGACCAACCATTGCGGATAAGGACGACCCCACGGATACATGAAGATTGGGACCACGGGGAACGCCTGGCCAGCGTAGACTCCTTTCCCAGTAATAGCTTTTCTCTCCATTGACTGTTCATGGAGATTCAGCGATTCTAGTTGGGTGCACACGGAGACAGTTTGTGAACCCATGTGTTTTTAGTTGAAACAGTCTATGTTACTTGTCGGTAAGTACAGATTCTCTGTGCCTCACTGTTCATTATTACAAGGGGTGATTCTTGTAACACTCCCAACCACCCTCCCTATCACACTCTCCACTCGGTCACTGCTAACGCCTCTTTCTCCTCAGTCTCTCTCTGCCTACATCTCCCCTCAGTCTCTCGCTCCCTCAACCACCCTCTCCCTCAATCCCTCCTCAACCTTCCTCCATCTTCCCTTTCCACTTAGTACATCCGTACTCTTCCCTTTACTCCCCCTTCATTCCTTTCAGCCCAGTCTCTCCATACGTCCCTCTCCTCTTAATCTCTCCCTACCTCTGTCTCACCTCGACCTCTCTCTACGACCCTCACCCCCCCCCCAGTCTCTTGCTATTTCTCTCTCCCCTCAGTCTCTCACTACCTCCCTATCCCCTCGTTCTCTCCCTACCTTCCCTTCGCCTTGGTCTTTCTGGACTTCCCTCTTCACTCTAACCCTCCCTAACCCTCTCCTTCACTCCCTCAACTCCACTGACTCTTCCTATCTATTTCTCTTTCCAGTCTCTCAATACCTCCTTCTCCACTCTCCCTCACACCTCTCTCTCCTTACCTTTCTCTCCCCTCGGTCCTTGGCTACACAGACCAGGTTCTCCAGTGACTGATCCCCGTGGTCCCTGAGTTGTATCTGTCTGGGAATATGTACCTGAAACCACAGATCCAGCTTGGCTGGTGGTCAAACCTGGACCAGGCTCTCCCATCACTGATCCCTGGCCCTCCCCAGTTTTGTATGACTGGGAATCTGTACCTGAGCTTGCCGACCCTGTATGGGTTGTGGTCAGATCCAGTTCCTGTGCTTCTGTCATTGACCCCTGGGCTTCCTGAGTTGTGTCCAGCTGGGGATGTGTACTGGAGCTCGCTGGCCCTGTGGGGGTGATGGTCCAACCTGGATTATCTTCTTCCATTGCTGGTTCCTGGAGTTCCCTAGTTGTATCTAAACTCCAAGTTCCTGCTGTGTTGGTGGTCAAACCTGGTCCAGACACTCCAGTCGCTGATCTGTGGGTTTCCACAGCTGTGTCTGACTGGGGTTCTGTTCCTGAGTTCACATTCCATCCTGTGGGGGAGGTCAATCCCGGCTGAAACACTCCCGTCGCTGATCTGTGGGTTTCCTGAGTTGTGTCCGACTGGGGATCTGTAATTAATGAATAAGTTCTACATCAGACCAAGAAGGAACTCGGTGACTGGAAACAAGAGGATTAATTCCTGGTCAAATCTGCCCTTTGAAATACACATACACCCCTCTCCTTTCCTCTTTAATACCTCCAATCCTTGTCTTTCAAATCTGCCTGCTCACATGTCCCTCTCGTGGCATTCACTCCATCTGAATCACTCTCCTGTCAGTCACTCCTTCAGGAACAACTTCTCCTCCACCATCAGGTTTCTGAATGGACAATGAACCCATGTTCACTACCTCAAGCCCGAATAAGAAGGTGGAGAGTGTGCAAGCTGACAGGTGATAGATGAAGCCAGGCAGTGAGAAGATGTCTGGGAACGTGAGCAGGATGATGCGAGAAGCTGGGAGGTGATATGTGGAAGAGGTAAAGGGGTGAAGGAGAAATCCACCGAGACAGGACAGTGGACAATGGATTAAATAACTGGAGGAGGGGGACAAGAGGGAGGAGATGGACAGCTAGAGAGAGGAGAGGGGCTAAGAGGAGAGCCAGAATGGGAATGGAAAAAGAGGGAAGTGGGAGAGAGAAGAATTTACTGAATGTAAGAGAAATCAATATTCATGCCATCAGGGTGGTGGTGACCGTGATGGTCTATGAGGTGTAGCTTCATCGGAACAACAATTTGACAAAGAGTCTTTGATTTAATAAGAAACCAAAACCACCCAGTCTCTGTTCACCAACTCTCTCTCCCAAAACTTGTGTGACTGGACACTTCTTTTAGTCAAAGCTTAGATATACAGGGGACTAAAAGAGGGTAAGATCATTCCATTCATTGACACCCACCACTGATACCTGTGCTCACTGATCCTGCTAGGGTGGTGGTCAGTACCAGTCCAGGTTCTCGGGCCACTGATCCCTGGGGTTCCCAAGTTGTGTCCGAATCTGTAATAAGAAGAATTACAGAAAAAAAGAAAGGGTAAAGTAGTAAACAAGTTTTGTGTTAGATCAGGAAGGGCTTCAATGGCAGGAACAGGAGTCTCAAGTCCATGGCAACTCTGTCTTCTGAAATACACACACTCCCTGTAACGTTCTCGCTCGGGTGTGAAGTAACGCCGAGGTAAACGTCGAGATAAACCAGAATCAATGCAAACGAGACCGCAGTAAGATTAACCATTTACTGTTCACTCTTCACATTAACGCATGGTGAAAACTGTTGAAAAACAATACAATATTGGTACAGTGTTTGTTTCCTTCTAAATATCACATTTACATTGTGAATACTTGCAAAGGTAAAACAACGATAACTACATTACATTAAAGTGCAGCATACAGTCAGAATCTAGCTGCTCCATTGGCTGCTTAGATACACTTCAATACAAACTATCCCGACTCTTTAACTGACGAAAAGGTAAACCTTACCGACCGTCGTTACTTTTAACAGAATCGGCGTTAACATTTTAACTCAAAATACCGATTATCTAATGACTTACAGCGTTGCTTTCACTGTGTCTTTGGTGCATAGAGAGACCCTAGTCAGCGTTATGGTCGCACATGTGAGTGACCCCCACCCTTGCGTGAATCTCAAACCGGTAATTCCCCACAAGACGCGGCGAACCCGGATGTGACGTCATCGCAGCCGCGATGTATTACAGACAAATCAATTGATTTAAACAATCCTAACTTTAACTAAAAAATGCTAACAAATTACTACGCGAAAATATTATAAACTAAATAACTGCCATAAAGGCAGCACACTCCCCGCTTGGCCTTCGTAAGGTCACAATGAACATAATACGAACTTCAGTCTCTAAATCAGTCGTTAGGTAGAAGTAGAATGACTTCTGTAACAGGCCTTTGGTAAATTTTCCCATCGCCTTGGTCGGTAGTTTTCAATTCAACCTTCCTGACATGTCCATCCCTACTAGGGAATGTGGCAGTGATTCTGGCCATTGGCCAGCAGTTGCCGGCGATTTGCTTGTCCTTGAGCAGGACTAAATCTCCAACTTGAAGGTCCCTTCTCCATTGCTTTGTGTACAGGTCCTTATCGGAGAAGTCCCCTGGTGGAGGGGCAGCTCCTGCCTTCTGCGTAAGGAGCATTGATGGCGACAGTATGAAGGGGTTTTCCGGGTCAGAAGACACGGGTAGGAGTGGTCGTGCATTCATAATGGCTGTGACCTCTGCCATTGGTGTGCCCAGTACCTCGTGGGTCGATCGGATGCTTTGCTGCATCTCAGGTCTCCTTTTCGTGGTTTTTTGCAAGGGCGTGAACCGCTTGACTGCCTGCTCTTTGTTGTTTGGCAAGCACTGGCGTGGTTCTCTGAAAGGTAGTGGGGCGACCCCACTATTTGCTTTGTCTCTGAAGACCTTGGTGTCCTCCGTTTTTAAGATGATGGCGTCTTGAGCCGATGGAGCGAGTTTATTATCATGCTCCTTTTGAGCAAAGACAGACTGACCCAGCGTCTCGTCAGTTACTTTGCGCTTGTTAAAGCCTTGTGGTGCTTCCTGGACGCACATGGAACTCGTGCGGGGTTGAAGAATCATATGGCGGCTACTCTCTAGCACATTGGTCTTGAGTGTGTTAGCCGTTGATTTGTGTTCGTTGCCAAGGCACACCTCTCCTATCACCACCCAGCCCAGATCCAGGCGTTGGGCAAAGGGGGCGTCGTGTGGTCCATTGACCTGCTGCCTAACCTTGTGTACCCGGAGAACATCCCTCCCTAATAGCAGGAGTATTTCTGCTTCTGGATCCAGCTCTGGGATGTATTTGGCAATGTGGTGGAGATGTGGTTGGTGTAGTACCGCACTTGGCGTCGGGATCTCAGTGCGGTTATTCAAGATTTTCTCGCACTCTACGAGTGGGGGGAGACAGATGAGGACTTTACCATCCAGGGACTCGATCTGGAAACCTTCGGCCCTCCTTCCGTAAGTTTTCATGTTGCCTGAGCAAGTTCTAAGGTAGTATGGGAACTGCTCACTCTCAATGTTGAACAAGTTAAAGAACTTTGGACTGACTAGCGAGCGGTTGCTCTGATCGTCCAGAATTACGTAGGCTTTGATGGCCTTGTCTTTGGCTCCCTTAGGGTACACCTTAGTGAGACAGATCTTTGAACAAGAACGGCTTGCCTGAGCTTGACCGCAAACTTCCGTACAGCTCGAGCTGACAACAGTTGTCCTGGAGTGAGCTTCTCCCTCCCCGCCGTCCTGTTGTGGGGGTGAAGGAGCGTTGTCGGTTTGCGGTGACGGGCCAGGATGCATGGCCCAGTCGTGATTAGTGCTATCACATTCCAGGCACTTCACGGCGATCGTACACTCTCTCGCACAGTGAGAGGTCGAGGAACAGCATCTAAAGCATATTCCTTTCTCCTCGAGGAGGGCCTTCTTCTCTTCAAGGGGTTTTTCCCTAAACGTTCTGCATCTTTTGAGGGGGTGGGGTTTGTTATGCAATGGACAATCCTTGCTAGGGTCGTTGTTAGTTGTAAGGACTTCAGTCTTAAGCGCTGAGACTGGTTTAGTAATGTTGGAATTATTCGAAGTGGATTTATCCGGCTTGGTGTAAATTGTACTGCTTCCTGGACCTATGAGGCTAGGATCGTTTCGCTTCTTCGCCTCCTTGCACACGAACCTGGTGAAATACTCGAAGGGAGGGAATTGACCTTCGTGTTCTTCCTTGTAATCTGAGGCAACGGACAACCACCTGTCCTGCAGCCCAAATGGAAGTTTGTCCACGAGTTGTCTAATCCCGGTTGGAGTGTCTAGGTATACTAGACCAGCTGAGTGGCCATCTTCTTTGGCGCCTTGAATCTCCATGAGTAAATCTCCAAATTCTCTTAGCTTGGTGTGGTCCTTGGCTGACACCTTAGGAAAATTTCCCAAACGTTGGCATAGCGCCGCCTCAATAATTTCGGGGGCTCCGTAGCCCTCCTGAAGTCTCTCCCATGCTTTCTTCAATGCTAGCTCGGGTTTGTTGATGTACACTGAACGCATGCGTCTCACCTGTTCGCATGATTCTTTTCCCAGCCATTTTGCCATAAGATCCAACTCCTGGGTTGCTCTGAGCTGGACTCCGTCGATAGCGTTGGTGAAAGTGGAGTACCATGCACGGTAATTTTCAGGTTTATCGTCGAACTGGTATAGTCCTGAAGTGACGAGATCCCGTCGTGCGAAATACCGTGCTGCGGATTCGTCTGCAAGTGGCGTGCGGGCTGAGGGAACATGTCCACAGGTACATGACTGAGGGCGTACATCTGTTATGGGATTTGCTGGTCTGGACTCAGTCTTTGCCTCTCTTCTCCCCAAATCCGGTAAGTTCGGTGTCGAGAAGTACTTGTCGTGAGCCCTTGCATTCCTGGGTTCATCGCGGAGTTGCGAGGGTAAATTATCTTCCTCGGATGGACGTGATGCCGTCGGGCCTCTCCAAGACTCCTCGTGAAGTGGGACGTTATCGAATAAGTAAAGAGAGGAAGAAAGAGTCTTCCATTCCATTTGAGATTGGACATAGTCACTTGTGCGTTCCAATCCGATCTTTTCTGAGGTAGATTTTCCGTCATCCGGATCATGCATTTCTTCGGCGTCTTCTATTAACTCTGCTTCCACCTCGGCAGCTGCTGCTTCTCGTTCTAGCTTCAGCGCTTCTAACCGTGCCTCTACCCTTTTCCTTTCCAATTCGTTTTCGGCTTCTCTGGCAGCCGCTTCGGCTTCTCTGGCAGCCTTTTCCTTCTGGTTTTCGGCTTCTCTGGCAGCCGCTTTCATCTTTACTTCTAATTCTTCTTTGGCAAAGCGCGCTCGCACCTTGGCGGCTTCTGCTTTCGCTCTTGCTTGGGTGGCCTTACTTGATGCCCTACTGCCCCTATCGCAGGATGACGATGACTTTGACAACGACTTGATGCTGGATCGGGTTGACATGGCTGCACTTTAAACACCTGATAATGCCGCTTTTTCACTGTAACGTTCTCGCTCGGGTGTGAAGTAACGCCGAGGTAAACGGCGAGATAAACCAGAATCAATGCAAACGAGACCGCAGTAAGATTAACCATTTACTGTTCACTCTTCACATTAACGCATGGTGAAAACTGTTGAAAAACAATACAATATTGGTACAGTGTTTGTTTCCTTCTAAATATCACATTTACATTGTAATACTTGCAAAGGTAAAACTACGATAACTACATTACATTAAAGTGCAGCATACAGTCAGAATCTAGCTGCTCCATTGGCTGCTTAGATACACTTCAATACAAACTATCCCGACTCTTTAACTGACGAAAAGGTAAACCTTACCGACCGTCGTTACTTTTAACAGAATCGGCGTTAACATTTTAACTCAAAATACCGATTATCTAATGACTTACAGCGTTGCTTTCACTGTGTCTTTGGTGCATAGAGAGACCCTAGTCAGCGTTATGGTCGCACATGTGAGTGACCCCCACCCTTGCGTGAATCTCAAACCGGTAATTCCCCACAAGACGCGGCGAACCCGGATGTGACGTCATCGCAGCCGCGATGTATTACAGACAAATCAATTGATTTAAACAATCCTAACTTTAACTAAAAAATGCTAACAAATTACTACGCGAAAATATTATAAACTAAATAACTGCCATAAAGGCAGCACACTCCCCTCTATTTTGTTCTTTAATACCTCTACCCTTGTCTTTCAAATGCCTCTCCTCACATGTCCCTCTGTTTGCATCACTTTATGTTCTATGTGCCATGTTCCACATATCTGCACTGCTCCCTCAGGTCCCTTTGAAACCTTTCCCCAGCGGGAACAATACCAACACTTTGGAACAAGTACATGTATGGGGAAAGTATAGAGAAGTATGGGACAGACACTGACAAATGGGTCTAACTCAGACTGACATCGTGGTCAGCATGGATGAGTCGGGCCGAAGAGCCTGTTTCTGTGCTGTATAACTCCAGGACTATAGAGACAGGGAGGCACCGGACCAATATTATAACAAGAAACACCAGGAGCCTGACGTCACACCTCCCCCCCCAGCAACATCACACACTCTGACAACACAATCCACATCCCTCTCTCCAATCTCGCCTCTCCTGAAGTCTGTCCATCTCCCAAGTCACTCAGAATCCTGACTATCTTTAACCCACCCTCATTCACTCACTTCATCTCTCTGCATTCAGGCCATACCAGACACAGGCCACTTCCCCCCGTCCACTCTGCAGCCACCCTCTCCCTCCTCAATCCCTCTGACCATCTCTCCTCACCCACACATCCCTCCCATCACATCCAGTCATTCCCTTCCTCAGTGACATCAGGTCTCTCCATTCCCCCTCACCACCCCTCAGTCACCATCTCCCTCCTCAATCACTCCGAACATCTCTCCTCACCCACACATCCCTCCCACCACATCCAGTCATTCCCTTCATCAGTGACATCAGGTCTCTCTATTCAGAATCAGAATCCTGTTTAATATCCCCGGCAAATGTTGTGGAATTTATTGGTTTTAGGGCAGCAGAACTTTGCAAGACCTAATAATCAAAACTATAAACTACAGTAAGTATGCGTGTGCATAAACAGACTCTCCATCCCTGTCCCAGACTCTGCACACCCCACTTTCCTCTGTCACTTCTGCTCTGCTCTCTAATGCCTCAAAAGATTTTGTCCGGCCTCACTCCTCCCCCACTTTATCTGTCCTTCCTCCGACCTTCCATTGCCCACTCTTTCCTTGTCTTTATTCTATCCCTCTACCTCCTACTCACCTCAAAATCTCCCAATGACCCTCTCCCTTCAGTCTCCCAAATTCTTCCCTCTCCCTTCAGTCTCCCAAATTCTTCCCTCTCCCCTCAGTCTCCCAAACTCTTCCCTCCCCCCTCAGTCTCCCATACTCTTCCCTCCCCCCTCAGTCTCCCATACTCTTCCCTCCCCCCTCGGTCTCTCAAACTCTTTCCTCCCCCCTTGGTGTCCCTACCTCCCTCTCGCATCAGTCTCCCTTCCTCCCTCTCCCATCGGTCTCCTTACCTTCCACTCCCCTTGGTCTCCTTACATCCCCCTCAAGGTCTCCCTACCTCCCTCTCTACTCGGTCTCCCTACAATGCCCTCCACTCAGTCTCCCTGCCTCCCTCTCCCTTCTCCCCTCAGTCTCCCTAACTGCTTCTCCCACCCAAACTCTCCCTATTTCCCTCTCCCCTCTCCCACCCAAACTCTCCCTACCTCCCTCTCCCCTCAGTCTCTATCTGCCTCCCACTTCCATTGGCCTCTTGCTAACTCTCTTTTCCCTCGGTCCACCACTCCTTCTCTTACTCCTCATTCCCACCACTGTACCCTCCCTTTCCAATTAATCCCATCCTCCCTCACTCTGAGAAACGGCCTGACCGCACTCCAGGGAGCTGACTGGAAAACTCAGCCCACTGTATGAGTTGGTGACTTAGGACATCGCATAATTTCCTGACAAGCCCCTGTACTCCCGTATCACTGGGGAACGGTGACGTACCTGTACAATACACACTGCCACCCCAGGGTGTCCGCTTCAGCCAATACACAAAGTAACTGAAGCAGTTTTTCACCTTGATCTCCAGGCTCCAGAAACAGGTGTGTTCACCGACAGTGAAGCAGACGGTCCTGGTCACCTCCCCCTCTCCCACGTGGGGATGGGAACCTGGAATGAGGTTTATTAACACTTATTTTATGACTGTAAAATGTACCCGGTCACACAGTACAGTGGGAATGTGAATCGGGACCCACTGTAAATCAGTGGTTCACAACATACAGTCTCAGTCAGCAGTGATCTTCTGCCTTCACAGTCTCTACCCCACCCTCCCTGTGGCAGAACCTGGTCCCTGAGACCAGGTGCTATTGGGGAGATATTGGGGGTCCCAGGGGATTAGGCTAGTAACACCCCTGATGTGACTGACGATTCTTGTCGCCTTGCTCCTGATGTGAAGTCAGCTGAAGCCCCACCCCTGATGTGATTGACAGCTGGTGAAACTCCACCCCTGAAGTGATTGACAGCTGGTGAAATTCCACACCTGATGTGATTGACAGCTGATGAAGCCCCAGCTATGGTATAATTGATGCTACGCCCACACTAAACCAGATAAATTCGTAACCGAAACTTTTTCTCTTCATTTTTACCCTCCGTCCACACTAAAACGGCATTTTCGTCCCCCGAAAATGGAGCTTTTCAGAAACGTCCTCCAGAGTGTGTAAATTTGAAAATACCGGATTGGCCGGCGCAGTGTGGACAGGGTAACTGGAGAAATCTAAAAATGCTGTCATGACGTGCCAGAACAGATGGTGACGGCAGCACGCTATTTCATTGTTTTCTTAAACACAACCGAACAATTTCAGAACAAACAGCAATGAGACTGAAGCCAGAAGAGTTAGAAATGTATCACCAAATACTTTGACCCATAACTTACTGAATAAATAAGTGTACTCACTTTTGCCCTGTTTTCTGTCCTTGCTCGTATGAAGGTGGTTTACCTATTTATGCAAGTACTTCTCTGACATTAGATGTGTAACAGCCTAATGTAACGTTGTATGGAAATACAAGATAACACTGATGCAGACATGTTTTATACATTTAACAAGGTGCTTTATTAATGCAACAGAGTTAGTCAGATTTTCAATGTTCATCATCAGCCGGGTCATATTGTTCATGAACTCCCTGTTCACGAAAGACTCAAGTCTTTCACAGCGAGATTTGACACCAAACACTTCACTTGTATTCGGTAGATGTGTCCTCCACATGCGCAGTAGGAGGAGATTCGCCGAAATATCCGTTTTAATGTGGACAGAAGTATTTTCAAAAACGCTTAGTGTGGACGCCTATTGTTTTTACGTGAAACCGGCATTTTCAAAATTATCCGGTATAGTGTGGACGTGGCCTGACGGCTTGTGAAGCCCTATCCCTTACATGACTGACAGTTTGTAAAGCCCCGAACCTGATATTCCCAACCTTGAGTTCAGCCACAAAGCACAGATTCAGCCACTGTAAAAATTTCACCAACATTCAGAGAATTCACAAGCTCTGAATCCATGGAACGACAGCCCAACCCCTGGGAAAATCCAGGAAGCTGGAACTCTTCCACTGGACTCCACGAGGATCCAGTGCCGGAGTGTGGTCTGGGTAACTGTGGGAAGCCCTCTCAGGGAGTTTGAGTTCTGTGTTTGTTTCTGAAGGGATTTGGGTCATCAGTCTGACCCTCTCTGAAATGAACCGAGCCCCACTGACGTAAACTCTGACCCTACCGTTTAACCAGCCTGGGCTCTTTCCAGAGCAGCGACCCTGTGGAACGACCGTCTCGGGAATCTTCCATCCTCCGGAACTGAAACAACAATCAGACAGTCAGTCCCTGATCTGAGGGAGTTTATTCACTCAGAGAGACATGGGAAATTACACTCACCCTGTCCGTACCCTGTCTCTGGTCAATAACCCACCAATCCTGGGAATTCCTTCTCTGTTGTACCTCCCCCTTGTCTCTACCCCGAGAATGTGGGATCTCCCCTCTCCCTGTATTTACTCCCCATTTCAGTGTAGTCACTGATGATCCCGGTCTCCCTGCATTTCCCATTCACACACCCCTTGTTCCCCTGTTTACATTCCCCTTCTGTGTCCAGTTTCTCAGTGATTATCTCCTCACTTTACCTGTTAAATCTGTACCATCCCAATTTCAGATATCCATCACCCCTTAAACTTCCACCGGTTAAATTCACATCCCTCCATGGATCATCCAGAACAGTGTAGTCAACACACGGATCACCGAGTGTGGAATCTGGGCCTGAAGGACAGAACGATGTTCAGTGTTAATGTGAAGTTCAGCTCATGTCTCCCAACCTCCCCCATCTGTACCTCCACCATCACCAACCCCAGAGAACCAATAATGTCCCACTTACTCTGACCAATAACAACACCTTTAACTCAGCTTCATTGCTCTCCCATCATCTAATTGTTACAACAACAATGGCCTTACACCCATCAGGTCCGGGGCAGCTTCCAGAGAGCCAGTCCCATCTCCCCATCCCATTTGATTCCATGTATTTCCACAGCTTGTTCACTCTGACCCCTGCCCTTTGATTCCTCCTGTAATTAAACCAAACTTTGGAGCATTTCACAACAGCCAATTAACCTGTACATCTTTGGGAGGTGGGAGGAAACCCACAAGGTCACAGGGAGAACTTGCAAACTCCACACAGACAGCACTGGAGGTCAGGATTGGACTGATCACTGATCAGAACTGAAACAGAGCTGACGGTTCCTGTAGGGGACAGGAGTGAGGGTGGAGCAGCAGGGAGAGAGAGAACAATTACCGAGGGTGAGACAGCAGTTTCAGGAGGATGTACGGTGGAGAGCATTCTATATATATCACTGACTGGTATGGGGGTGTGGAGGGAACAATGCACAGGATAAAAGCAAGCTGCATAAAGTTATGAACTCAGTCATCTCCATCATGGGCAGCAGTCTCCCCAGCACCCAGGACATCTTCAAGAAGAAAGTATACATCAGTAAGGACCCCCACCACTTGGGACACGTCGTCTTCTCATTATCACCATCAGAGAGGAGGTACCGGAGCCTGAAGAAAAACACTCTCAACGTTTCAGGAATGGCTTCTTTCCCTCTGTCATCAGATTTCTGAACAGACAGGAACCCATGAACACTACCTCACTACTTCTGTTTTCTCTTTTTGCATGCTATATACGTATATATATTTATATTCCTTACTATGGGGTGAATGGGGTCATCAGGGAGGGTAGCACCTCTGATGCAGAGAATTGTCATGTCCATTCCGTGGCAGCTCTCTCACCTGTCGCTCCAACTAGCTGTTTGCATGCAATAGCGGTCACACCCCAGTAAACTGCTTTGACAGTGAGCCTAAAGCAGGTGAGGTATCCTGGGGAGATCGGGTCATACTTATCCTAGTACGAGACCTACAATGAGATCCAATGGCGAGGAAGACGGTACTGCAACACTCCATGGAGAGTGAAGAACATGACAAGGCACAGAAGAATGTCAGGGTTATCCAAGGAGGACCCCAGTTTGTGACGCTTGCTCCTACCACTGGAATCAGATTTCCGAGTTTGAGAGAGTGGAACAACACAGTGCAATAGCTTTTCAACGTTAAAAACTTTCCACACAGGTTTCCTGCCATCATCAGACATGATGAACAACCATCACGTCTTCCTGTAATTTACAGGATTTTATTATTATGTATCGCAATGTGCAGCTGCCTCATAATGACAATTTCACGACATATACCAGTGACATTAAACCTCTTTCTGATTCTAAGAGGATTTTGGAGCCAGGGGTTCAGGACATGAGCTGGAAGGCAGTCAGCTCATATAGACTGCTCTGCCATGGCACTGAGGCTGACTTACTATGACTCTCAACTCATTCTCCTGCTTTTTGCCTTCTCCCGGTAATCTGTGACACCCTTATTAATCAAGAACCTATCAACATCTCCTTTAAATATACCCGATGACTTGGCCTCCATAGCCATCGGTGGTAATGAATTCCACAGATTCATTCTCTCTCTAGCTAAAGAAATTTTTCCTCAGCTCTGTCCTATTTTGAGGCTGTGCCCTCAGGTCCTAGACTAACTGTATAGGAAACATCCTGTCCAGGCTTCAATCACAGCCCAGAGCCATCACCCAGTCTGCATGTTAACCCTTTCATTTCCGGGTACAGTCAGGTAGATGGGTGAATGAGGGATCTCCGTGACTGAAATGTGGTGAAGCAGGTGGTAGTGACTGTGAAACTTTCTCCATTTTCTGGGCTTCAGATTGATGGACAGGAAGTGAATCTGGATGTGATACAGTGTGAAGAAGGATGATGACTGGAATGAAGAAATGAGAATACCTGGGTTCAACCAAGGCAGAGACATGGGAGGAGGGTAGTATTGCTACCCCCAGCAGTCAGAGAAAAGTGAAACACCATATCACTGGAAGGTTTACAGAATTTTCTGTTCTCTCATGTTGTCTAGGTGTCAGGACGGGGACAGGAACGGACCCAAACGTAGGACGCAGGCGCTGAAGTACTAGGGGTAGGATAGGATGGGGATGCCATGGCATTTAAGGGTTAATGCAGGTGGGGCTGGATCCCAAGGGGCAGGCAGATGGATCCCACAGTTCAGGGCAGGCAGGCAGGCAGATGGATCCCACAGTTCGGGGCAGGCAGGCAGATCCCAGAGTTCAGACGAGGCAGGCCGGAGGATTCCTCATGGCGGGCCGCATGGATCCTGGGCAGGGCCACCTCCCAGGCAGAAACACGGAGGCCTGGGCCAGTCACGGACACCTGGGCAGGTGCGGGGCACAACCCTTAGGGAGCAATAGGTGGAAGGGGCAGAACCCCCGCTGGGCAGCGGCAGTCCGGCCGGACCTGCCCGACAGAGGCAACGGGTAGGAAGGGGCAGAACCCCCGCCGGGCAGCGGCAGTCCGGCCGGATTCTGCCCGACGGAAGCAAGTTATCAGGAGGAAGCTGGGTCCAGGGTGAGCAGCAGAACTACCGCGATCCACCGGGTACATTGGTAAAGGCGCGGGCAAGACGAATAAGATGGAACAGCGGGACCAGCGCACCCGAGAGGAGCAGGAAAAGCATGACGAACCGGGTAAAACAGGTACAGAGTGGGTTGTAGAGTGGAATACAGAACCGATTGCAGTACAGGCAAAGGGCAGGATACGGAGTAGGATTCGGAGCAAACGAACCAGGTATAGAGCAGGTTAAACTGGCTTCGGAGCAGACAGGATGCAGAACAAAACGACCACCTGCCTGGTCTCCGTCCCAAGGCCCCTTATAAACACCTGCAGCTCAATGAGTCACAGGTGTGCCTCCTTGAACCAGGAGGGTCCTAACTAGTTCACGGGTGACGGGAGGGACAACTGCAGGACCTGGAACCCGAAGTCCGCGGACCGGATCAAGACCCGGAGTGCGGGCTCCGGACCGGACCGGATCCTGACCCTAGGGTTGCTTTAGTGTGAGGGAGATGGGGGATTTGTGCAGAGTCAGAAGGAGACTCTTTTGAGTCAATATTTAGAATGACCCATTGGAGGAACACATGTTCTGATCTTAATCTTGGGCAGCTGAGACCAATCTTGTTGCTGATTTACATGAAATGTCCTCTTGCTGTGTATCACCATTTCCCCTCTATTCCTTTCCTATTATGGTGTGCATCCTGAACTCCACCAGAACGATCGGAAGGGTATGGAGGGCTATGGTTGAGGTGTGGATCCGTGGGACGAGGCAGACTAACAGTCTGGCATGGACTGGATGGGCCAAAGGGCCTGTTACTGTGCTATAATTCTCTATGATTCCAATACCGCCCCATACCCGCCCCTCATCTTCTGTACTGGTTAACTCCTCCAAACAATCCGGAACCTGAACCGAATCTGTAAATCCTTCCACAAACCATACCTGACAACTCAATCCAGTGATGCTTTTCAACATGCCCTGATATCACAGTAAATGTGACCGGGCATGCTGAGGATATTGGAGATCCAGACCAGCAGACTTTCCCAAATATCGCATCTTGGAACATGGAGCATCGAACCCTACAGCACAGTACAGGCCCTTCAGCCCACAAAGTGGGTTGACATTTTAACCTACTCAGCTCTGCCAGGGTCATTACTTCCTACAAGGCAAAACCTAACATTGAGAATGGCAGGATCATAGGACCAGAGGATACACTAAATGACAGGATCTGAGTTGAATGAAGAATGTTTCCTGTTGTGGGGAGTCTCGGACCAGAGGGTACACTGAATGACAGGATCTGAGTTCAGTGAAGAATGTTTCCTATAGTGGGGGGGGGGGTCTAGGACCAGAGGGTACACTAAATGACAGGATCTGAGTTGAGTGAAGATTGTTTCCTATAGTGAGGGAGTCTCGGACCAGAGGATACACTATATACAGGATCTGAGTTCAGTGAAGAATGTTTCCTACAGTGGAGGAGTCTAGTACAAAAGGATACGCTAAATGACAGGATCTGAGTTCAGTGAAGAATGTTTCCTGTTGTGGGGGAGTCTAGGACCAAAGGATATGCTAAATGACAGGATCTGAGTTCAGTGAAGAATGTTTCCTACAGTGGAGGAGTCTAGTACCAAAGGATATGCTAAATGACAGGATCTGAGTTGAGTGAAGAATGTTTCCTACAGTGGAGGAGTCTAATACCAAAGGATACGCTAAATGACAGGATCAGAGTTCAGTGAAGAATGTTTCCTGTTGTGGGGGAGTCTAGGACCTGAGAATACACTAAATGACAGGATCTGAGCTGATTGAAGAATGGTTCTTATATTGAGGGAGACTAGGAACAGATACACTAATTTATAGGATCTGAGTTGAGTGAAGAATGTTTCCTACAGTGAGGGAGTCTAGGACCGGAGGATACATGGATGATGGGCTGGTAAATTGGATTAGTAAGTATGCAGATGATACTAAGATAGGTGGCGTGTGGATAATGAAGTAGGTTTTTCAAAGCTTGCAGAGAGATTTCGGCCAGTTAGAAGAGTGGGCTGAAAAATGGCAGACTGAGTTTAATGCTGGAAAGTGTGAGGTGCTACATTTTGGTAAGAATAATCCAAATAGGACATACATGGTAAATGGTAGGGCATTGAGGAATGCAGTAAGACCGAGTGATCTACGAATAATGGTGCATAGTTCCCTGAAAGTGAAATCTCATGTGGATAGGGTGGTGAAGAAAGCTTTTGATATGCTGGCCTTTATAAATCAGAGCATTGAGTATAGGAGTTGGGATGCAATGTTAAAATTGTACAAGGCATTGGTGAGTCCAAATTTGGAGTATTGTGTACAGTTCTGGTCACTGAATTATAGGAAAGATGTCAACAAAATAGAGAGAGTACAGAGGAGATTTACTAAAATGTTACCTGGGTTTCAGCACCTAAGTTACAGAGAAAGGTTGAACAAATTAGGTCTTTATTCTTTGGAGCGAAGAAGGTTGAGGAGGTCTTGATAGAGGTATTTAAAATTAAGAGGGGGATAGATAGAGTTGATGTGGATAGGCTTTTTGCATTGAGAGTATATTATTAGATCCATTGAGAGTAGGGGAGATTCAAACAAGAGAACATGAGTTACAAGTTAAGGGGCAAAAGTTTAGGGGAGCACGAAGGGGAACTTCTTTACTCAGAGAGTGGTAGCTGTGTGGAACGAGCTTCCAGTAGAAGTGGTAGAGGCAGGTTCGATATTGTCATTAAAAAAAAATTGGATAGGTATATGGAGGGTTATGAGCTGAGTGCAGGTAGGTGGGACTAGGTGAGAGTAAGCGTTTGGCATGGACTAGAAGGGCCGAGATGGCCTGTTTCCGTGCTGTAATTGTTATATGGTTATATGTTATATTATATGGTTAAATACAGGATCTGAGTTGGTGAAGAATATTTTCTATAGTGGGGGCGACTAGGACCAGAGGATACACTAAATACAGGATCTGAGTTGAGTGAAGACTGTTTCCTATAGTGGGGGCGTCTAGGACCACAGGATGCACTAAACGACAGGATCTGAGTTGGTGAAGAATATTTTCTATAGTGGGGGCGTCTAGGACCAGAGGATACACTATATACAGGATCTGAGTTGAGTGAAGACTGTTTCCTATAGTGAGGGAGTCTTGGACTGGAGGATACACTAAACGACAGGGTCTGAGTTGAGTGAAGGATGTTTCCTGCAGTGGGGGAGTCTCGGACCGGAGGATCCAGACTCAGAATAGAAGGGCGTCCCTTCAAAACAGAGATGAGGAGGAGTCATGCTGAAGGGGCTCTGCCTCAATCATCGACTGTACTCTTTTCCATTGATGCTGTCTGGCCTGCTGATTTCGTCCAGCATTTTGTGTGTGTTGCAGCGATGAGGAGGAATTTCTTCAGCCAGAAGGTGGTGAATCTGTGAGATTCCCAGACAAATGTGGAGGCCAAGGTGATACGTTCTTGATTAGTAAGGGCATTAACGTTACGTGGAGAAGGTAGGAGAACAGGGTTGAGATTGATAACAAATCAACCATGATGCAATATGCAATGGTGCAGAAGACCTGACAGGCCGGAAGGCCTAATTCTGCTCCTACTTCCGATGGAAATTCTTTCACAGGGAGTTGGAACGAATTACGTTATACGTTACGTTCAGGAGGCTTGTCGACGGCAAATTGAATAAACATGCTACAAAGCTGTACAGAACTAAAGGGTGTAAATTGGATTGATGTGTACAGATGAACCAAAGAGCCTGAATCATCAGACTGTCTGTAACAATCAGTACTGTAGTACATTTTGGAGTGGCTGTTGTATGGAGAGGGGGAGGCGGAGAGGGAGCGGGGAGAGGTGGGTGAGGGAGAGGACACAACCAGGGAGAAAGGGAGAGAGAGAGAGAGACAGCACTACAGGAGTGAGAGATCTAATGACCCCAAAAAATACGACACCTGAGAATGTCTCTCCAGATGAGGCAGAGGACAGTTCCTGGTTGGACCCTCCAATCTCGGGGTCTGTAATAAAGAAACAGAGACATGGATGAGTGGAAACACTGAAACAGGTCATCACAGTGGGACAGGAGTTCAGAGAATGTGAGACTGGGTCTGTGATGAAACCAACACCATCCCTCTCCTTCCCAATCCTCCGTCACTGCCCTCAGTCTGCCACAGGATGAATTTTAGGGACCAACTATGGGAAACAGCATTCCATTCACTGATCTTCACCACAGATACCTGGAATCACAGACTCGTGCTGGGATGATGGTCAAATCCAGACCAGGTTCTCCCATCACTGATCCCCAAAATGTGTTGAACTGATGATTTGTAAGGAGAGTGACTGGAAGGGCGGAGCTGGGTGAAAAATTTAAAAAGGCATTGAACAGCTGGTCAGGACGAACCCGCTGCAGAGAATGGGAGGTACCTGTCCGTGAGAACCCAATAAACATCACTGGATCAACAGGTCAAACCGCTCATCTCCAACAATCCCCTCTCCTACAACACAGTCCCCACCACTCTCCCTAATCTCCCGTGTCCTCCTTTCACACCCACACACCACATCCGGCCATTCCCTTCTTCACGGTCATCACTTTGCCCTAGTCACACTCTCCTGTCACTCTCCACACCCTTCTTCCCACTGTCACTTCTACTCTGCTCATTAATCACACAAAGACTCTCACCGACCTCCCACCTTCACTCTATCTGCCCTTCTTTTGATCCTTCCCCATTTCTTTACTCTATCCCTCTGCCTCCCACACATATCACTCTCTCCCAACGACCCTCTCCCCTCTGTCTCTCCTGACCTCCTTCTCCCCTTGGTCTCCCTCCACCTCAGTCTTTCATCAACTCTTCCTCTCCTCAGTCTGTCTCTCCTTCACTGTCCTCATTCCCACCACTACTCCTCCCTTTCCTCTCATCTCACCCTCCCTCAGTCCGGGAGATAGTTTGACCAAACTTCTGACAGCTGACTGGAAAACTCAGCCCATGGTGTGTGTTGGTAACTCAGGACATCCCAGAATTTCCCCACAACACACCACACCTCAGTTTCATTGGGGAATGGTGACCTACCTGTACAGTACACAGCGGTACTCCAGGGTGTCGGCTTCAGCAAATACACAAAGTAACCGGAGCAGTTTTTCACCCTGATCTCCCGATTCCAATGACAGTTGTCTTCACCCCAGGTGAAACAGACGTTCCTGGTCACCTCCCCCTCTCCCGCACTGGGATGGGGATCTGAAATGTAGTGAATAAACACTGTAAAATGTACCCAGTCCCACAGCACAGTGGGGAATGTGAATCAGGACACAATGTACCTAGTCAGTAGTGAGTTAGTGTCATTATACTTTCCCACATCCTCAGCCTCCACCAATCACCCCAGCCATACCCAGCCCCTGAGAATGGTTCATGATGGAGAGGTCCTGGGGACCCCAGGTTTTAATCTGGTGACACAAGCCCTTCCCATGATGTGACTAGCAACTGTCGATGCCTCAGCCCTGATGTGATTGACAGCTGGTGAAACCCCGCCCCGAAGTTACAAACTGTTGATGAAGCCCTGCCCCGATGGGACTGACAGCTGGTGAAACCCCACCCCTGATGTGACTGACAGCTTGTGAAGCCTCGACCTGATGTGCTCAAAGTCAGGTTCAGCTGTGAAGCTCAGACTCAGCAATAATAAAAGTTTCACCGACATTCAGTGAATTCACCACCTTTGAATTCATGGAACAATAGCCCAACTCCTGGGAAACTCCAGGAAGCTGGATCTTCTCTGCCAGACTTCATGAGTATCCAGGGTCGGAGTGTGGTCTGGGTGACTGTGCGAAGTCCTCTCAGGGAGTTTGAGTTCTCTGTTCATATCTAAAGGGATCTGTCATCAGTCTGACCCTCTCTGAAATTAACCGAGCCCCACTGATGTAAACTCTGAACCTACCGTTTAACCAGCCTGGGATCTGCCCGGAGCAGCGGACCTGCGGAACAACCGTCTCGGGAATCTTCCATCCTCCGGAACTGAAACAACAATCAGAGAGTCAGTCCCTGATCTGAGGGAGCTTATTCGCTCAGAGAGACATGGGAAATTACACTCACCCTGTCCGTACCCTGTCTCTGGTCAATAAAACCCCAATCCTGGGAATTTCCTCTCCATTGTACCTCCCCCTTGTCTCTACCCTGAGAATGTGGGATCTCCCCTCTCCCTGTATTTACTCCCCATCTCAGTGTAGTCACTGATGATCCCGGACTCCCAGCATTTCTCATTCACACACCCCTTGTTCCCCTGTTTACATTCCCCTTCTGTGTCCAGTTTCTCAGTGATTATCTCCTCACTTTACCTGTTAAATCTGTACCATCCCTCTTCAAGTTTTCCATCAGGCTTCCATTGTCCACCAGTGCACTCAGTGTATGTACAATTCGTGCTCCTCCAGGGCTGATCCAGGACAGTGTGGGTTACACATGGATCACTGAGTGCAAAGTCCGGGCCTGAAGGACAAGGATGATGTTCAGTGTTAATGTCAATTTCAGATCGTGTACCCCATCACCAACCCCAGAGAACTAAATATCTCCCATTTACTCTCTGTCCAATAACAACACCTTTAACTCAGCTTCATCGCTCTCCCATCATCTACTTGTTACAACAACAATGGCCTTACACCCATCAGGTCCGGGGCAGCTTCCAGAGAGCCAGTCCCATCTCCCCATCCCGTTTGATTCCATGTATTTCCACAGCTTGTTCACTCTGACCCCTGCCCTTTGATTCCTCCTGTAATTAAACCAAACTTTGGAGCATTTCACAACAGCCAGTTAACCTGTACATCTTTGGGAGGTGAGAGCACAGGGAGAACTTGCAAACTCCACACAGACAGCACAGGAGGTCAGGATCGGACCTGAGTCACTGATCAGAACTGAATCCTGAAACCGAGCCCGTTGTTTTCCTGTCAGGGAGTGGTGGGGGGGGGGGGGGGGGGGAGGTGTGTTTGTGGTGGTAGAGGAAGCATTGAGGGTAGTGACAGAGGTTTCAGGAGGGAGAGGTTCTATATATGTACTGTGGAAACTGTTCTAACTGACTGAATCAGTGACTGGCATCGGGGCGGGGATGCACAGGATCAAAATGTGCTGCAGGAAGTTATAAACTCGGTCATCTCCATCATGGGCACTAGCCTCTCCAACATCCAGGACATCATCAGAAAGACGGCATCCACCATTTAGGACCCCCATCACTCAGGATGTGCCCTCTTCTCATTGCTGCCATCAAGGAGGAGCTACAGGAGCCTGAAGACACACCGTCAATGATTCAGGGACAGCTTCCTCCCCTCTCCCATTAGATTTATGAATGGACAGTGAACCCATGAACATACCTCACTACTTTTTTTCTCTGTTTGCACAGCTTATTTAACTTAACTTTTAAAATATACATATTTACTGTAAATCACTGTTTTTATTATGTAACGCAATGTACTGCTACTTCAATACAAGAAATTTCACAACATATACTGGTGATATTACACCCGATTCTGAGAGGATTTGGGTGCCTGGGGTTCAGGAATGAGCTGGAAGGCAGAGACACAAGTGTGATGGGGGGGGGGGGGGGGGAGAGAAAATAAGAAACAAACAATGCTCGGTTCTTGGCCAGTCTCAATCGCTGACAATTTCAGACCATAAGACAAAGGAGCAGAATCAGGCTACTCGACCCATAGTCTGCTCTGCCATGCCATCGTGGGTGATTTATTATCCCTCTCAACCCCATTCTCCCAACTTCTCCCTGTGAACCCTTACTAATCAATAACCTATTAACCTCTGCAGTAAATATACCAATGACCTCATCTGTGGCCATGAATTCACAGATTCATCACCCTCTAACTAAAGAAATTTCACCTCATCTCTGTTCAAAGGGATGTCCTTCTACTTTGAAGCAGTGCCCTCAAGTCTAGACCACCACAGGAAACATCCTGTCCAAATCCACTCTGTCTCGGCCTTTCATTATTCCCCTAATTCTTTTAAACTTCAGTGAGCAGAGGCCCAGAGCCATCAAACATGGATATGTTAACTCTTTCATTTCCAGGTACAGTGAGCTAAAGGGTAAACAAGGAGTGTCCATGACTGAAACGAGTTAAAGCTGGGGGCCGTGGCTGTGGAACTTTCGCCAGTTTCCAGGCTTCAGATTGCATGGGTAGGAAGTGTATCAGGATGTGAGACAGTATGAAGAAGGATAATTACTGGAATGAAGAAACAAGAATGTCTGGGTTAAACTAATGCTGATAAAATAATAATAATAATAAATATAATATTGAGAACAGGAATTGTAGGGTCCTTGAAAGTGAGTCCATAGGTTGGGGAATCAATTGGGACCTCAGTGTTGGGGTGAGTGAAGCTATACCCTCTGGTTGCTGATCCTGATGGTTGAGGGGTAGTAGTGCTGTGGGACCTGAGGCTTCTGATGGCAGCAGTGTGAAGAGGGCATTTCCTGGGTGGTAGGGGACCTTGATGATGGATGCTGCTTTGTAGATGTTCAATGGTCACTCAAGAGTGTCTGTGATGCCTAGAGCAGTACTGACAGGAGCCTGAGTTGAGGGCTCACTCCGAGTGTCCAGGCAGCAGTTAGTTGGGTGACCACCAGAACGAGGGGACTTCAGCAGAGAATGCAGGGCCCCTGTGGCCACCCCCTTCTGTATTTTGTTGGGGGCAAGAAGAGGAGGGTGGAAAAAACAGGGCTGTGGCACAAAGGCTGGTTGTGATGCACAGCACAGGAGAGGTGGTGACAAACTGTGTTGATCAGAGATGATGTGGAAAGGGGACAGACAGAAGAGCAAGTGGCAATCCCAACCAAGTACCTATCCACACTTCTCTTAAATGTTGAAATCAAACTCACATGCACCACTTCTGCTGGCAACTCATTCGACACTCTCACCAGCCACTGAATGAAGAAGTTGCCATGTTGCCCTGAAAAGTTTCACCTTTCACCCTTAACCCATGATCTCTAGTTCTGGTCTCACCCAACCTCATTAGAAAATGCCTGCTTGCATTCACCCTATCTACACCTCTATCAAATCTCCATTGTTCTTCCACACTCCAGGTCATAAGGTTCAACCTGGATCACTGTAGCAGAACCAAATACAACGTAGAACATAGATGAGTATAATACCAGAACAGGCCATTCAGCCCACAATGTTGAACCAAACTAGCTAAAAAGCAAATCGAAAACACCCAAACACTAACCCCTCCTACCTACTCCATGTCCAGATCCCTCCATCTTCCTTCCATCCATGTGTCTATCCAAACGTCTCATAAAAGCCTCTAATGTAGTTGCCTTTACCACCATACCAGGCATCCACCACTCTCTGGAGAAAAAACACCCAACATCTCCCTTGGACCTACCCCCTCTCACCTTCAATGCATGCCCTCTGGTATTAGACAGTTTAACCCAGAGAAACAATAAGTTTAGCAATGTACTCCTGTTTGAGTACTGTTGGGATGGTGGGGGGGATGGCCTACCTGGGGGAAGCAACAGTGGTTGTGCCTCTGGCACAGAGTCCGGCCTTGAGGCTCAGATGGCAGCACTAATAGGGGACTCTACAGTTAGGGGGTCAGACAGACAATTCTGTGGACGCAGAAAAGAAGCACAGATGGCAACTTGTCTCCCAGGTGCGAGGGTCTGGGCTGTTTCTGATTGCGTCCACAATTTCCTGAAATGGGAAGAACAGCCAGAGGTTGTGGTACACATTGACATAGGGAGGAAAAGGGAGGAGGTCCTGACGGCAGACTACAGGAAGAAAAAGGATAGATTACACCTGAATCTGAGGGGGACCAATATCCTGGCGGGGAGGTTTGCTACAGCTACTGGGGAGAGTTTAAACTAGAATTGCTGAGGGGTGGGAACCGAACTGAACAGACAGAGGAAGTGGTGATTGGCTGACAGATAGAGGAAGCTTGCAAATAGAGTGAGATGGAGGATAGGCAGGTGATAGAGAAGGGACGCGCTCAGACTGATGGTTTGAGATGTGTCTATTTTACTGCAAGGAGTATAGTGAACAAAGTGGATGAGCTTAGAGCGTGGATCAGTACTTGGAGCTATGATGTTGTGGCCATTACAGAGACTTGGATGACTCAGGGGCTGGAATGGTTACTTAGACTGCCACGATTTATTTGTTTCAGAAAGGACGGGGAGGGAGGCAAAAGAGGTGGGGGCATGGCACTGCTGATCAGAAATAGTGTCAGGGCTGCAGAAAAGGAAGAAGTTCTGGAAGGATTGTCTGTGGTAGTGGTCACCAACCTTTTTCAGCCCAAGATCCCCTACCTCAGCCTCAGTGAAGATAAGATTGACTCCAAATCTATTAGTTACACGCATGCGCACTGGGGCAAAAAAAGACTGGAAGTAAAACCCCGCAACCTGGAAGTAGAAATAGTGTAAACACCAGGGGTCACCACTTTTTTTTGCACCACAGACCGATTTAATATTGACAATATTCTTCTATTCCGCAATTTAGTTGAAGTGGCTCTCAGTCCCGTTTGCTCACATTTTTTCCACTGGAAAAAAACTCAACGGGTTTGTCTTTCAGTGCGGGGTGCTTGGACTCAGCGTACCGAAGCAGTTTTGAGGGCTTCATTGCCTCATTAGACAGCCTTCGGACCCGAGCTCCAGCCTCCCGCCCACCGCCTTGGCCAGGTGCGGCTGTTCCCGTACCAGGGCCACGGCAGTCGCAGTCCAGAGAGAGCGACCAACCGAGTGATGAGTGCATTAGGACACGCGCCCGCCCCCCTTGTAGGATCTATCGGCCGACAGAAGTTTTTTTTTCAGTAGATTGCAGTGAGGTAGCTGCTGTGCTGCTTATAAAACCCTGAGCCCGAATGAGGTCTGTGAATATTTCAGCACTGGGTTCCCCACGAGCATTCGGTGTGCTAAACAGCTTCAGAGGCGGCGTCCATTTGTCTGCGCTCCAGGCCAGTAGCATCAGCACTTCCTGCTGGCCGCGCTCCATGCCAGTACCAACGGCACTTCCCGCCGGCCGGTTACCCGAGGCCAAGCAGTGATCCCTGGCGCACTTGGGTAATGACCTCGCGTGTATTCAAGTTCAACAGTGGGCGTGACAGGGAATGAGGAAAGGTGCAGCTGACTCATATTGTTTCTTCCGGCCCGGTGGTTGGGGACCACTGAAGTACACTGTGTAGTGCAGGGTGGGGAGCTACACACATGTGCACTGGGCAGAAAGAATGGAACTAAAACCCTGCAACCCGGAAACGGTCTCTCAATAGTATTTGTGTATTTATTTTTCCTTTTTTTTTTTTCGGGATCTACTGGGAAAGTCTCCAAGATCGACTAGTCGATCACGATTGACTGGTTAGCGACCACTAGTCTATGGAGTCTCTTGGGTGAAAGTCAGGAACAGGAAGGGGTCAATAACTCTAAAGGGTGTTTTTTTTATATAGACCACCCAATAGTAACAGGGACATCGAAGAGCAGATAGGGAGACAGATTCTGAAAAGGTGTAATAATAACAGGATTGTTGTGGTGGGAGATTTTAATTTCCCAAGTACTGATTGACATCTCCCTGGAGCAAGGGGTTTAGATGGGATGGAGTTTGTTAGGTGTGTTCAGGAAGGTTTCTTGACACAATATGTAGATAAACCTACAAAAGGAGAGGCTGAACTTGATCTGGTATTGGGAAATGAACCTGATCTGGTGTCAGATCTCTCACTGGGGAAGCATTTTGGAGATAGTGATCACAATTCTATCTCCTTTACCATGGCATTGGAGAGGGAGAGGAACAGACGTCAGGAAAGCATTTAATTGGAATAAGTGGAAATATGAAGCTATCAGACAGGAACGGAAGCATAAATTGGGAACAGATGTTCTCAGGGAAATGTATGGCAGAAATGTGGCAAATATTCAGGTGATATTTGTGTGGAGCTCTGCATAGGTATGTTCCAATGAGACAGGGAAAGGATGGTAGGGTACAGGAACCGTGGTGTACAAAGGCTGTTGTAAATCTAGTCAAGAAGAAAAGCTTACTAAAGGTTCAAAAAACTAGGCAATGATAGAGATCTTGAAGATTATAAGGCAAGCAAGAAGGAGCTTAAGAATAAAATTAGGAGAGCCAGAAGGGGCCATGAGAAGGCCTTGGCAAACAGTATTAAGGAAAACCCCAAAGCATTCTACCAGTATGTGAGAGCAAGAGGATAAGACATGAGAGAATAGGACCAATCAAGTGTGACAGTGGGAAAGTGTGTATGAAACCGGAGGAGATGGCAGGGTACTTAATGAATACTTTGCTTCAGTATTCACTATGGAAAAGGATCTTGGCAATTATAGGGATGACTTACAGTGGACTGAAAAGCTTGAGCATTCAGACATTAAGAAAGAGGATGTGCTGGAGCTTTTGGAAAGCATCAAGTTGGATAAGTCACCAGGACCAGATGACATGTACCGCAGGCTACTATGGGAGGCGAGGGAGGAGATTGCTGAGCCTCTGACAATGATCTTTGCTTCATCAATGGGGATGGCAGAGTTTCCAAAGGACTGGAGGGTTGTGGATGTTGTTCTCTTATTCAAGAAAGGGAGTAGAGATAGCCCAGGAAATTATAGCCTAGTGAATATTACTTCAGTGGTTGGTAAGTTGATGGAAAAGATCCTAAGAGGAAGGATTTATAACCATTTAGAGAGGCATAATATGATTAGGAAAAGTCAGCATGGCTTTGTCAAAGGCAGGTTGTGCCTTATAAGCCTGACTGAATTTTTTGTGTGTGTGACTGAACACATTCACGAAGGTAGAGCAGGAGACATAGTGTATATAGATTTCAGCAAGGCATTTGATGAGGTACTCCATGCAAGGCTTATTGAGAAAGTAAGGAGGCATGGGATCCAAGGGGACATTGCTTTGTGGATCCAGAACTGGCTTGCCCACAGAAGGCAAAGAGTGTTTGTAGACGGGTCACATTCTGCATTGAGGCCAGTGACCAGTGGTGTGCCTCAGGGATCTGTTGTGGGACCCTTACACTTTGTGATTTTTATAAATGACCTGGATGAGGAAGTGGAGGGATGGGTTAGTAAATTTGCTGATGGCACAGATATTGGGGGTGTTGTGGATAATGTGGAGGGCTGTCAGAGGTTACAGCAGGACATTGATAAGATGCAAAACTGGGCTGAGAAGTGGTAGATAGAGTTCAACCCAGATAAGTGTGAGGTGGTTCATTTTTGTAGGTCAAATATGATGGCAGAATATATTATTAATGTTAAGAATCTTGGCACTGTGGAGGATCCAGAGGGATCTTGGGGTCCAAGTCCAGAGGACACGCAATGCTGCTATGCAAGTTGACTCTGTGGTTAAGAAGGCGTATGGTGCATTGGTCTTCATCAATCGTGGGATTGAGTTAGGAGCCGAGAGGTAATGTTGCAGCTATATAGGACCCTGTTCAGACCCCACTTAGAGTACTGTGCTCAGTTCTGGTTGCCTCACCACAGGAAAGTGTGGAAACCATAGAAAAGGTGCAGAGCAGATTTACAAGGATGTTGCCTGGATTGGGGAGCATGAATTATGAGAATAGGTTGAGTGAACTTGGCCTTTTCTCCTTGGAGCAACAGAGGATGAGAGGAGACCCGATAGAGGTGTACAAGATGATGAGAGGCATTGATCATGTGGATAATCAGAGGTTTTTTCCCAGGGCTGAAATGGCTAACATGAGAGGGCACAGTTTAAGGTGTTTGTAGGTAGGTACAGAGGAGATGTCAGGGCTAAGTTTTTTTAATGCAGAGAGTGGTGAGTGTGTGGAATGGGTTGCTGGAAGCAGATACGATGGGGTCTTTTAAGAGACTCCTGGATTGATACATGGAGCTTAGAAAAATAGAGGGCTATGTGTAACCCTAAGTAATTTCTATAGTAAGGACATGTTCGGAACAGCTTTATGGGTTGAAGGGCCTGTATTGTGCTATAGGCTTTCTAACTCCAGTTCCAACTACTTGACCCAGTCAGTCAGGTGCTGAAGTTGGGTGCAGTTCCTTCAGATGTAGTCATCAGGGAAACTGACAGGTAACCTGAATTCCCAAATTGCTCAGACCTAAAAAAAAAATGCTTATCTGTTCTTATTTGTGCCTCTGGTTGTTCACGCCAAAGCCTTCCCACTCTTTCACTGGCACAGTCTGACAGCAGCCACTCCACTTGACCATCCCTCCCTTTTATTTCAAACTGAGTTGAGGCCGACACTCTCACTCATTCCACGCCTGAGTCACCGATAAAAGAACCGATTTACCTGATTCTTCTCTTTTTATAATCTCACTCCAAACTTTGGTTGGCCTCTGACACCTGAGCAGCCGAAAGTGACCGGCCTTACCCGAATCTGTTCTTTTTACATTCTCTTTCCTGATCTTTGATCAGGCTCTGACACATGGAACATCAAAATCTACAGCTCAGTAGAAGCCCTTCAGCCCACTCTGTTGAGCAGACATTTTAACTGACTCAGCTCTTTCAGGGTCTGCAGACCATCATTTCCTACAAGGCAAAACGTAACATCGAGAATGGCTGTGATGCTTCACTCCCAGATGAGCTCAATGCCTTTTATGCACACTTCGAAGGGGAGAATTAAACAGCCCCTGTGCAAAGCCCTGTGGCATGTGGTGACCCTGTGATCTCTGTCTTGAAGGTCGACATCAGAACATCGTTAGGGTGAACCCTCACAAGACATCAGTTTCTGATGGTCTACCTGGTAGGGAATTGAAAACCTGTACCAACTAACCATGGGAACGTTCAAGGAATTCTTCAATCTCTCACTGCTGGAAATGGAGGTTCTCAGCTGCTTCAAAAGGGCAACAGTCACACCAAATCTCAAGAAAAGCAGGGAGAGCATCATGTCAGCAAGACCAAGGAACTGTTTATTGATCTCAGGAGGAGGAAACCAGAGGTCCACAAGCCAGTCCTCACTGAAGATCAGAGGTGGAGAGGGTCAGCAACTTTAAATTCCTCAGTGTTATCGTTTCAGATTAACTGTCCTGGGCCCAGCTCACAAGTGCAATTACAAAGAAAGCCCAGCAGCAGATCTACATCCTTGGAATTCTGTGAAGATACGATATGACAACTGAAACTTTCACAAACTACTATAGATGTGTGGTGGAGAGTATACTGACTGGCTGCATCACTGCCTGGTGAGGAAACACCAATGCTCCTGAACAGAAAATTCTGCACAAAGTAGCAGATATGGCCCAGTCCATCACAGGTAAAGCCTCCCCACGCATCGACACAGACCATCGTCACAGGAAAGCAGCAGACATCATCAAAGATCCTCACCACCCAGGTCATGCTCTCTTCTCGCTGTTGCCATGAGGAAGGAAATACAGGATCCTCAGCACCTATACCAATAGGTTCAGGAACAGATATTACCCGACAACCATCAGGCTCTTAAATCTGTGTGGATAAGTTCATTCAACTTCACTTATATCATCACTGACCTGATCCCATAACCTATGGACTCACTTTCAAGAACTCTTCATCTAATGGTCTCAAAACTTATTACTTATTTATTTATCTTTATTATTATTTCTTATTCCTTTCTGTATTTTTAGTTTGTTCTTGTTTAAACACGAGTTGTTCACCCTTTTGATGTAGTCTTTCATGATTCTATAATGGGCATTGGATTTATTGAGTATGCCTGGAAAAAATTCAATCTTGACTCCCTTTCTCCTCAGTCTTTCCCTACTTCCCTTTCCTCTCGGTCTCTCCTTACCTCCCTCTCCCTCAACCCCCTCCTATCTCCCTCTCCCCTAGGTGTCACAAACCTCCTTCAACACTTGATCGCTACATCGCTCTCGCTCCCCTCAGTTTCTCCTCAACTCCATCTACCCTTGGTCACTCTTGGTTGAGAGGGTGAACAGCTTTAAGTTCCTTGGCATAAACATTACCGAGGACCTCACGTGGTCTGTACATACCAGCTGTGTGGTGAAAAAGGCACAACAGCGCCTCTTTCACCTCAGATGGTTGAAGAAGTTTGGTATGGGCCCCCAAATCTTAAGAACTTTCTACAGGGGCACAATTGAGAGCATCCTGACTGGCTGCATCACTGCCTGGTATGGGAACTGTACTTCCCTCAATCACAGGACTCTGCAGAGAGTGGTGTGGACAGCCCAGGGCATCTGTAGATGTGAACTTCCCACTATTCAGGACATTTACAAAGACAGGTGTTTTAAAATGGCCCGAAGGATCATCGGGGACCCAAGTCACCCCAAGCATAAACTTTTCCAGCTGCTATGATACGGGAAACGGTACCACAGCATAAAAGCCAGGACCAACAGGCTCTGGGACAGCTTCTTCCACCAGGCCATCAGACTGATTAATTCACACTGACACAACTGTATTTTTATGTTATATTGACTCCTGTTGTACATACTATTTATTACAAATTACTATAAATTGCACATTGCTCCTTCAGACAGAGACAGAATGTAAAGATTTTTACTCCTCATGTATGTGAAGGATGCAAGAAACAAAGTCAATTCAGTTTTCTGTCTCCCACGGTCTCTCTCTACCTGCATCACCTATCTAACTCTCAGAAACCTCCTCTCCCCTTGGTGCCCGCCTATCTCCCTCTCCCCTCAGTGTCACCCCAGCACCCCCTGCCCTCGATCTCTCCTCACATTCTCCCATTGGTCTCTCCTCATCTTATTCATGCCTCAGCCTCTCCCTACCTCCTTCTCCCCTCAGACTCTCCATACCTCTCTCTCCCTTCGAACTCACCCCACCTCACTCCAACTCCCTTCGATTTCTACCTACCACCAACCCCTTTGTTCTCTCCCTACCTTCCTCTCCCCTTGTCTCTCACTATCACTGTCCTTCTTGATCTTACCCTACATTCCTCTCTTGAGTCGCTCCCTACCTCCCTTTCCAATTGCACCCTATCTCCACTTGCTTTTGTGTCTCCCTAACATAGTCAACCCTTCGTTACATAGTAACTCACTCTCCCCTCAGTCTCTCACTACCTGCCTCTCCCTTTGGATTCTTCCAACCTCCTTTTTCCTTTGGACTCTCCCTACCTCCCTGACTCCTCGGTCTTCCCCTAACTCCATCTCGCTTCCCTCTCCTCGGTGTCTGCATACATCAGTCTTCCCTCAGTCCATACCTACCTCCCTCCAACATTGGTCTCCCTTCCTAACTCTCTCCTTGGTGTTTCCCTACCACCTTCCCCCTCAGTTTCTCCCTACCTGCTATTCCTGTCAGCTCTCCCTACATTCCTCCCCTCAGTCCTTTCCTCACTCTTCGCTCAGTATCTCTCTCCCTCCATTTCTCATGGGTCTCTCCCTACCTCACTTTCCCTCTGACTTATCCCTTCCTCACTCTCCCTCAGTGTCTACCTCTATTTCCCCTCATTCTCTCCCTGTCCCTCTCCCCTCTGTCTCACCGACCTGCATCTCAGTACCTCCCAAACCTCCCACTACCCCCTAATCTCTCCCTAACTCCCTTAGTCTCTCCGTACTTCCCTCTCCCCTCAATGTCTCCTTCACTTCCTCTCCCTTTGGTCTCACACTCAAATCCTCTCCCCTCAGTCTCTCTCTACGTAACTTTGCCCTCAGACTCTCCCTACCTCATTGCCCCTTGGTCTCATCCTACCTCCCTTAGTTCCTTGCCAATCGGTCTCACACTCAGGTCCTCCCCCATCAATATTTCCTTCCCTCCCTCAAATCTAGTTCCCCCCTCCCTCACTCTCCCCTTCATGTGCCCCAATTTCTCTCCCTTCAGCCTCTCCCCAATTGTATATCCCCACAGTCTCCCCCAAACCCTGTGCCCTCGTCTCTGAGTACACCGCTCTCGCCTCGGTGTCTCCATACCTCACTTTCACCCTAATTCCCTTTCCCCTCAGTCTCTCCTAACTCATTCTCCCCTCAGTCTCTCCCTATCTCCCTTTCCCTTCAGTGTCTCATTTTCTCCCTCTCCCATCGGTGTCACTTGAACAACCTCTCCACACCTTGGTCATTTTTCCCTCAAGCCTAGGCATACCTTCGTCTCCCCTCAGTCTCCCCCTAACTGCCTCAGTCCCTCCCTTCTTCACTCTCCTCTACTTCTTCTTCCCCTTAGTCTTTCCCTCCCTCCCTCCCTTTGATCTCTCATCCCCTCGCCTCTCAGTCTCACACTCATGTCCTCTCCCTCACTCTCCTGCAACTTCCTCTCTCCATACCTCCCTCTCCTCTTGGTCTTTTCCTACCTCCTCCTCCCCTCGGGATCTCCCTACTTCAACCCTCCGACCCTCCCCTCGAACTCTCTAGACATCCCTGTCATCTCAATGCTCCCCAACACTCTCCCTTTGATATCTCCCTACCTTCCTCACCCCACATCCCTCCACACTCAGCCTCTCCCTATCTCCCTCCACACAGTCTCTCCTTTCCTAACTCTCCCCTTAGTCTCTCCTGACTACATTCTCCCTCTGTCTATCCTCACCTAATTCTCCCCTCGATCTCTCCCCTCCTCATTCTCCCATTGGTCTCTCCTTAATTCCTTCTCCCCTCAGTCGTTACCTACCTCACACTCCCCTTGGTCCTTCCCTATCTCCCTCACCCCTGTCACTCCCAACCTCCCTCACCCCTTGGTCTCTCCCTACCTCCCTCAACCCTTGGTCTCTCCCTACCTCCCTCTCTCCTCAGTCTCTCCCAAACTCCCTCTCCTCTTGGTCGCATACCCAACTCCCTGTCCCCTCAATATCTCTACCTCCATTTCACATCAGTCTCTCCCTACCTAACTGCCCCCTGGATCTCTCCACCTTCCTCTCAACTCATTCTCTCACTACCACAATAAACCTTCAGTCACTCTTGGCATAGCTCCCTCCTGTCTGTCTCTCCCTACCTCCTTCTCCCCTCAGTATTTTGTTTACTCCCTCTCCCTTCAGTCTTTCCCTACCTCCATCTCCATTTGGTCTCAATTCTGTCTAACCTTGGTCACTCTTGGCACAGCTCCCTCCCTCGGTCTCACCCTACCTCCCTCTCCTCTTGGTATTTTGCTTACTCCCTCTCACACCTCCCTACCTCCCCTTCCCCTCAGTGTCTCCTGACCTCCCTTACTCCTCATTCTTCTTGCTATCTTCCTCTCTCCTGTCTCACCCTAGCTCCTTCTCCCCTAGGTCACTCCCTAACTCAGTCTGCCCTCAGTTACTCCCTATGTCCTCACCCCTCTGTCTCTTCCTCCCTCCCTCTCTATTCATAATCTCCACACTTCCCTCTCCATTTGGTCTCCTCTGTCTACCCTTGCTCACTCTCTGCCTGCCTCCCTCGGACTCTCAGCCGCCCTTTCCCTTTGTCTCTCTCAACCACACTTTCCCTCAGTCTCCCCCAACCGCCCCGTCCACTCGATCTCTCCATTCATCTCTCTCCCCTTGGTGTCTCCCTACCTCCAACTGTCTTTCCCTTAATCACACTCCCCTCAGACACTCCCTACCTCCCTCTTCCCTCAATCTCACCCTAACTACCTCTTTTCTCAGTCTATTCCACCTCCTTCTCCCCTCAGTCTTCCTATCTCCCTCTGCCATGTCTCTCCCTACCTCCCTCTTCCCCTCCCTCTTACCCCATTCTCTCCCTTCGTCCCACTCCACTCAGTCTCTTCCGCCGTCACACCCTCTCTCATGCTTTCGCAGGTCAGTGATTCTCTTCCTCCTGCTCCCCTCTCCCTGTGGTTCTCTCTCCTGAGACTCTCCCCTTGCTTTCTCCCTTACACTCTCCCCTTGGTCTCTCCCTACCTCTGTCTCCCTCTCAGTCTTTCCCTACATACCTCTCCCCTCAGACTCTCACTACCTCACACTCTCCCCTCACTCTCACTAACTCCCTCTCGGTCTCTCACAAACTCCCTCTCCCCTCAGACCCTCACTAACTCCCTCTCCACTCGGACTTTCACTATCTCCCACTTCCCTCGGACTTTCACTAGCTCCCACTTTCCTCGGACTCTCACTACTTTCCCTCAGTTTTTCCTGCTCCCTCTTCCTTCAGTCTCTTCCCATCTTGCTCATCCCTTGGTCTCACCATACCTCCCTCTCTACTAGGTCTCTCCTCACCTCATTCACCCCCTACCTCATTTCCCCCCTTGGTCCCTCCTTACCTTGCTCTCTCCTTGGTCTCTCCACAACCAATTTGTTCCTCACTCTGCCAAACTCCATGTCCCCTTGTTCTCTATCTACCTCCATCTCCCTTTGGTTGTAATATTCACGTATGTGATCAAAGGGTTGGGGGCTGAATATTTTTACAAGGTACTCTAAGTACTTGATCAAAATTTTTCTTTGTAATTTGAAGGACGACCGTCCAGTTGCACTCACATCTACAGTGATGAAGTACTTTAAGAGGTTAGTCATGGCCAGAATCAACTCCAGCCTTAGCGAGGCCCTGGACCTGCTGCAATTTGCCTATCGCCACAATAGGTCTACAGTGGATACAATCTCACTGGTTCTACACTCGGCCTTGGATCACCTGGACAACAGTGATACCTGCTCACTGACAATCAACACTGGCACACCTCAAGGATACAAACTCAGCCCACTGCTCTATTTTCTCTCCACACCAACAACTGTGTGGCTCGGCACAGCTCAATCATCATCTATAAATTTGCCGATAACACAACTATTGTCGGCAGAATTTGAGATGATGACAAGGAGGCGTAGAGGAGTGAGTGGATCAGCTGATTGAGTGGTGTCGTAACAACAACACTGCACTCAACGTCAGTAAGACCGAGAAAATGATTGTGGACTTCAGAAAGGGGAAGTCAAGGGAATACACACCAGTCCTCATCGAGGGATCAGCAGTGGAAAGGGTGAGCAGTTTCAAGTTACTGGGTGTCAACATCTCTGAAGATCGATCCTCAGACCAACATATTGAGCCAATGATAAAGAAGGCCCAACAGTGGCTACATTTCATCAGGAGTTTGAAGGACTTGGTCTGACTCCAAATACACTCGCAAATCTCTACAGATGTACAGTGGAGAGCATTCTAACTGGTTGTATCACCGTCTGGTATGGAGGGGCCACTGCACAGAATCAGAAAAAGGTGCAGAATACTGTAAACTCAAACAGCTCCAACATGGGCACAAGCCTCCCCAGCATCGAGGACATCTTCACAAGTAACAACTCAAAATGGCAGCATCCACCATTAAAGACCCCCATCACCCAGGACATGCCTTTTTCTCCTTGCTACTGTCAGGGAGGTGGTACAGGAGCCTGAAAACACACACTCAACACTTCAGGAACAGCTTCTTCCTCTCCGCCATCAGATCTCTGAATGGACAATGAACCCATTTACACCACTGCAAAAAATTACAAAAAAAAAAGAAAAAGAAAACTTTTGCTCTCTTTTTTATTTAAATATATTTCATATTGTAATATATTATTGTTTTTATATTGTGTTATTGTGTACTGCCATAAAACAACAAATTACATGACATATACCAGTGATATCAGAACTGATTCTGATCAATCAAACCCTTTCCTCCTACACAGCTCTCCATTCTTCTATCATCCATGTGCCTATCTGTGAGTTTCCTTACATGCCCTATCAAATATTGAAAGGCTGGAGAGAGTGGACACAGAGACATGTCCAACAGCGGAGGAGTCTCGGACCAGAGGGCACAGTCTCAGAATACAACAATGTCCCTTTAGAACAGAGAGAAGCAGGAATTTCTTTAGCCAGAGGATGGTGAATCAGTGAAATTCATTACCACAGACGACTGTGGGGTCACGTCATTGGGGATACACTCAGTGGCCACTTTACTAGGTACACCTGCACACTTGTCCATTAATACAAATATCTAATTAGCCAATTACACTCTGCACATAATAAAGTGGTCACTGAGGGTACACAGTGACACTGATTCCAAGAGCAACACACACAAAATGCTGGATGAACTCAGCAGGTCAGGAAGCTTAGATGGAAAAGAATAAACAGTCAACATTTCAGGCTGAGACTCTTCATCACAACTGGAAAGAAGGACTGGGGAAAAAAATGATGGACAGCTCCTCTTGCTTTCCAGTCCTGATGAAGGAACTTGGCCTGAAATATTGACTGTTTACTCTTTTTCATCGATGCTGCCTGGTCTGCTGAGTTCCTCCAGCATTTTGTGTGTTGCTATGCACAGGGCAATTTATAAAGACCAATTAACTGACTAACCGGTACATCTTTGGACTGTGGGAGGAAACCGGATCACCCAGACGAAACCCACAGAGGCTGGTACGAATGCAGAATGAGCTGCCACTGGAAGTCATTGAGACAGGTACGATAATGACATTTAAAAGGCACCTCTGCCCCACAGTGATGCTTGCCTCTTTAACGTCACCCAGCTCCGCCCCTGACCCAGTCCGTCTCTCATTCACACCTTCAGCCACCTCCCACTCCTGGACTCAGCTCTCCACCAATTCTGCGGGCTGTGCCTGGATTTGTCCCGAGGTCCTTCACCCACCATCCCTGTGTTCACTAACTAATGTTGTATCCCTCAGTGATACAACCTCCTTCAGTATCAGACAACCCAGCATAGCCTCACCACTTCCTCCCAGTGTAATCTCCTCCAGCCTCTCAACACTCCCTCCAGTCCCAGCCTCTCGGAGTGTAATTACTGCATTTCCAGCTGTGCCTTCTCCTCAGTCTTCAAGCCTGAAATTCTCTGCCTAACCAAACCATGTACCTGGACGTTTCTGATCACCAGCTCTAATGCCATGCGTCCTGGAGTCAAATTGGATTCATAATGTTCCCGAGGTCCCTTCAGTACTTTTCCCCCATTAAATACAGGCTGTCTCTGCTCGTCCACAGAAACAATAAATAACATCTACTTCCTCTTACTGTACACAGCATGCAGTTTGTCCCTACAAGACATTACTCACCCAGAAAACCCAGGATCAGCAGCACAACCCTCAGTTCAGCCGGTGACATTCTGGAAATGAAAGATTGGAATTAACTCAGTGAGAAATGACACACTGGGGCCGAGGACAAGGTGTAAATGGGGATGGGAACTGAGGATCGAAAGGGATATCCATCTACAGTGGGATAGATTCATCACTCCCTCACTCAGACCCCACAGACAGAAGTGGAATCTCCTTTTCTCCCTCACTGAGACACCACAAACACAGATGAGATCTCCCTCAGTGTGACCTCACTCACTCCCTTAATGAGACGGAGATGAAACCTCCCTCAGTGAGAACCCACAGAGGCCAGATATCTGAGTCCCCATGGAAGGAGGTGAGATCTCCCTCTGCCCTCACTGTCCCCACATAGAGTGAGATCTCCCTCTCCCCCTCACTGTCCCCACATAGAGTGAGATCCCTCTCCCCTCACTGTCCCCACATAGAGTGAGATCTCCCTCTCCCCCTCACTGTCCCCACACACAGTGACATCTCCCTCTCCCCTCACTGTCCCCACACAGTGAGATCCCACTCCCCCTCACTGTCCCCACACACAGTGAGATCTCCCTCTCTCCCTCACGGGGATTACACAGTGAGATCTCCCTCTCCCCTCACTGTCCCCACACACAGTGACATCTCCCTCTCCCCTCACTGTCCCCACACAGTGAGATCCCTCTCCCCCTCACTGTCCCCACATAGAGTGAGATCTCCCTCTCCCCCTCACTGTCCCCACATAGAGTGAGATCTCCCTCTCCCCCTCACTGTCCCCACATAGAGTGAGATCCCTCTCCCCTCACTGTCCCCACACACAGTGACATCTCCCTCTCCCCTCACTGTCCCCACACAGTGAGATCCCACTCCCCCTCACTGTCCCCATGTAGAGTGAGATCTCCCTCTCCCCTCACTGTCCCCACACACAGTGACATCTCCCTCTCTCCCTCACGGGGATTACACAGTGAGATCTCCCTCTCCCCTCACTGTCCCCACACACAGTGACATCTCCCTCTCCCCTCACTGTCCCCACACAGTGAGATCCCACTCCCCCTCACTGTCCCCATGTAGAGTGAGATCTCCCTCTCCCCTCACTGTCCCCACACACAGTGACATCTCCCTCTCCCCTCACTGTCCCCACACAGTGAGATCCCACTCCCTCTCACTGTCCCCACATAGAGTGAGATCCCTCTCCCCTCACTGTCCCCACACACAGTGACATCTCCCTCTCCCCTCACTGTCCCCACACAGTGAGATCCCACTCCCCCTCACTGTCCCCATGTAGAGTGAGATCTCCCTCTCCCCTCACTGTCCCCACACACAGTGACATCTCCCTCTCTCCCTCACGGGGATTACACAGTGAGATCTCACTGTCCCCACACACAGTGACATCTCCCTCTCCCCTCACTGTCCCCACACAGTGAGATCCCTCTCCCCCTCACTGTCCCCACATAGAGTGAGATCTCCCTCTCCCCCTCACTGTCCCCACATAGAGTGAGATCTCCCTCTCCCCCTCACTGTCCCCACATAGAGTGAGATCCCTCTCCCCTCACTGTCCCCACACACAGTGACATCTCCCTCTCCCCTCACTGTCCCCACACAGTGAGATCCCACTCCCCCTCAGTCCCCATGTAGAGTGAGATCTCCCTCTCCCCTCACTGTCCCCACATAGAGTGAGATCTCCCTCTCCCCCTCACTGTCCCCACATAGAGTGAGATCTCCCTCTCCCCTCACTGTCCCCACACACAGTGACATCTCCCTCTCTCCCTCACGGGGATTACACAGTGAGATCTCCCTCTCCCCTCACTGTCCCCACACACAGTGACATCTCCCTCTCCCCTCACTGTCCCCACACAGTGAGATCCCACTCCCCCTCACTGTCCCCACATAGAGTGAGATCTCCCTCTCCCCCTCACTGTCCCCACATAGAGTGAGATCCCTCTCCCCTCACTGTCCCCACACACAGTGACATCTCCCTCTCCCCTCACTGTCCCCACACAGTGAGATCCCACTCCCCCTCACTGTCCCCATGTAGAGTGAGATCTCCCTCTCCCCTCACTGTCCCCACACACAGTGACATCTCCCTCTCCCCTCACTGTCCCCAGATACAGTAACATCTCCCTCTCTCCCTCACGGGGATTACACAGTGAGATCTCCCTCTCCCCTCACTGTCCCCAGATACAGTGACATCTCCCTCTCTCCCTCATGGGGATTACACAGTGAGATCTCCGTGACTGAGACCCCAGTCAGAGATGAGAAATCCCTTCCTGAAACCTCACAGATAGATGAAACAGAGGAGCTCCATCTACCTTCATTTATTTACACACTCTCTCTCTCCCTCCCTCTCTCTCTCTCTGCAACATCCACACACAAACACAGAACACAAGTCAAATTTCCAGATTCAATCAGTTTTGGTGATGTCTACTCACGTGTGACTCCCGATGAGGTGTTGCTGTGTGAAATGGAGGGAGATGGGACCACCTACAACCTCCTCACTCTCTGCTGTGAGTGGTGTCAGACGCAGCAACAGGCCAACGACTACTTTCCACACCGGCTTCTCAAAGCAATGAAGCCAGCGCAGGGTGGTGGAATAGTTGATGTATGTTTTGAAAAAGTATGCAAAACAAACAAACATCATCTATCCTGAGCCTCTGTAATGAAGAGCCTATTGTTCCCAGTCAGTGAGCTTCCTCTAACAACCACAGTGATGGGTCAGTATTGAGCAGAGGGACAGGAATGGACACAGGTGCTAGAGAGGAAATAGTCACAGGATTACTGTTGCCAGGTTTATAATGGGTCAGAATTGTGTAGTGGAAGGTGTAGATCGTCTGTAATGGACAGCAGACATTAGAGGGGGAGTCGACTCAGGATAAACCCCGGTCAGGTTGGCAATGGGTCAGTAATGGGGAGTGGACCGTGTACAGGGTCTGTAATGGAGAAGGAATTTAGAGGGAATTTTATGAAAGATGCAAAGATGTTTATACACAGATGCAAGTGTGTAGTCACACTGGTCCACCATGGGGTGTTCATCTCAGACTGCAGGAAGGGGCAGCAGTAGTTAGGAAGGCAAATGGCACATTGACATTTATTGTATGGGGGGTGTTGGTCATACAGTCATGGAGCACGACAGCATAGAAACAGGAAATTCGGCCCATCTAGTCCATGCCAGCCTGCTCCTCTGCCTCATCCCATCTCTCTGCACCCAGACCTCGGCCTCCAGACCTCTCTCATCTCATCCACCTGTCCAAACTTTTCCTAAATGTTACAATGGAATTTGCATCTACCACTTCCATTGGCAGCTCGTTCCACTCACACCACCCTCTGAGTGAAGATTGCCCTCTGATTCCACTAAAATATTTCATCGTTCCCACTAAGTACGCCAGTGAATAAATTCCTAATGGATTCAAACTCTCCCTGTAACTCAGATCCTCAAGTTCCGGCACTTCCTTGTAAATTTTCTCTGCATTCTTCCAAGTTTGTTGATATCCTTCCTATCGGTTGGTGACCAGAACTGCACACATTACTTTGAAATCAGCTTCACTAACATCTTTTACAACTTCAACATAACATCCCAATCCTGTACCCTGTACATACCAATGTACCTAAAACTCTCTTCACAACTGTATCTACCTGTGACGCTGCTTTCAAGCAAATGTGGATCTGTATTTCCAGGTCCCGTGGTTCTACCGTACACCTCAGAGCCCGAACATTCACTATGTGAGTCTTATCCTGGTTTGACCTCCCAAATTCAACATCTCACCCCCATCTGCAATAAATTCTATCTGCCCTTTCTCAGCCCCATGTCTCAGCTGGTCCAGATCCCATTGCAAGCATTGATAGCCTCCTCGCTGTCCATTACACACAATCCTGAAGTCAGCAGCAACGTTGCTGATCCAGTTTACCACATTAATGGGGTCATATTACAAACCACTCAATAGTCAGCTGGATTTAGAGGAGCAAATTTGTAGAGTACACAGACCCCAGTCTATCGCGAGGTAATCCCCAGCATTTTGCCCAAACCCATTTTCAGCTGGGTGGACTGGAGCAATGTGTGGTTAAGTGCCTTGTTCAAGGACTCAACACGCTGTCTTGGCTGGGACTCGAACTCACGACCTTCAGATTGCTAGTCCCACACCTTAGCCAGTTGTTTAAGACGTTGGACTAGCCACGCGCCACAACCAGACTCTATAGAAGTGAGGGAAAGCAGGGAGGTTATGGACTGTACACACATTACTGACTTAATGCAAATTAGTCTGGATAAATCTCCAGGGCCTGACGAGGAGTTCCTGTAGACCTTGTGGGATGTTGCAGCAGTAATTGCCGGGGCCCTAGCAGAGACATTTAAAACACACTCAGCAACAGGTGAGGGCTGGAGGATTGGACGATAGGGAATATTGTCCCATTCGTTAAGAAAGGCTCCAATAATAAACCAGCAAATTATAAGCGGGTGAGCCTGACACCAGTAGTGGGTTAAGTTATTGGAAGGTATTTGGATGGACAGAGACTGATTAGGGATGGTCAGTATTACTTTGAGTGTGGTTGGTTGTGGTTAACCAATCCCACAGAGTTTTTCAAGGAAGTTACCAGGAAAGTTGATGAGGGCAAGCCAGTGGATGGTGTCTACATGGACTTTAGCACGGCCTTTAAATAGGTACCACATGGCAGGTTGGTCAAGGAGTTTCAGTCACTTGGCTTTCACGATGAGGTAGGTAATTGGATTAGACATTGGCTTCATGGGAGATCCCAAAATGGCTGCATCTCTGACTGGAGGCCTGTGACTACTGGTGTGTGCCGCAGCGATCAGAGGTGGGTCTGTACTTGTAAATGGCTGCCTCTCTGACTGGAGACTTGTGACTAGTGGTGTGTGCCGCAGGGATCAGAGCTGTGTCTGTACTTGTCAATGGCTGCCTCTCTGACTGGAAGCCTGTGACTAGTGGTGTGCACCGCAGGGATCAGAGCTGGGTCTGTACTTGTCAATGGCTGCCTCTCTGACTGGAGGCCTGTGACTAGTGGTGTGTGCCGCAGGGATCAGAGCTGGGTCTGTACTTGTAAATTGCCGCCTCTCTGACTGGCGGCCGGTGACTAGTGGTGTGTGCCGCAGGGATCAGATCTGGGTCTGTACTTGTAAATGGCTGCCTCTCTGACTGGAGGCCTGTGACTAGTGGTGTGCGCCGCAGGGTTCAGAGCTGGGTCTGCACTTGTCAATGGCTGCCTCTCTGACTGGGGGCCTGTGACTAGTGGTGTGTGCCACAGGGATCAGAGCTGGGTCTGTACTTGTAAATGGCTGCCTCTCTGACTGGAGGCCTGTGACTAGTGGTGTGTGCCACAGGGATCAGAGCTGGGACTGTACTTGTAAATGGCTGCCTCTCTGACTGGAGGCCTGTGACTAGTGGTGTGTGCCGTAGGGATCAGAGCTGGGTCTGTACTTGTAAATGGCTGCCTCTCTGACTGGAGGCCTGTGACTAGTCGTGTGTGCCGCAGGGATCAGAGCTGGGTCTGTACTTGTAAATGGCCGCCTCTCTGACTGGAGGCCTGGGACTAGTGGTGTGTGCCGCAGGGATCAGAGCTGGGTCTGTACTTGTAAATGGTTGCCTCTCTGACTGGAGGCCTGTGACTAGTGGTGTGTGCCGCAGGGATCAGAGCTGGGTCTGTACTTGTAAATGGCTGCCTCTCTGACTGGAGGCCTGTGACTACTGGTGTGTGCCGTAGGGATCAGAGCTGGGTCTGTACTTGTAAATGGCTGCCTCTCTGAGTGGAGGCCTCTGACTAGTGGTGTGTGCCGTAGGGATCAGAGCTGGGTCTGTACTTGTAAATGGCTGCCTCTCTGACTGGAGGCCTGTGACTAGTGGTGTGTGCCGTAGGGATCAGAGCTGGGTCTGTACTTGTAAATGGCTGCCTCTCTGACTGGAGGCCTGTGACTAGTGGTGTGTGCCGCAGGGATCAGAGCTGGGTCTGTACTTGTAAATGGCTGCCTCTCTGACTGGAGGCCTGTGACTAGTGGTGTGTGCCGCAGGGATCAGAGCTGGGTCTGTACTTGTAAATGGCTGCCTCTCTGACTGGAGGCCTGTGACTAGTGGTGTGTGCCACAGGGATCAGAGCTGGGTCTGTACTTGTAAATGGTTGCCTCTCTGACTGGAGGCCTGTGACTAGTGGTGTGTGCCGTAGGGATCAGAGCTGGGTCTGTACTTGTAAATGGCTGCCTCTCTGACTGGAGGCCTGTGACTAGTGGTGTGTGCCGCAGGGATCAGAGCTGGGTCTGTACTTGTAAATGGCTGCCTCTCTGACTGGAGGCCTGTGACTAGCGGTGTGTGCCGCAGGGATCAAAGCTGGGTCTGTACTTGTAAATGGCTGCCTCTCTGACTGGAGGCCTGTGACTAGTGGTGTGTGCCGCAGGGATCAGAGCTGGGTCTGTACTTGTAAATGGCTGCCTCTCTGACTGGAGGCCTGTGACTAGTGGTGTGTGCCGCAGGGATCAGAGCTGGGTCTGTACTTGTAAATGGCTGCCTCTCTGACTGGAGGCCTGTGACTAGTGGTGTCCGCCGCAGGGATCAGAGCTGGGTCTGTACTTGTAAATGGCTGCCTCTCTGACTGGAGGCCTGTGACTAGTGGTGTGTGCCGCAGGGATCAGAGCTGGGTCTGTACTTGTAAATGGCTGCCTCTCTGACTGGAGGCCTGTGACTAGTGGTGTGTGCCGCAGGGATCAGAGCTGGGTCTGTACTTGTAAATGGCTGCCTCTCTGACTGGAGGCCTGTGACTAGTGGTGTGTGCCGCAGGGATCAGAGCTGGATCTGTACTTGTAAATTGCCGCCTGTCTGACTGGAGGCCTGTGACTAGTGGTGTGTGCCGCAGGGATCAGATCTGGGTCTGTACTTGTAAATGGCTGCCTCTCTGACTGGAGGCCTGTGACTAGTGGTGTGTGCTGCAGGGATCAGAGCTGGGTCTGTACTTGTAAATTGCCGCCTCTCTGACTGGAGGCCTGTGACTAGTGGTGTGTGCCGCAGGGATCAGAGCTGGGTCTGTACTTGTAAATGGCTGCCTCTCTGACTGGAGGCCTGTGACTAGTGGTGTGTGCCGTAGGGATCAGAGCTGGGTCTGTACTTGTAAATGGCTGCCTCTCTGAGTGGAGGCCTCTGACTAGTGGTGTGTGCCGTAGGGATCAGAGCTGGGTCTGTACTTGTAAATGGCTGCCTCTCTGACTGGAGGCCTGTGACTAGTGGTGTGTGCCGTAGGGATCAGAGCTGGGTCTGTACTTGTAAATGGCTGCCTCTCTGACTGGAGGCCTGTGACTAGTGGTGTGTGCCGCAGGGATCAGAGCTGGGTCTGTACTTGTAAATGGCTGCCTCTCTGACTGGAGGCCTGTGACTAGTGGTGTGTGCCGCAGGGATCAGAGCTGGGTCTGTACTTGTAAATGGCTGCCTCTCTGACTGGAGGCCTGTGACTAGTGGTGTGTGCCGCAGGGATCAGAGCTGGGTCTGTACTTGTAAATGGTTGCCTCTCTGACTGGAGGCCTGTGACTAGTGGTGTGTGCCGTAGGGATCAGAGCTGGGTCTGTACTTGTAAATGGCTGCCTCTCTGACTGGAGGCCTGTGACTAGTGGTGTGTGCCGCAGGGATCAGAGCTGGGTCTGTACTTGTAAATGGCTGCCTCTCTGACTGGAGGCCTGTGACTAGCGGTGTGTGCCGCAGGGATCAGAGCTGGGTCTGTACTTGTAAATGGCTGCCTCTCTGACTGGAGGCCTGTGACTAGTGGTGTGTGCCGCAGGGATCAGAGCTGGATCTGTACTTGTAAATTGCCGCCTGTCTGACTGGAGGCCTGTGACTAGTGGTGTGTGCCGCAGGGATCAGATCTGGGTCTGTACTTGTAAATGGCTGCCTCTCTGACTGGAGGCCTGTGACTAGTGGTGTGTGCCGTAGGGATCAGAGCTGGGTCTGTACTTGTAAATGGCTGCCTCTCTGACTGGAGGCCTGTGACTAGTGGTGTGTGCCGCAGGGATCAGATCTGGGTCTGTACTTGTAAATGGCTGCCTCTCTGACTGGAGGCCTGTGACTAGTGGTGTGTGCTGCAGGGATCAGAGCTGGGTCTGTACTTGTAAATTGCCGCCTCTCTGACTGGAGGCCTGTGACTAGTGGTGTGTGCCGCAGGGATCAGAGCTGGGTCTGTACTTGTAAATGGCTGCCTCTCTGACTGGAGGCCTGTGACTAGTGGTGTGTGCCGTAGGGATCAGAGCTGGGTCTGTACTTGTAAATGGCTGCCTCTCTGAGTGGAGGCCTCTGACTAGTGGTGTGTGCCGTAGGGATCAGAGCTGGGTCTGTACTTGTAAATGGCTGCCTCTCTGACTGGAGGCCTGTGACTAGTGGTGTGTGCCGTAGGGATCAGAGCTGGGTCTGTACTTGTAAATGGCTGCCTCTCTGACTGGAGGCCTGTGACTAGTGGTGTGTGCCGCAGGGATCAGAGCTGGGTCTGTACTTGTAAATGGCTGCCTCTCTGACTGGAGGCCTGTGACTAGTGGTGTGTGCCGCAGGGATCAGAGCTGGGTCTGTACTTGTAAATGGCTGCCTCTCTGACTGGAGGCCTGTGACTAGTGGTGTGTGCCGCAGGGATCAGAGCTGGGTCTGTACTTGTAAATGGTTGCCTCTCTGACTGGAGGCCTGTGACTAGTGATGTGTGCCGTAGGGATCAGAGCTGGGTCTGTACTTGTAAATGGCTGCCTCTCTGACTGGAGGCCTGTGACTAGTGGTGTGTGCCGCAGGGATCAGAGCTGGGTCTGTACTTGTAAATGGCTGCCTCTCTGACTGGAGGCCTGTGACTAGTGGTGTGCGCCGCAGGGATCAGAGCTGGGTCTGTACTTGTCAATGGCTGCCTCTCTGACTGGAGGCCTGTGACTAGTGGTGTGTGCCACAGGGATCAGAGCTGGGTCTGTACTTGTAAATGGCTGCCTCTCTGACTGGAGGCCCGTGACTAGTGGTGTGTGCCGCAGGGATCAGAGCTGGGTCTGTACTTGTAAATGGCTGCCTCTCTGACTGGAGGCCTGTGACTAGTGGTGTGTGCCGCAGGGATCAGAGCTGGGTCTGTACTTGTAAATGGCTGCCTCTCTGACTGGAGGCCTGTGACTAGTGGTGTCCGCCGCAGGGATCAGAGCTGGGTCTGTACTTGTAAATGGCTGCCTCTCTGACTGGAGGCCTGTGACTAGCGGTGTGTGCCGCAGGGATCAGAGCTGGGTCTGTACTTGTAAATGGCTGCCTCTCTGAGTGGAGGCCTGTGACTAGCGGTGTGTGCCGCAGGGATCAGAGCTGGGTCTGTACTTGTAAATGGCTGCCTCTCTGAGTGGAGGCCTGTGACTAGTGGTGTGTGCCGCAGGGATCAGAGCTGGGTCTGTACTTGTAAATGGCTGCCTCTCTGACTGGAGGCCCGTGACTAGGTGTGTGTGCCGCAGGGATCAGAGCTGGGTCTGTACTTGTAAATGGCTGCCTCTCTGACTGGAGGCCCGTGACTAGCGGTGTGGTGCCGCAGGGATCAGAGCTGGGTCTGTACTTGTAAATGGCTGCCTCTCTGACTGGAGGCCTGTGACTAGCGGTGTGTGCCGCAGGGATCAGAGCTGGGTCTGTACTTGTAAATGGCTGCCTCTCTGAGTGGAGGCCTGTGACTAGCGGTGTGTGCCGCAGGGATCAGAGCTGGGTCTGTACTTGTAAATGGCTGCCTCTCTGAGTGGAGGCCTGTGACTAGTGGTGTGTGCCGCAGGGATCAGAGCTGGGTCTGTACTTGTAAATGGCTGCCTCTCTGACTGGAGGCCCGTGACTAGGTGTGTGTGCCGCAGGGATCAGAGCTGGGTCTGTACTTGTAAATGGCTGCCTCTCTGACTGGAGGCCCGTGACTAGCGGTGTGGTGCCGCAGGGATCAGAGCTGGGTCTGTACTTGTAAATGGCTTCCTCTCTGACTGGAGGCCTGTGACTAGCGGTGTGTGCCGCAGGGATCAGAGCTGGGTCTGTACTTGTAAATGGCTGCCTCTCTGAGTGGAGGCCTGTGACTAGTGGTGTGCGCCGCAGGGATCAGACCTGGGTCTGTACTTGTAAATGGCTGCCTCTCTGACTGTAGGCCTGTGACTAGTGTTGTGTGTGCCGCAGGGATCAGAGCTGGGTCTGTACTTGTAAATGGCTGCCTCTCTGACTGGAGGCCTGTTACTAGTGGTGTGTGCGCAGGGATCAGAGCTCGGTCTGTACTTGTAAATGGCTGCCTCTCTGACTGGAGGCCTGTGACTAGTGGTGTGTGCCGCAGGGATCAGAGCTGGGTCTGTACTTGTAAATGGCTGCCTCTCTGACTGGAGGCCTGTGACTAGTGGTGTGTGCCGCAGGGATCAGAGCTCGGTCTGTACTTGTAAATGGCTGCCTCTCTGACTGGAGGCCTGTGACTAGTGGTGTGTGCCGCAGGGATCAGACCTGGGTCTGTACTTGTTTGTCACCTATGTTGACAAATTTGCGAATGACACCAAGATTTGGGCTGTAGTTGGGAATACGGAAAGCTATTAAAGCTTGCAGCAAGATCGAGACCAGCTGGAAAAATGGGATTGAAATTGGCAAAAGGAATTTAATGCAGACAAGTGTGAGGTGTTGCTCTTTGGTAGGACATTCCAGGGTAGGGCTTACACAGTGAGCAGTAGGTCACTGAAGAGTGAGATAGAACAGGGGGAACTGGGAATACAAATCCATAATTCCTCAAAAGTAACATCACAGGTAGATAGGGTCATAATGTGCTTTTGGTACATTGGCCTTCATAAATCACTGTATTGAGTCAAGGAGTTGGATGTCCTGTTGAAGTTGAAGACGTGGTGAGGCCCAATTTAGAGAATTGTGTACAGTTCTGTTCAGCTACCTACAGGTCGGATATCAACAAGATTCAAAGAGTGCAGAGAAAATTTACAAGGATTTTACCAGGACTTGTGGACCTGAGTTACAGGGAAAGGTTGAACAGGTTATGACTTTATTCCCCAGAGTGTAGGAGAATGAGGGGAGATGTGACAGAGGCTTATTTACCCTATCCATACCCCTCACAATACAATATTATGGAGAGGGTAAATGTAAACAGAGCCTGAACTGTATCAGGGGAACACGAGAGGGATCTTCTTCACTGAGAGAGAGGCGAGAGCGTGGAACAAGCTGCCAGCAGAAGAGGTGGATGCACGTTCGATTTCAACATTCAAGAGAAATGTGGATTGTACGAGGGTGGGAGGGGTACAGAGGGTTCTGGTCTGGGTGGAGGTCGATTGGACGAGGCAGGTTAATAGTTCAGCATGGATTAGATGGACAGAAAGTCCTGTTTCTGTTTTGTGGTGTTCTGAGACTCTTCTCTGATTTCTGGGTTTTCTGCCCGTTTAGAAATTACTCTACATTTTTATTCTTTCTAACAAAGTCTATGACCATACACTTCCCTACACTGTATTCCATCTGACACTTCTTTACCCATTCTCCTAATCTGTCTGAGTCTTTCTGCAGACACTCTGCTTCCTCAACACTACCTGCCCCTCTACTTAACTTCGTATCATCCTCAAACTTTGCACAAAGCTATCAATTCTGTCATCAAAATCACGGATGTTTCATGTGAAAAGAAGCAGTCCCAACACCAAACATCACGACTCACCAGCAGCCAATCAGAAAAGGCCCCGTTTATTCCCACTCATTGCCTCCTGCCAGTCAGCCAATCCTCCATCATGCTAGTATCTTCCCTGGGCTCTTATCTTGTTCAACAGCCTCATGTGCAGTACCTTGTCAAAGGCCGACTGAAAATCCAAGTAAACAACATCCACTGACTCTCTTTTCTCTCTCCTGCCTGTTATTGTCTCAAAGAATTTCAGAGCTTTCTCAGGCAAGATTTCCCCTAAGGAAACCATGCAGACTACGGCCTATTTTTTCATGTGCCTTCAAGTTCCCCAAAACCTCATCGTTCATAATGGACTCCAACATCTTACCAACCACTGAAGGCAGATGAACTGGCCTATGAATTACTGACCGAGTTTGCAACTTTCTGTAGCTTTTTCTGATCCTGTACAGCATATATGTCAAACTCAAGGCCCGCGGGCCAAATCCGGCCCGCGGTGGAATTATCTTTGGCCCGCGAGATAATATCTAATTACTATTAAAGCTGGCCCCAGTAATCGAAGCGCCTATGGCGTATGATATGGCTAATGCTGAGTTTATTCAGGTACCAGGTTTTCAGGGTTTTTAGTGTTTATTCGGCAGTCTTGCTCGGCAGTTTTCTTCATAAGAAACGGAATTTGTAAAGTGAAACACTTTGTAGTTATAGCAGAGACTGAGACACATGAGAGCAGGCTGAAAAAACGGAGGCAACGAAAGCTGCGTTCGCACGCGTCCAACTGATCTGGCCCGCATGAAGCTGCATTTTGCTCAATCCGGCCCGTGACCTAAAATGAGTTTGTCACCCCTGCAGTGTACAGTATCCCCTCCATTCCAGACAGTGATGAACCAGTTAGACTGCTCTCTGCGGTACCTCTGTAGAAATTTGTGAGAGTCTTTGGTGACAAATCAAGTGTCCTCAAACTCTTAAATACAGCCACTGTCGTGCTTTCTTTGTAATTCCATTAATGTTGGGCCCAGGAGAGATCTTCAGAGATGTTGACACCCAGGTACTTGAAACTGCTCACCCTTTCCACTGCTGATCCCTCACTGAAGACTGGTGTGTGTTCCCTTGACTTCCCCTTGCTGAAGTCCACAGTCAATTCCCTGGTCTTACTGACATTAAGTGCAAGGTTGTTGTTTTGACACCACACAACCAGCTGATCTACCCCACTCCTGTACACCTCCTCATCACCATCTGAACTGCTGCCAGCAATAGTTGTGGAATCTGCAAATTTTGAGGGGCCGGGACATCTTCAGCTCCTGGTGTGTTGTCTTCTTGCATAATGAGATGAAGGGGCCTCAGGAGGTAACTCTGGAGCAGTGTCCTGGTTTCATTCCACACACTGATCAGTAGATTAAATGGCCACAGAAAACTGCCACTGGGGGAATGTGGAGACAATAATGTGTGATCAGGGTAGGATCAGTGTCAATGGTGCTTGATGGTCAGCACGTACTCAATGGGCCAAAGAGCCTGTTTCTGTGTTGTAGGACTGTGACTCTCTTTCTCCCTTCCTCTCTCACCTCTGCTGTCTTTCACTTTCTCACTCTCCCAATCCCCCTCCCCTCGAACACCTCAATGCATTGTTTCTGACCTGTGACATTTCACCAAATGTGACCTGTGTCTATGATGTGAAAACCCCTCTGTTCTCAGTCTGTTTGCATCCGGTGGCAAACAGGAGAACAGAACAGGGCGGAATTAACCAGAGGGATGTTCCTATTGGAACTGTAATGGCCAAGAAGCAAAAGTGAATAATCTGGAATGTTTTGCAGAGAAACTGAATATTCAGCACCACAAACTTCATGGGCATCTCTCTGACCCTCTCTAACCTCACCCCCCCCCCACCTTTCTGTCTCACTCTCCGTATCAGCTCAGCACCCTATTCCAGGAACTCCTCTCAGTTCTGTTAGTGGGTGAATTTGCATCTGTAGCTTTCAACACGTGATACCTGCGTGAGTGAAATGAAGAGTCCATTGTTCTCAATCTGTGTGTTTTTTGTTGCCTTTGATTTCCTGTTGTTTGCCTCCCACCCTTCAGAAAGAGTGGAGTGACATTTACAATTCTCCATTCCTCCAAAACCATCCCAGAATCCAGTGATTGTTGAAAGATCACTACTGATGCCTCCACAATCATTTCAGCCACCTCTTTCAGAACCCTGGGGTGTAGTCCATCTGGTCCAGGTGACTTATCGACTTTCAGACCTTTCAGCAACCCAAGCACCTTCTCCTTAGTAATAGCAACTACACTGACTTCTGCCCCCGACACTCGAATTTCTGGCAGACTGATGGTGTCTTTCACAGTGAAGAAAAGTACAAAATACTTATTAAGTTTTTCCGCCTCTCTTAATACTGCATTATGACCTCTCCAGTGTCATTTTCCACTTGTCTCTATTTTACTTTTTGCATACCTGAAAAACATTTTGTTTTCTTCTTTTAAATTACTGGCTAATTAACCTTCACATTTAATCTTTTCTCGTTATTGCTTTTTTATTGCCTTCATTTAGTTTTTAAAACCCTCCAGGTTCCCACTAATTATTGATTATGCATTCATTGACTTCACTTTACAGTTACAGTTGCCTCATCTTCCCTTTGCAATATTTCTTTATCTTTGGTATTTACCTATCCTGCATTTCCAAATTCCTCCCAGAAACTCCAGCCATCGCTGCTCTGCCAACATCCCTGATAACGTCCCATTCCGATCAACTTTGGCCAGCTCCTCTCTCATGCCTCTGTAGTTCCCTTTACCCCACTGTAATACTGATACATCTGATTTTAGCTTCTCCCTCTCAAACTACAGGGTGAATTCCATCATATCATGATCTCTGCCTCATTACACAACTCCAAATCCAGACTTGTCTTTTCCCTGGTGGGCTCAACCATGAGCTGCTTTAAAAAGCCATCTCGTAGGCATTCTACAAATTCCTTCTTTTGGGATCCAGCACCAACATGATTTTCCCAATCTACCTGCAAATTGAAATCCCCATGGTTATCATTACATTGTCCTTTTTACATGCCCTTCCTATCTCCTGTTGCAATTTGTAGTCTACATCCTTGTTACTGTTCTGAGGCCTGTGTAAACTGAATTGGAATTGACCTTACAACTTACAACCTTCATATACAGGAGTAAAAGTCTTATGTAGGGCTCTCAGTACCAGTAACTGTGGTGTTAACTGTTCAGGCTAACAAAATGGCTTCTTTGTATTGTTATAATGAAATGGCTTCTCTGTAATGTTACTTAATGCTGTAATGGGTTTCTGTTTCTGGAATGATTGGGTTATAACTGTAGCTAAGGGGGGAACTAGCCAATGGAGAATTGTTATACTATCTTGTATCTGTGAGCTGAGCAGGAGTTCACGGTCTTTTTTCGGGAGGTGAGCGAGGAGGATGACGTGTGAGGAGCGGACAGCGGTTCCAGGGCAGCGGATACTGGACGTCGGCGGTTCGGACGGTGGCCGAAGGCTCGGAAGGTCGTTGTGGATGGAACCGGAGCTGTGAGCTCCAACGTATTAAAATATTATGTGCACAAACTGATAAACTTACTGATTTGGCATTTTTAGGCTATCTGTTTCTACTAACCCGTCACTAGGAAATAACTATAAAGTTGTAATTATTTACTTGCCTTTGGTGTATTGTCTGATATTTGTGTTGCGAGTGTGTATTGGGGGGGGGGCATTACACCGTATTTACACCGAAGTACTGCACTATTGGCAGGGCGACGGCGGTTCACCCTAGGCGAACGGGGGTAAATTGGGGGCACAGATGCTACACTTATGTTACGTCTGTATCTAAATGTGCAATTTGTACTAATTTATAATAAATATTATGTACACCAGGACAGTCAATATAACATAGAAATACAGTTGCATCAGCATGAATTAATCAGTGTGATGGCCTGGTGGAAGAAGCTGTCCCGGAGCCTGTTGGTCCTGGCTTTTATGCTGTGGTACCTTTTCCCGGATGGTAGCAGCTGGAACAGTTTGTGTTTGGGGTGACTCGGGTCCCCAATGATCCTTCAGGCCTTTTTACACACCTGTCTTTGTAAATATCCTGAATATTGGGAAGTTCACATCTACAAATGTACTGGGCTGTCCACACCACTCTCTGCAGAGTCCTGCGATTGAGGGAAGTACAGTTCCCATACCAGGCAGAGATGCAGCCAGTCAGGATGCTCTCAATTGAGCCCCTGTAGAAAGTTCTTAGGATATGGGGGCCCACACCAAACTTCTTCAACCATCTGAGATGAAAGAGGCACTATTGTGCTTTTCCACCACACAGCTTCTATGTACAGACCATGTGAGATCCTCAGTGATGTTTATGCCGAGGAACTTAAGGCTGTTCACCCTCTCAACCCCAGATCCATTGATGTCAATAGGGGCTAGCCTGTCTCCATTCCTCCTGTAGTCCACAACCAGCTCCTTTTATTTTTTAACGACATTGAGGGAGAGGTTGTTTTCTTGACACCTCTGTGTCAGTGTGATACAATTCTCATCAGGGTCTTTTCAGCCTTGCAGATTCTGAATTTTACCCACAAGGATTGTACATATTCTCAATCGTATGTCAACTCTCTCTCAGAATTCAATTTCCACCCCAACTTTCTGCTTACCCTCCTATCCATTCAATACAATGTGTATGTTAAACACATTCCCAGATTCCTCTGTTCTACCGCACCATTCCCTGTGTGAGTCTGAACCTGTTTTACATTCCCAAAGTGCGATCATGCTTGTCTGCATTAAATTCCATCTGCCATTTCCCCAGCTCATCCAGATCCTGCTGCAGATATTGATAGCCTTCCTCACGCCCACTATGCCCCAGTGTTGGTGTCTCCCACACACTGGCCGATTCAGTTTACCTTGGTCTCATACAGAACAGAGATCAGTACAGCACAGGAACAGGCCATTCGGCCCACAATGTTGTGCTGGACCAGCTAAAAAGTAAATCAAAAAATCCAAAATCTAATCCCTCCTTCCCACACAATGTCCAAATCCCTCTATCTTCCTCACATCCATCAGTCAATCTAAACGTCCTTTAAAAACCCCTAATGTATTTGCCTCTACCATCATACCAGGCAGCGATTTCCAGGCATCCACCATTCCGTGAGTAAAAAAAACTTACCCCTCACATCCCCCTTGAACCTACCCCTCTCTCACCTTCAATACCTGCTCTCTGGAGTTGGACACTTCAACCCTGGAAACAGACACTCCTTATCTGCTCTATCTCAGCCTCTCATAATCATAAAAACCTCGATCAGATCTTCCCTCAGCCTCCACTGTTCCAAAGAAAATAACCCAAGTTTTCTGCCCCATCCACACCCCTTGCACTAAGGTGGTCCCAGTTTACATGAGGGAAGTTGAAACCCCCCCATGACAACATTATTTTTCTCAAACGCATCTCTCCCATTTCCTGCACATCTGCCCTCACTCACCCCATCCACCCGCCACCCCACTCCTTGTTCCCCTTGTCCTTACCTACCACCCCACCAGCCTCCAGGTCCAACATATAATTCTCCGTAACTTCCGCCACCTCCAACGGGATCCCACTACCAAACACATCTTTCTGCTTTTCGCAGGGATCGCTCCCTACGCGAGTCCCTTGTCCACTCGTCCCCCCATCCCTTCCCAACGATCTCCCTCCTGGCACTTATCCTTGTAAATGGAACAAGTGCTACACCTGCCCTTACACTTCCTCCCTCACCACCATTCAGGGCCCCAGACAGTCCTTCCAGGTGAGGTGACACTTCACCTGTGAGTCGGCTGGTGTGGTATACTGCATCCGGTGCTCCCGGTGTGGCCTTTTATATATTGGTGAGACCCGACGCAGACTGGGAGACTGTTTCGCTGAACACCTACGCTCGGTCCGCCAGAAAAAGCAGGATCTTCCAGTGGCCACACATTTTAATTCCACGTCCCATTCCCATTCTGATATGTCTATCCATGGCCTCCTCTATTGTCAAAATGAATCCAAACTCAGGTTGGAGGAAAAACACCTTATATACCTGCTGGGTAGCCTCCAACCTGATGGCATGAACATTGACTTCTCTAACTTCTGTTAATGCCCCTCCTTCCCTTCTTACCCCATCCCTGACATATTTAGTTGTTTACCTGTTCTCCATCTCCCTCTGGTGCTTCCCCCCCCTTTCTTTCTCCTGAGGCCTCCCGTCCCATGATCCTTTCCCTTCTCCAGCTCTGTATCACTTTCGCCGATCACCTTTCCAGCTCTTAGCTTCATCCCACCCCCTCCGGTGTACTCCTATCATTTTGCATTTCCCCCTCCCCCCACTACTTGCAAATCTCTTACTATCTTTTCTTTCGCTTAGTCCTGATGAAGGGTCTCGGCCCGAAACGTCGACAGCGCTTCTCCCTATAGATGCTGCCTAGCCTGCTGTGTTCCAACAGCAATTTGTGTGTGTTGTTGTTTGAATTTCCAGCATCTGCAGATTTCCTCATGTTTGCTCCAGTATTTTTACACATTTCCTGAACCTGATTACATATCTATTCAATGTCCCGGTGACTACTGGGGGTGTGTTGTTCAATCCCATCAGTGTGATTGCACCCTTCCACCCAATGTCTGACCCTTAACCTGATTACATATCTATTCAATGTCCTGGTGACTACTGGGGGTGTGTTGTTCAATCCCATCAGTGTGATTGCACCCTGGGTTCCACCCAATGTCTGACCCTTAACCTGATTACATATCTATTCAATGTCCCGGTGACTACTGGGGGTGTGTTGTTCAATCCCATCAGTGTGATTGCACCCTGGGTTCCACCCAATGTCTGACCCTTAACCTGATTACATATCTATTCAATGTCCCGGTGACCTCTGGGGGTGTGTTGTTCAATCCCATCAGTGTGATTGCACCCTTCCACCCAATGTCTGACCCTTAACCTGATTACATATCTATTCAATGTCCTGGTGACTACTGGGGGTGTGTTGTTCAATCCCATCAGTGTGATTGCACCCTGGGTTCCACCCAATGTCTGACCCTTAACCTGATTACATATCTATTCAATGTCCCGGTGACTACTGGGGGTGTGTTGTTCAATCCCATCAGTGTGATTGCACCCTGGGTTCCACCCAATGTCTGACCCTTAACCTGATTACATATCTATTCAATGTCCCGGTGACTACTGGGGGTGTGTTGTTCAATCCCATCAGTGTGATTGCACCCTTCCACCCAATGTCTGACCCTTAACCTGATTACATATCTATTCAATGTCCCGGTGACTACTGGGGGTGTGTTGTTCAATCCCATCAGTGTGATTGCACCCTGGGTTCCACCCAATGTCTGACCCTTAACCTGATTACATATCTATTCAATGTCCCGGTGACTACTGGGGGTGTGTTGTTCAATCCCATCAGTGTGATTGCACCCTGGGTTCCACCCAATGTCTGACCCTTAACCTGATTACATATCTATTCAATGTCCCGGTGACTACTGGGGGTGTGTTGTTCAATCCCATCAGTGTGATTGCACCCTTCCACCCAATGTCTGACCCTTAACCTGATTACATATCTATTCAATGTCCCGGTGACTACTGGGGGTGTGTTGTTCAATCCCATCAGTGTGATTGCACCCTGGGTTCCACCCAATGTCTGACCCTTAACCTGATTACATATCTATTCAATGTCCCGGTGACTACTGGGGGGTGTGTTGTTCAATCCCATCAGTGTGATTGCACCCTGGGTTCCACCCAATGTCTGACCCTTAACCTGATTACATATCTATTCAATGTCCCGGTGACTACTGGGGGTGTGTTGTTCAATCCCATCAGTGTGATTGCACCCTGGGTTCCACCCAATGTCTGACCCTTAACCTGATTACATATCTATTCAATGTCCCGGTGACTACTGGGGGTGTGTTGTTCAATCCCATCAGTGTGATTGCACCCTGGGTTCCACCCAATGTCTGACCCTTAACCTGATTACATATCTATTCAATGTCCCGGTGACTACTGGGGGTGTGTTGTTCAATCCCATCAGTGTGATTGCACCCTTCCACCCAATGTCTGACCCTTAACCTGATTACATATCTATTCAATGTCCCGGTGACTACTGGGGGTGTGTTGTTCAATCCCATCAGTGTGATTGCACCCTGGGTTCCACCCAATGTCTGACCCTTAACCTGATTACATATCTATTCAATGTCCCGGTGACTACTGGGGGGTGTGTTGTTCAATCCCATCAGTGTGATTGCACCCTGGGTTCCACCCAATGTCTGACCCTTAACCTGATTACATATCTATTCAATGTCCCGGTGACTACTGGGGGTGTGTTGTTCAATCCCATCAGTGTGATTGCACCCTGGGTTCCACCCAATGTCTGACCCTTAACCTGATTACATATCTATTCAATGTCCCGGTGACTACTGGGGGTGTGTTGTTCAATCCCATCAGTGTGATTGCACCCTGGGTTCCACCCAATGTCTGACCCTTAACCTGATTACATATCTATTCAATGTCCCGGTGACTACTGGGGGTGTGTTGTTCAATCCCATCAGTGTGATTGCACCCTGGGTTCCACCCAATGTCTGACCCTTAACCTGATTACATATCTATTCAATGTCCCGGTGACTACTGGGGTGTGTTGTTCAATCCCATCAGTGGATTGCACCCTTCCACACAATGTCTGACCCTTAACCTGATTACATATCTATTCAATGTCCCGGTGACTACTGGGGGTGTGTTGTTCAATCCCATCAGTGTGATTGCACCCTGGGTTCCACCCAAGTCTGACCCTTAACCTGATTACATATCTATTCAATGTCCCGGTGACTACTGGGGGTGTGTTGTTCAATCCCATCAGTGTGATTGCACCCTGGTTCCACCCAATGTCCTGACCCTTAACCTGATTACATATCTATTCAATGTCCCGGTGACTACTGGGGGTGGTGTTGTTCAATCCCATCAGTGTGATTGCACCCTGGGTTCCACCCAATGTCTGACCCTTAACCTGATTACTATCTATTCAATGTCCCGGTGACTACTGGGGTGTGTTGTTCAATCCCATCAGTGTGATTGCGACCCTTCCACCCAATGTCTGACCCTTACCTGATTACATATCTATTCAATGCTCCCGGTGACTACTGGGGGTGTGTTGTTCAATCCCATCAGTGTGATTGCACCCTGGGTTCCACCCAATGTCTGACCCTTAACCTGATTACATATCTATTCAATGTCCCGGTGACTACTGGGGGGTGTGTTGTTCAATCCATCAGTGTGATTGCACCCTGGGTTCCACCCAATGTCTGACCCTTAACCTGATACATATCTATTCAATGTCCCGGTGACTACTGGGGGTGTGTTGTTCAATCCCATCAGTGTGATTGCACCCTGGGTTCCACCCAATGTCTGACCCTTAACCTGATTACATATCTATTCAATGTCCCGGTGACTACTGGGGGTGTGTTGTTCAATCCCATCAGTGTGATTGCACCCTGGTTCCACCCAATGTCTGACCCTTAACCTGATTACATATCTATTCAATGTCCGGTGACTACTGGGGGTGTGTTGTTCAATCCATCAGTGTGATTGCACCCTGGGTTCCACCCAATGTCTGACCCTTAACCTGATTACATATCTATTCAATGTCCCGGTGACTACTGGGGGTGTGTTGTTCAATCCCATCAGTGTGATTGCACCCTTCACACAATGTCTGACCCTTAACCTGATACATATCTATTCAATGTCCAGTGACTACTGGGGTGTGTTGTTCAATCCCATCCAGTGTGATTGCACCCTGGGTCCACCCAAATTCTGACCCTTAACCTGATTACATATCTATTCAATGTCCCGGTGACTACTGGGGGTGTGTTGTTCAATCCCATCAGTGTGATTGCACCCTTCCACCCAATGTCTGACCCTTAACCAGATTAGCATATCTATTCAATGTCCCGGTGACTACTGGGGTGTGTTGTTCAATCCCATCAGTGTGATTGCACCTGGGTTCCACCCAATGTCTGACCTTAACCTGATTACATATCTATTCAATGTCCCGGGACTACGGGGGTGTGTTGTTCAATCCCATCAGTGTGATTGCACACCTTCCACCCAATGTCTGACCCTTAACCTGATTACATTTCTATTCAATGTCCGGTGACTACTGGGGGTGTGTTGTTCAATCCCATCAGTGGTGATTGCACCCTGGGTTCCACCCAATGTCTGACCCTTAACCTGATTACATATCTATTCAATGTCCCGGTGACTACTGGGGGTGTGTTGTTCAATCCCATCAGTGTGATTGCACCCTTCCACCCAATGTCTGACCCTTAACCTGATTACATATCTATTCAATGTCCCGGTGACTACTGGGGGTGTGTTGTTCATCCATCAGTGTGATTGCACCTGGTTCCACCCAATGTCTGACCTTAACCTGATTACATATCTATTCAATGTCCCGGTGACTACAGGGGGTGTGTTGTTCAATCCCATCAGTGTGATTGCACCCTGGTCCACCCAATGTCTGACCCTTAACCTGATTACATATCTATTCAATGTCCTGGTGACTACTGGGGGTGTGTTGTTCAATCCCATCAGTGTGATTGCACCCTGGGTTCCACCCAATGTCTGACCCTTAACCTGATTACATATCTATTCAATGTCCCGGTGACTACTGGGGGTGTGTTGTTCAATCCCATCAGTGTGATTGCACCCTTCCACCCAATGTCTGACCCTTAACCTGATTACATATCTATTCAATGTCCTGGTGACTACTGGGGGTGTGTTGTTCAATCCCATCAGTGTGATTGCAACCTGGGTTCCACCAATGTCTGACCCTTAACCTGATTACATATCTATTCAATGTCCCGGTGACTACTGGGGTGTGTTGTTCAATCCCATCAGTGTGATTGCACCCTGGTCCACCCAATGTCTGACCTTAACCTGATTACATATCTATTCAATGTCCCGGTGACTACTGGGGGTGTGTTGTTCAATCCCATCAGTGTGATTGCACCCTGGGTTCCACCAATGTCTGACCCTTAACCTGATTACATATCTATTCAATGTCCCGGTGACTACTGGGGGTGTGTTGTTCAATCCCATCAGTGTGATTGCACCTTCCACCCAATGTCTGACCCTTAACCTGATTACATATCTATTCAATGTCCCGGTGACTACTGGGGGTGTGTTGTTCAATCCCATCAGTGTGATTGCACCCTGGGTTCCACCCAATGTCTGACCCTTAACCTGATTACATATCCTATTCAATGTCCCGGTGACTACTGGGGGTGTGTTGTTCAATCCCATCAGTGTGATTGCACCCTGGGTTCCACCCAATGTCTGACCCTTAACCTGATTACATATCTATTCAATGTCCGGTGACTACTGGGGTGTGTTGTTCAATCCCATCAGTGAGATTGCACCCTTCCACCAATGTCTGACCCTTAACCTGATTACATATCTATTCAATGTCCCGGTGACTACTGGGGTGTGTTGTTCAATCCCATCAGTGTGATTGCACCCTTCCACCCAATGTCTGACCCTTAACCTGATTACATATCTATTCAATGTCCCGGTGACTACTGGGGGTGTGTTGTTCAATCCCATCAGTGTGATTGCACCCTGGGTTCCACCCAATGTCTGACCCTTAACCTGATTACATATCTATTCAATGTCCCGGTGACTACTGGGGGTGTGTTGTTCAATCCCATCAGTGTGATTGCACCCTTCCACCCAATGTCTTGACCCTTAACCTGATTACATATCTATTCAATGTCCCGGTGACTACTGGGGGTGTGTTGTTCAATCCCATCAGTGTGATTGCACCCTGGTCCACCCAATGTCTGACCCTTAACCTGATTACATATCTATTCAATGTCCCGGTGACTACTGGGGGTGTGTTGTTCAATCCCATCAGTGTGATTGCACCCTTCCACCCAATGTCTGACCCTTAACCTGATTACATATCTATTCAATGTCCCGGTGACTACTGGGGGTGTGTTGTTCAATCCCAACAGTGTGATTGCACCCTGGGTTCCACCCAATGTCTGACCCTTAACCTGATTACATATCTATTCAATGTCCCGTGACTACTGGGGTGTGTTGTTCATCCCATCAGTGTGATTGCACCCTTCCACCCAATGTCTGACCTTAACCTGATTACATATCTATTCAATGTCCGGTGACTACTGGGGGTGTGTTGTTCAATCCCATCAGTGTGGATTGCACCTTTCCACCCAAAGTCTGACCCTTAACCTGATTACATATCTATTCAATGTCCCGGTGACTACTGGGGTGTGTTGTTCAATCCATCAGTGTGATTGCACCCTCTTCCACCCAATGTCTGACCCTTAACCTGATTACATATCTATTCAATGTCCCGGTGACTACTGGGGGTGTGTTGTTCAATCCCATCAGTGTGATTGCACCCTTTCCACCCAATGTTGACCCTTACCCTGATTACATATCTATTCAATGTCCGGTGACTACTGGGGGTGTGTTTGTTCAACTCCCATCAGTGTGATTGCACCCTTCCACCCAATGTCTGACCTTAACCTGATTACATATCTATTTCAATGTCCCGGTGACTACTGGGGGTGTGTTGTTCAATCCATCAGTGTGATTGCACCCTGTCCACCCAATGTCTGACCCTTAACCTGATTACATATCTATTCAATGTGCCCGGTGACTACTGGGGGTGTGTTGTTCAAACCCATCAGTGTGATTGCACCCTTCCACCCAATGTCTGACCCTTAACCTGATTACATATCTATTCAATGTCCCGGTGACTACTGGGGTGTGTTGTTCAATCCCATCGTGATGATTGCACCCTTCCACCCAATGTCTGACCCTTACCTGATTACATATCTATTCAATGATCCCGGTGGACTACTGGGGGTGTGTTGTTCAATCCCATCAGTGTGATTGCACCCTTCCACCCAAGGTCTGACCCTAACCATGATTACATATCTTACTTCAAAGTGTCCCGGTGACTACTG